>NC_045714.1:31188755-31506479 GCF_009834535.1 Camelus ferus
TCAGCAAGGAATGGGTTTCCACAATCCACCTTTGCTTTGTACCAAAGAAAGTCCACTTCTGCAGCGAGCGCTCTCCAGATGGAAATGTGGAACCATGGCCCAGGGAAGAAGCTCACATCACTAAGGGCCTGATCAAGGTATCAATGAAACTGTACTGAACTGAATGCAGCCGTTTCGTTTGGTTTTTCCCTCCAGATCTCCTACCTGTCCTGCGCAAATTGTTCAACAGCCTTCCCCAGTGACAGGACTTCAGGAACAGGTGCTGTCTTCAGGAGAGGAAGAGAGGAGTGGTGACACGCTGGCCCACAGCGCACAAAAGCCCACTGACAGATGGGAAGGAAGAAAGGAAAGCACCGAGAGGATTAAACACAGAAGGATTTTATAAGCAGTAAAGGCAATAATGATTCCCTCTGGAAGGAGGCCACCACATATTAACTGGGGCCATTCTATCTGCTGGAGGGCACGAGGGACAATGTGAGGGGTGAAAAAAATGCCCAGGACGCATCTGGGTACATAGGATAGATGGTGGTCAGATGAACAGCCAAGCGCGGGCGCTGTCAGCTCAGCTCGTCCTGGGCCCCTGGAGGCCGGATTTTGAAAGCCTAAGAGGGTTATGCCGATTTCAGCATACACTCTTATCCCTGGGATCTGGAAGGCAATTATAAAGTCGTCTGTCATGAACGAGCTATCCCACAAACATTACTCGGCTGCTATTACGCCTGACAGTGGGGCCAACTTCTGGTTCAAAAATAGTCCATTTGTCAGTTTCCTCTGCTCCCTGCTATTGTGAAAGAGGCGGAATTAGGAGGCATTGCCGGGATGCCGGTTGAATCACTTTGGAATTGTGGCATTGGTTTGTCAGAGGAAAAAGGGGACAGGAGAGGACAGCGGGTCGTGCGAGAGGAAATGCCCACTTTGGGACGCTGTCTGCAGAATTCCCTGAGCTGAGCTGCACGCCGGACCTACACAAACCTACACAAACCCGTTCGAGATCTTTCACAGTCCCAGCCCCCACACGCGGCCTTGTTTTGCCAGTCCTCATCGCAAAATAGAAGTTTTGCACCACAGCCCACGGAGAAGCACAATGGCCATTGACAAATGCCCGTGGAGCCTTCATGTGGCTGTTCTGAGCACGCCATGTACCTTGACTGAGACTGACTCAATGGCCTCTGAATCACTCCCCATAAAGAAAACTCAAACATACCTTTCCCCTTTTAGACTAAGGGAGCCCAGCCCAAAAGTGCACACAGGTATCTAAACAGACAAACAGCTGCCTTCCCAAAAGACAGCAAGTCTACGCTCAAACTTCATGACAGCCCCACAGTAGCAACAATCGTTAAGGGGATTCAACAATCCTTAAAGGAACTGCTCAAAAAGTCTGTGTTTCCTCTCCTAATCTAGATATAGAGGAGTCTTTGAGTCAAGCATTTGTTTCCGGAACGTGCTTACTGTGGACCCTTGAAGGCTCATTAGGTCACGATCGAAGCGGCAGGATGATGAATCAATGATGCATCCAAGATGGAAAAACACTGCTGTGGTAAAAGGCATTGTGCAAAAGCATGCCAGCATAATGATCTCAGAGGTCCAAGATAAATGCCCCTTATTTGTAGGTTCAGAACATCTGTGTCTATATATGTACATTCTGTCTCATTCAGAGAAAGGCACCTGCTTCTTCTGACATGATTAAGTATATAAATAGCTCCCTTCACATTAAACATCTGTTTGATTGTATGTGTATATGTACGTGCATCTATAAGGTGCAAATGTTTATGAACATGAAATATATTTTAACTATATACGGTATAATGTGTATATACTTGTATCCGTTTAAACCATATGAAATTGCCTTTTTTGTGGATTAAAAAGTATTTCAGTTGAACATCTGCAATTTCACGTGGTTCAACCCAATACCTACACAAGGTGGTCATTAAGCCCCTGTTGTCTCTTCACCAAGCTTACCTTCTGAACACTGATTTGGAGGCTGGGCTTCTGCAGACAGCATTCCTGCGTTGCCACCTGCTGAATACTGAAGTGGGCCAGTCAAGGGCACGAGGGAGAGCCTGCAGGATGACAGAGGGAAAATGCCCTGCCTTCTCCTGTTGGCTTGCTGCTCCAGTGAACATCCCTCTGGCTTCGCTTCTTCACCTGGCCCTGGCTTTTGAGTCCAGCCCCCAATCCTATGGTTTTATGTATTTATTTTTGTCCCCCCCTCCAATAACTAGTCTCTTTGCATCCCCTCAGATGCTGCTTCCCAGAGCCCTTTTCCAAGCTTCTCGTAACCCCAGCTCCTTCTAATTCCTGTAGCCTACGATGGAGAAGCTGCTTACAACATCTATTTCTTTGGCAAATTTTAGTCTTCTAGTATCTGTTTAACAAGTTTCATATATTAAATGTTCTCCATTAGACTCACTGGTATGGTTTCTGTTTTCCTGACTGAATCTTGTCTGATACAGTATGTGTACATATTTAAAATAAAATGTCTCTTTTATGCATGTATGCTTATATAACATGTATACGGAAAGAAACATACAGATATAGAGAAACAGAAAAGCTTAAAATGACAATGAGATCATGCACATTTTAATATACTCAGACAATACTGGCCTATTAGAGTTATATATCTTCTCCAGCCTAGCCTCCCCAGAAGCTCATAGAAAATGCATCCAAGTGTCAAGAAAACCATGTGTAGCCTCTATACCAGCACCTTTTAAAAATTATTATGCTGCCAACCTGCCAAACCAGGAAGACTCTGATGACAAATAGTAAAAAATGAAGAGTCCATTTTTTGTCTATGGGTCATTTGAAAATATGGATTTGATGGCTGATTCATTCTGATATTTCACACATATTTTTTAAAAATCTGCCCCATTTTGACACAAACGGCTTTCTAAGATGCCTGTCCTGATTCATGGGCCTGTTGCCTTCAACACTGTGCTCTATGGGGTGTCTGCCCTACCGTCAGGGTCATGTGGGGAAGAGGGGATGACTTTTAACACAACTGTCCGCATCAACTCTGACTGTTACAAAGGCCTCGAATTCCCACAATGCAGGAAGGCCTTTGGTGTGGTCAACTTTTCTGTTCCTAATTTTAACACACAGACCACTAAGGAAGAAAGAGGGTTTTTTTAAAAGGCCCAAGAAAAGCACATGGTTTCCATCCAGCAGTTACTGACTTCAGATCCATTTCAAAAAAAATATTTCATATAACACACATCACGTTGGGTAGAAGGGCAATTTTCTAATCAAGACGTTTTGTCATTTCCTCTTAAGTTCACATGCTCACAATAAGCGTGGTGTTTTAGATCATCTGTGCATTGACATATACAACTGGTCGTCTTTCAGGAACTAAGACGCATGCATACCCTCAAGAATGCAAGTGCACCCACACACAACCCACAAACCACAGCCTCTCAACATGCAAACCAATTTTAGAGTATTAAACAAGCTTAAGGATTTTTTTTTAATTAACAGATTAAGAAATTTCCAATGCCAAGATCATCTGTTGCTAAGGACAGCCATTAGCAATGTACAAATATTTGGGCACCATCCTCAACTCTGCAATAAGCAAAGTAACTAAGCAGCCTGCCTGGTATGTCACAGGCATATCTGGGGTTACGGTCTCTGCCCTGAGAACTTTCCAGTGACATCCTTAGCAGATGCCTCCAGCCCACTCTGGAAGGCACCTGAAGCTCCCTCACCTCTCATACATGCGATAGCATGTGCATCTCTCTGCCAGAGGGTGAGTAATGAGACTTGGAAGTTAAGGGACGCAACTTCTCTGCCCTTTGGTTCAGCAATTCAGAGAGTCCACGGTGGGAATGAAGCCCACTGCTCAGGGTAATAACCTACTGGTGAATAGACCTTTTATTGACTTTCCTCTCACTCCTCTACTCCCGCCATCCTTCCTGGCATCACCTCCCAAAGAAATATTCAGACCCAAATTCTTGTCTCAAAGCCTACCTGTGGGAAGTGCAAACTGAGAAAGCCACTCAGCTGCTCAGTGCTGTCTTGGCCCCTCACTGCAGCATCACACGTTAACCATTCATCCTCCTCAGGCCAGGACGGCAAAATCCTAAAGGTCTCCTCTTTCCTGAGAGGATGGTTTCTCGACTCCCTCACAATCACCTCATCCTCTGTGTGAAGGAGATTAGGTTCCTAGCGTGCTCCTTGCTTGTAAGTTCCGTGGATGTAAGTACAACGTGGTGACCATAGTACAATATTGTATTGCATATATGAAAGTTGCTAAGAGGGAAGGTCTTAAAAGCTCCCATCACAAGGGAAAAAACTAACTATGCGAATATGAGGTGATGACTATTAACTCCTCTTACTGTCATAACCTTGACACAGAAACAGACACATGGATCAACGGAACAGAATAGAGAGCCCAGAAATGAACCCACAAACTTCTGGTCAATTTATCTTTGACAAAGGAGGCAAGAACATATAATGCAATAAAGACAGTCTCTTCAGCAAATGGTGTTGGGAAAACTGGACAGCAGCATGTAAATCAATGGAGCTAGAACACTGCCTTACACCCTACACAAAAATAAACTCAAAATGGATCAAAGATTTAAACATAAGACAAGACAATACACTATAAACCTCTTAGAAGAAAACATAGGCAAAACATTATCTCATATACATCTCAACAATGTTCTCCTAGGGCAGTCTACTCAAGCAATAGATATAAAAATAAACAAATGAGACCTAATTAAACTTACAGGTTTTACACAGCAAAGGAAACCATAAGCAACAAAATGACAACCTATGGAATGGGAGAAAATATTTGCAAAAGATGAGACTGACAAAGGCTTCATCTCCAGAATACATAAACAGCTCACACAACTTAATAAGAAAAAAACAAACAACCCAATCCAAAAATGGGCAAAAGAACTTACTGTGGTAACCATTTTGCAATATACACATATATCAAATCATTATGTTGTACAATGTTATATGTAAATTATATCTCAGTAAAACTGGGAAATGTTTTTAAATTATTTTTTTAAAATACACAGCTATGACAAAAAAAGAAAGAAAAAATAGGTGATGGTAATGCCTGCAAGAACATTTGCTTCCCTACCATACTGAGAAACAAATGTAGATTCCTTGGCCCCAGCCCAAGGAAAATGCTCACATGACAGAGGGAAACTTGATACCATCTTTTTCATAAAATGAACAAAATACCCACAAAATATTATGCATGGTGTACACACACCACCCAAGTCACTGCAAGCATTAACCAGACTTTGACCTACCTTCCTTATTTCCAAATTGTGGGATAAAATAATGCAGTTGGAGTTCAGGGAGTGTCAACATGTTTCCTACACTTTGTAACAAAGTTCATTAAGATACTACATAAAGAGTGACAGGAGGTACTATAATCCCCATCTGAAACAGGCCAATGGCCTCTATCTTGTGTTGGTATTGACATATTTCCTAGAAGAGCTACTAACTTAAAGTGTCATTTTTTTGTCACTTCCAAATATATCAAAGAGTGTTACAGTCCTCCTGTTACCTTGCAGGTGACAGTTAACATCTGCTTCTCAAGGACCGATTTTAAACTCTATCTTCCAGGATCATTCTTATCTGTGCCGTCAAGTTGGTACTACGGCTCTTAGTAAGGTGAATTTGACAGTGTGCTGCCCAGTTGTGACAAATGAAGCCCAGTCAATGGGATACGCTTTGGGGAGGGGGTTCTCAACCTTGAGTACACATAAGAGAATCCCAGTTGCCCAAATTTTACTCAGGGCTCAACAATGGAGAATCTCTGGATGTTCGGCTGACCCTGTGATTTTAAGATTTTTGAAAACTCTTCATGGGAAATCCTTCATGCATCATAACTTCCACACATGCAGAGAACTATGGAAAAGAGACCAGTTAACTGAACTGCAATCTTGGTTCCCATAGAAACCACTCATATGCCTTTAGATAAATCTGTGTCTCTATCCCGCAGATTCTTTATCTATAAAATGGATATAATACCCCACACCTTACCTTCATAAGAAAGAGTAGGGGGAATCTTACACAACCATGTTTAAGAAACAGAAAAAAAATGAAAAAGAAAGAAATCATTGTTAGGGTACAAGGATCCTGTGGTGCAGAAATGCCAAATTGCTTAAATAAAACATTTTTAGAGGCTCTTTCCAGAAGAGCAAACATTTAAGTGGAAAAAAAAAAGATAAGAAAGGAAAAAAAGACAAGATAGAATAAGATTGATAGTGTGAGTGTATTTTGTTTAAGAAAAAGAGAAAATTTTGAATAGGAGGTTTTCTTTTTTTTAACTTTTTTTATTGAGTTATAGTCATTTTACAACGTTGTGTCAAATTCCAGTGTAGAGCACAATTTTTCAGTTATACAAGAACATACATTTATTCATTATCACATTTTTTTTCGCTGTGAGCTACCACAAGATCTTGTATATATTTCCCTGTGCTTTACAGTATAATCTTGTTTATCTCTTCTACATATGCCTGTCAGTATCTACAAATTTTGAAATCTCAGTCTGTCCCTTCCCACTCCCCTCCCCCTTGGCAACCACAAGTTTGTATTCTATGTCTATGAGTCTGTTTCTATTTTGTATTTATGTTCTTTTTTTTCTTTTAGATTCCACATATGAGTGATCTCATATGGTATTTTTCTTTCTCTTGCTGGCTTACTTCACTTAGAATGACATTCTCCAGGGACACCCATGTTGCTGCAAATGGCCTTATGTTGTCATTTTTGTGGCTGAATAGTATTCCATTGTATAAATATACCACTTCTGCTTTATCCAGTCATCTGTTGATGGACATTTAGGCTGTTTCCATGTCTTGGCTGTTGTAAATAGTGCTGCTGTGAACATTGGGGTGCAGGTGTCTTTTTGAAGTAGGGTTCCTTCTGGATATATGCCCAGGAGTCGGATTACTGGGTCATTTGGTAAGTCTACTCCTTGAATAGGAGGTTTTCAATCTTTTTCTGTAATTAGGAAATAACTGAAATTTTGTAAAGCTCAGTGAAATAGAAATAAAGTAATGGACATAATGCTACAAGTACGCTTAGAAACATGAAAAATACTATAAAGACATCACATTGCACTACAAAACTGATACTGTTTGACATTTGCTGGCACTTCTATTAAATTGTTCTTGGGAACACTGGAATATTTATGGGACAATATCAATAGAATCAGAAATGTCAGTTGAGTACATTCATTCTATTTTGGTCTTTATATTGATTTTTGACATTACTCAATTAAAGAGGTGGGCACTAGGCATTTAGTTCAGTGTAAACTGATGACTGTAAATTTCTCAGCTGTAATCATGGAACCCATCTCAAAGTTGAGTCCCTCCACTAGTGCCGGGGCCAAATCTGGTTGTAGATTTTTTTGGGTAGAGAGGCCTCAGTCCTATAGTAAGGATCGTTAGTCTGCTACTTGGCTTTCTTTCCCTTGTTCTACAAGCACCTGCCACTGTTTTACTTCCAGTAGTGCTGGGCTCAGGACTGCTGCCTCAGCTATCTGTCCCATCCCTTCCCAGATCTGGAATTTCAAGCTTTAAACTCAGTCCTCACAGCTTGCATCTCATCACCTGACCCCAGGTCTTTCTGATGAGGACAAGCTTTCTGTCAGCCCCCATTGCTGGAACAAGCTTCTTGGTCTGACCCACGCCTCCCTCTGCCATTGTGTCCACCTGCTGACCTGCCACCAAGCCACCTGCATGCCACCTGCTGCCTCGATTTCCTCTGTCACCTTCCTCATTGCTGCACATGTATCTGGAATATTGAGCCCAGTCCTTCTCAGAAGGGGCCTTTCAGCGCTGACTTGGAAAACACAGTGGGCATCAAAATCACCAGATTTCTGTTAGGGACACCAGCAACCCCTTTGTAGAACCACTAACCTTTATGTTCCCAGTCTTGACACAGCAAGATTGAAGCCAAATCTTTATTCCAGTGTCTGCAAACATTCAGTGACAGAGGATTTTGTCCAGAGCATAGGAACCAAGTTCCTAGGTGAGATTCATGTAAACTTTTGAGTAGAACCACAGACACGAGTCCACATGTGAATGCCATCTGACATATTCTCTTATTTTAAAAAATAGTTGAGAAAAATTACACTAGCCAACTGGTAACCCTTGAAATTTAAATCTGAGCAACAGCTCCCTCCCCGCAAAAATCATCTTCTCACTCTAAGGCTTTACTACTCAGACCCTAAATGACATTGCTTCATTGCTTCCTGGAGTCAAAACCCACTTACATGATCAAGCTCCATCCCAGCATTTTAATATTCATAAAGCTCCCGGGCCACCAGCTTTCCTTTCTGGTCTACCAGGACACTTACATTTGGGGACCAGCCCTAGGTCACCATGTTTGACAAGTCTATCCCTAAAATAATTCAGTAGACTATCAAATAAGTAGTTAAAGAATAAAAACCTTTTCTGTGGCCAAATATCTTAGGGGAACTCAGGTTAAACAATATTAAACCAATTTATTTATTGTAAACTTTCGATACATTTTCAGATGATTAGATGACTTCCCCATGAGAAACTGAAATGCAACTCTTTATTTTCTAAGGGGGCAGTTCACAAAATTAGTCCCCCTGCAAAACACAGTTTATGGATTTTTCTTCTGAGCCAACAGTTTGTCTGTTCATCTTTGGACCCCTCCACTATGCCTGTTGCAGCCCTGAAGAGAAACTAAATGAATTAAAATAGAATGATGTGGAGGGGAGTAGGGTGGAATACAACTGAGTGGAGTGGAGTGGAAAGCTCTGGTTCTCGCCAGAGGAACACAACAGAATCGCAGCTAAATGTATTTTCACAAAAATTGTACACAAAGTAAATCTGGTCCTAGTCGTTGCTATACAGAAGATGGCTGAGCAGATAAATGTTTAACAAGCATATACTGCTAATAGAACAGATACCCAACAAATGAAATATTCTGTGCAAGACACCCAACAGATGGGCATTGCTAGAGTCAGGAGGCCTTCAGAGATCTGCTTCCGTAGAAAGTTGAAGACCTGGTCTTGCTTTCTTCTCAATTTCTCCAGGTTTTCCTTAGTTTCCCCGGAGTGATGAAATCCAGCGCCAATCCTCTCTGAAGCCTGACCATACCCTCCAAACCAGTCAGTACTGCCTCTTCAGAGCCCTGGCTGCTGCCCTAATCGGTCCTCTTCATCCTTGGATTCCGACTCTTTTGTTCTCCTGAGGGCTAATACTAAGGGGCCCTCAGTGAAGCCCAGGTTCTAGAAACTTCTCCCTCACCAACTGTATCTAGTTTCAGCCAGTCCTCCGAGTGGTCCAGGGCTCAATGCAGCTCTGCCTTCTAGACAAAGCCTAAGCCAACCACTTCCACTCTACTAAATGAACTTCTGCTTGTCTATTCCAGAAAGCAGGAGAAGACTGCCTCAGAAGAAGAGGCAAATCTTCCTAATCCAAGATAGTTCTTCACTAAGGTAAGTCTCCTTGAGGCTACTCCATGCCCTTGCAACTTCCCAGGACAGTAGGTCTGAGCCAATTTGTTTCCAATGCCCTCAAAATTAGATACACTTACTAGAATCCAAGAATCAAGGCTGTCCTGCAAGAATCCATGATTGGATCTAGCTGCATCCTCCAAGTTCAAAAGGTCTTTTTTAGCAGCTTCCCCCTATCTTTAATAACAAATAAACAACAAAAAAAAACCCAAAAAAACAAAACAAAAATACAAAAATAACAGTACCTGCTATATGCCTGATTATTTAGAAGACCACCTAAAATGACATTTCCCTCAGACCTAACGGATGGAAAAACACATATTGAGATTCTTGAGTTCCTACTTGCAATTAGTTCTGGTCACTGGGCTTTAGTACTTTCTGATCTAACCCCTCCCATCTTATTTCACAATTGTAGTAAGTAGAAATTTCTCAAGCCCCCATATCTGAGTCCTAGAGTTGGCTCGTGTCTCGTCTTTTACCAACTTCCAGTGTTTCTCAGAAATATAGTTCTACCTACATAGTCCATCAAGTCCCTGTAGAAAGTAGATCTACCTAATGTCCTTATTCCAGGCTCTGCTATCATCTGAGATCTCAGAATTCATCTCCTGCCAGATGCTTTTGGAAGCTCCAGTGGTGCAATGGGTTAGTGCACAGTACTTACACAGATGCTCCTGGTTCTCATATCATCAATTTTCTTGGATCCACCAGTACTTTCAGACTCCCGAGGCTGCTGCTCAGCCTGGACCCAAGCCTTGGGCTACTGAACTTTTGATTACATCCTGCTTTTCCCACATCTGACTTCACTCTCATATGTGCAGCAAAGTAGGTGGATTTCGAAAGGGAAGACAATTAAACCCAGATTCTAGAAAATCCAGCTTACATTCTATGTAAGCACCATTTCTAAAGTGGTAAGTTCTTCAAAATCAGAGACACACCTACCAACTATCCAACAGATTCCAGCTCCAGAGAATTTGGTTTCACAAGAAAGGCTTTTCAGGGGAATGATTTACGTTCACATGGCATGAGCACTCTCTGTTGACATCTGAATTTCCAGGGTGAAATGTGTCTCTTGGCTGCATAGAAGTCTCCATGTCTCTAATTATGCTCCTGGCTTGGAAGCTGCCAGGGTGCTTGGACCAGCAGAGAATTCCTGATGTGTGATGCTTCCATGGGAAGTATTCGTTCAGTAGCAGAAGGCTAACACATCTGATGGGCAGGCTGCCCACTGGGCCATCTTGTCTGCCAACACTCCCACATTTATTAAGGTTCTTTTGTGAGATAAAGAGGTTGGACACCTGGATCCTTCCAAAAACAAAACAAAATTAAAGCTGCAATTACCTGTCTGCCCTGTGCAAGGCAATCTACCCTGCTATCCTTTTGGTTTTACTGGTGACAGGCAGATGTCACCCAGTGCAATTTGGAAACCTGAGCAAAGAGAATTCAGATAAGATTCAAAAGAAGAACTTAATCCAAAAGTACAACCTATCTGCCAGATAGTGAATATAAGAGCTAGTACACAGGGAATTGAAAACATGCAAAGAGACTCATTATAATGATCCTGGCCAGGCTCCACCCTCCAGCACTCTTTCTCCTTTTAGCTGAGACTGACTGGGTCCCAAGCTGCAGGCTAGTCCTGATCCAGATTTGGGGGCCTTCATGGGAATTTAAGGTACTCTGTGAACTCCTGGAATTAAATTCCAGGTAAAATTTGCTGCTTCAAGTTTAACAGTTGATCTGTTTCGTGTGTACAATCAAGCCATCATCTTGGGTCCCTGTCTTAAGGCCCATGCTTGATTTTTCTGTTTTGCTGAAGACACAGAGACCTGAAACCAATTTGTGGTTAGCTCCCCTAAGAAAGTGCCACTACATCTCCTTGATGTGAGCAGATAATTTGCCTGCTTGGAGCCCCACCTAATGACCTTCTCCTTGTTAGCCAATCTCTGGGCTCTGCTTCCTTGATAAGCTGCATCCTTTATCTCCAGAGACTTCACTGAATTTAACCATAAAACATAATTAATTATTGCCCAGTCTCTGGACATTCTTTTGGACCTGGCTAATGACCCCCTGTCAACTACATCTGGTTTTGCTCCTAAAGGTCTCCCCGATCCCTTGTTCAGTCTTCTCCCAGATAGCTTCTTCTATTTTCAGCATTTGTAGTTTTCATCTTCCTGAGAGTCACAGTTCTCCACTCTATCGTGCAGTCCAGTGTGTTATTTACAAGGCTATCTTGTCTGCTCTAAGATCCTTGAAGATGGAGGCAAAATCTTAACCTTCATTACAGTTCCTACAGTGTTTCATAGTTTTTGTTCACTTGTTTTGTTGTTTTGTTTGTTTTCTAACATAGTACATGCTTAATGAGAGTCTGATGAATCAGAGTTTGATGAATCAGAACCTCTCATCTTTAAAAAAAAAAAAAAAAAAAAAAAAGAGGTACCCAGCCATGGCTTTTAATATGATCAAGAAAACTAAGACATGGAATAGATGCAGTACCATAGCTACATGTCCAACGGAGTAGGGGGCCATCAACACTGGCTCAAGTAAACAAAGAAGCACAGGTCATCCACAATGGCCCAGACTCTTCGCCAACTTTCTAAAGGAACCTAATGGGTCCAAATGTACTTTGTAAAGAAAGAGAATGAATGCTAACTTGGAGAGAAGGAGATTTAAGTCCAGGAAGAATACAATTTGATAGATTGCTGTGATAATGACTCCATGGTAACACCTGGCCCCCCTACCTTCTATAGGAGACTGATCGTCTACACTAGAGAAAGTAAAATGGTTAACAGCGTCAGGTACAGTTGTAAGTGATTTACATGGGATAACTCATTTTACCCTCACTGAACTTCCGCATGAGATCCCTATTACTGTAAACTCAATTTACAGCCTGGAAGTTGATGCATAACAACAGCAACAACAAACAGTGGGGTGAATTACAGTTAAAGAGTCGAAAATTCATGTCATAAAACTTGACCTTAAAAATGACGTAATTCACCAGAATCTGGAGGAGAGAGGGGAGTGGAATTGGAGGAAGTGTAAGCGTGGAAATTCTTTAAAATATTCCATGGTAGGTATGGATAGAGTCTCAAATTGAAATATTAGATTAAAAATTTTTTAAACTTCAACCCCTGAATGCTTTTCATTATTTCTTCTGATTGTTATTTTAGGAATGAATACTTGTTATTAAAAATGTTTTTTCTAAGGCTCAGTAACTTTTTCAGTGGCATCCAAGTTTTACCTTAATTACTGTTTCTTATGGTAAATGGAATAGTTTTAGTTCAAATAATATGTATTATATTAACTCCTCTCTCTCTCACTCTCTCGCTCTTTTTCTCCTTCCATCTCTAACTCTCCTCCTGAAATCAAGAACGTAAAATATTTTTCCATTTCTATCACTATGTGTGTATATATATATATATATATACATTCCACACTAGCTGAGGTGAGGAATTCAAAAGAAATAGTTGATAGATGCACTTATAGATAAGACACATATCTGGAGAAAAAGTCATGCCTCACATTTTATTGTCTAAAGTTGGCAGCTATAGAAATGGCCTCACAGGTGTTACCAATATAGCAAAGTAGGAAAACTCTGAGCTCACCTCCCACAAAGGACACACTAAAATTACAGCCATTAACAGAGCAGCTATCTATGAGAATGGCCTGAAGACTAGTAGAAAAGATTTTCCACAACTCAAGATGTAAAGAAGGATCTATAATGAGATGAGTGGGAAGGGCAGGGATGTGGTCTAGTCAAGGCCCACACCCGCAGGTAAGTGACTCAGAAACAGGAAGATAATCACAAATGCAGAGGTTCTCCCCAAGGAGCAAGGGGTCCAAGCCCCACTTGGGGTTCCCCATCCTAGGAGTCCTGCACCAGGAAGATGAGCCCCAAGAATGTCTGACTTGAAGACAAGTGGAGCTTGTGCATGGGAGAACTGGAGGGCTGTAAGAAACAGAAACTACGCTCTTATAGGGCATGCACAAAAATCTCACACATTCTGAGACCCAGTGCCATGGCACTAATTAGAAAGGAGCCTACATCAGATGCACTTGCTGGTCTTTGAGATCCTCCTGGAGAGGCAGGAGCAACTGGGACTCCCCCTGGGGAACACAGATACTGGCAGCAGTCATTTTTAGAAGCTCACTGATTTCAAACTACACTAAAAAGCTATAGTCATCAAAACAAGATGGTACTGGCACAAAAACAAGATACATAGATCAATGGAAACACATAGAGAATCCAGAAATGAACCCACACTTATATGGACAATAAATCTATGGCAAAAGAGGCAAGAATATACAATGGGGAAAAATACCCTCTTCAATGCATGATGTTAGGAAAACTGAACAGCTACACACAAAAGAATCAAACTGGACTGCTTAGTCACACTATAAACAAAAATAAAACCAAAATGAGTTACAGACTTAAATATAAAACATGAAACCATAAAACTCCTAGAAGAAAACTTAGTCAATATGCCCTTTGACATAAATCATAGCAGTATTTTTTGGATCTATCTCCTAAGCCAAAAGAAACAGAAGGGTCATGTGTGTTTCTAAGTTTATAAACAGAAGCTTGATGCAGCCCACCTTTGGGGTCATTTACTTCTACAGTATTCTAACATCTTCCTTAGCCTAAGTTTATTTTTTTCTATTTCAAGGAAATGTAGAAAGAAAATCAAATTAGGTTTTAAAACATTGTGCTAAAGGAAAAAAGCCAGACACAAAGGACCACGTGTTGTATGACTCCATTTATATTCAATGTCCAGAATAGGCAAACCTACAGAGTCGGGAATTAGATTAGTGTTTGTTAAGGTGAGGGTTAGGGGACAAGGGAGTTGGGGTGGGGGACAGGATTTGAAAGCTAAGAGGTGTGGAGTTTCTTTTGGGGGTAATGGAAAGATTTTAAAATAGATTGTATTTATAGAAGTATAACTCTGAATATGCCAGAAACCAATGAACTGTATACTTTAAATGAGTGAACTGTATGGTATGTGTATTGTCTCTCAGTAAAGGTGTTTTAAAAGTTCAGTTAGCTTGACTTCATGTATACCCTTTCTAGAGGAAGACGTTTTAAATAGCACAGGAAATGACTCAGAGTATTATTTCCTATAATACTTCTTTAGCATTCTCCTTCCCTGGGCAGAGAGCTTACATAAATGTGGTAGTAAGTAATGGCCATATCATTCAACAAATTATCAGTCCCTGCAAGCAAGTGTGGACAGACGTCTACAAATAAACACTCAAATGAAAATGTGAACACAACATTGTGAAGAATGATCACAACTCAGATGAATTATTGGCCATATGGCAAACTCTGCTTCTTCCTACTGAATTTGCACTCAATATATTCCTCTGTGGCCACCCTTGTCCTGTTTTATCATTGAGATTCCAAGTGCTTTGAGGGTTGAAACCGCCTTATCCATCTCTGGTACAGTGTTCAGAACAGCAGCGTGCACATAACAAATTCTTAATATACATTATTGACTGAATAATCCAACTTTTAAAAAATCTATCATTATCAGAAATACAGACTTTGGCTGAAAACAGTGAAAAGTGCTGCCTCAACTAATTGACTATATGTACCAAGACAGAGACTATGTACTTCTTCAACAGGTTGGTTTAAAGAAATTTTGTTGGCTGTTATAATTGTGGGTGTCTATGACTTCTGAAATATTCTTTTTCCTCTCCATATAAGTAGACTTAAATCAGACCTGCTGCACTGAGAGTCTGATTCTTCTCTTCCTCAAAAGGCAAACTCAAGAAATGCTTCTTCAATATTAATGTGTATATGAATCACCTAGGGATCTATGTATGAAGCAGGTTCTGATTCAGTGGGTCTGGGCGGGACCTAGGAATCTGTGTCTCTAAGGAGCTCCAAGGCGATGCTGATACAGCTGGCCAGAGACCACCTTTAAACAGCAAGGGGCTATGACACACAGGCTCAGCAGAGAAGCTCTGATGGTGCTTCCATGACAAAGGAGTCCTTTCTTTTATTATGATATAGATGTGAGTCTATAAAATAGAGGTTGGAAACTAGTCACCAAGGTGGGAAATTGAGCTCCAGGATGGAGATGTCTTTTTCTCACACAATGATTTGAAAATATTGCCACATTAAATATGGGGAAATTTCACATGAAAATCTAGATTCTTGTTTTCTCCTAAAATGTCAGAAATACTTCTTCATTGCTGCCATGCTCCCATAAGACTCCATAAACATATACACCCTTGTCGTCTACAGTCCCCCTCTGACCCACTGGCCACTGCAGATGTTGAGTTTTTAGCCCCCTCTCTAAATATGAAGGAAATAAGACACTGGTTCAAAAGCCCACAATCTCTCTGTATAACAAGATTAACAAGAGGAGACAAAATAATGGGGATTGTTTACAGCCCAAGTGTTGATCATGCTAATAGTAAAACACTGGGTGACTGTACAGAAATGTGGCTCTGAAGTTTAAATCTGAATTCTTGGAAATTCCATTTGATATGTTACATTCCCAAAAAGAAAATATTTTGAATTTCAGACAAAAGAGTAAAGGGTAACCCAGACTCTTCTGAGAAACACTGAGCAACTTCTAGAAAGACCACAATGTATTCAAATTCCTCTGGTTCATACTCTCCTGGTTGGGAATCTAATTCCTCACACTCTAGGGGCTTTATCCAGCTCTGTTGACTTACCCATGGTTACACTTTGATAAAAGTAAATTCCAGTGTGGTTGGAATCATGGTAAACAAATTCCTTTTCCTTGTATTGCTTCTTCTTTTCCTTTTGCTTAGGATCTTGCTCTTTGTTTATGGAAGGTTCTGAAATATTCTGATTCTAATGATGCATTCTGTTTCCCTTTCATGGTGGAACTTCACCCAGAGACCTTCTCTACCACCATTCCTGGTCAGCAGACCTAAAGGCTATATCAAAAATACCGCCTCTGGACAGCAGCATGTAAATCAGTGAAGCTAGAACACTCCCTTACACCATACACAAAAATAAACTCAAAATGGATCAAAGACTTAAACATAAGACAAGATACAATAAATCTCCTAGAAGAAAATATAGGCAAAACATTATCTCACATACATCTCAAAAATGTTCTCCTAGGGCAGTCTACCCAAGCAATAGAAATAAAACCAAGAATAAACATATGGGACCTAATTAAACTTACAAGCTTCTGCACAGCAAAGGAAATCATAAAAAAACAAAACGACAACCTGCGGAATGGGAGAAAATTTTTGCAAATGAAACCAACAAAGGCTTGCTCTCTAGAATATATAAGCAGCTCATATGACTTAATAAGAAAGAAACAAACAACCCAATCCAAAAATGGGAAAAAGACCTAAACAAGCAATTCTCCAAGGAAGACATACAAATGATCAATAGGCACATGAAAAAATGCTCAATATCACTAATTATCAGAGAAATGCAAATCAAAACTACAATGAGGTATCACCTCACACCAGTCACAATGGCCATCATTCAAAAGTCCACAAATGACAAATGCTGGAGAGGCTGTGGAGAAAAGGGAACCCTCCTACACTGCTGGTGGGAATGCAGTTTGGTGCAGCCACTATGGAAAACAGTGTGGAGATTCCTCAAAAGACTAGGAATAGACTTACCATATGACCCAGGAATCCCGCTCCTGGGCATATATCCAGAAGGAACCCTACTTCAAAATGACACCTGCACTCCAATGTTCATAGCAGCACTATTTATACTAGCCAAGACATGGATACAGCCTAAATGTCCATCAATGGATGACTGGATAAAGAAGAAGTGGTATATTTATACAATGGAATACTATTCAGCCATAAAAACCAACAACATAAGGCCATTTGCAGCAACATGGGTGTCCCTGGAGAATGTCATTCTAAGTGAAATAAGCCAGAAAGAGAAAGAAAAATACCATATGAGATCACTCATATGTGGAATCTAAAAAAAACCAAAACATAAATATGAAACAGAAACTGACTCAATAGACACAGAACACAAACTTGTGGTTGCCAAGGGGACGGGAGGTGGAAGGCACAGACTGGGATTTCAAAATGCAGAATAGATAAACAAGATTATACTGTACAGCACAGGGAAATATATACAAGATCTTGTGGTAGCTCACAGTGAAAAAAATGTGACAATGAATATATGTATGTTCATGTATAACTGAAAATTGTGCTCTACGCTGGAATTTGACACAACATTGTAAAATGACTATAAGTCAATAAAAAAAAGTAAAAAAAAATTTAACAATTTACTCAAATGTTCGAATTAACAAGTAATGAGTTCTTACTGTGATCATTATTTAAACACACACAACATAGGTTACTGTATCTTTTCCCTGCAAGGGAAAGAATTACATAAAAACTATATTGATATAATATGTAATGTGTGGGGCACGGGAGAGGGGGTGGGTGGACTATGACACTATCCATCAAGGCAGTAAACTCCTGGGTGTCTTCCAAACTTCCTGAAAGAAATGGTCTTCTCAGCACAACTTGGACCCAAGAGAAAATCCAGCCCTTCATCTCAAACCCAAGGTTCAGTAGTCCCCTCTTAACTGTGGAGTGTAAGTACCAAGACCCCCTCCCAGTGGATGCCTGAAACTACGGATAGCACTGAACCCTTTATACACTATATTTTTCCTGTACATGCACACCTGTGATAAAGTTTAATTTATAAATTAAGCACAGTAAGAGATTAACAACTAATAATAAAATAGAACAATTATAACATATTGTAGTAAAATTAATGTGAATGTGGTCTCTCTCTCTCAAAATATGTCTTTGTACAAATTTAATCCCTTTTCCATCTTAACTAAGCACTCACACACTGTGGCCATAACTTTTACGGCTTGGGGTGCAACAGCAAAACTAGCATGAATTTCTTTTTCCTTCTTCACAATTTCAAGGATAGAAGATTTGTTCTTACCATATATCTTAACAATCTCAGCATACGACTTTTTTTCTTTCATTATTAATTTGAGAACTTTCACCTTTTCACTTTTCCCTTTGGCATATTCAAACTGCCAGCATTATTACTCTTGTGCTTTGGGGCCATTATTACGTAAAATAAAAGCTACATGAACACCGACACTGTGATCCACTGTGACAGTCGATCTGATAGCCAGGACAACTACGAAGTAACTAACCAGCGGGACGCACTGGAAAGAGGGGTGATTCACATCCCAGGGAGAACAGAGCAGGATGGTCCGAGATTTCATCACGCCACTCAGAATGGTGGGCAATTTAAAACTTACTAATTGTTTATTTCTGGAATTTTCCACTTGATATTTTCAGACCATGGTTGAACACAAGTAACTGAAATCTCAGAAAGCAAAAGCAAAACCGGGGGTAAGGGGGTCTACTGTCTGCAAGGAGCACATAGGCTACAGCTGGTCCTAAGGCACTTGGGCTGCCCACCCTGAACACTGCCATCCAGAAAGGAAGAGTGAGTCAATTTAGCACACTTCACGAAGTGAGATTTAGAAAAGAAAGAAACACAGTGAAAACATACATACACACCCACACTCCTATAAAGACCCAGGCACTCACCCACAGCCTCCTGGCCAGGTATGTCTCCCAGCAGCTTTGAGGCATCTTGAACTTGTCCCTGAGACTATCGCTGCCTGTTCCTGGAGCACTTCCCACCACCCCAAGAAAACAGCCTCAACACATTGCTTTCTCTTTTGACCCAGCCCAATTGCCAACACTTTGCCATGGAAAAGCTGGTGCTTTCTCCCAAACCCCTCCATCAGAGGCTCTCCTCTTTGAACGTCACAAGGGACTGCCAGGTCCGGAGGCAGGCCTGATGTGTGTGCAGGTGAAGCAGAGCTTCCCAAGGAGGCGAACAGGACCCGCAGGGTGTGCTGCTGTGGCTTTGCCTGTGTGCGGGAAGTAAGTTTGGGGCCTTAGTTGGAGGGCAGGGAGAGGGTGGGCTGGGACTCACTGAATGTCAGGGGTGGTGGGTTCAGCCCAAGGGGCTGCTGCCATGACAACCCTTCCCAGAAGAAGATCTCATGGGATCTTGGGAGATCTAAAGGGACCAGCATGGGAGTCCTGGGATGAGAAACACCTGTTGCCCTGGGTGCTGGAGGCCCCTTATGCCCAGACTCCTCTTAAAAAGTCTGCCTCATGCCAGCTATCAACCAAACCGTAATTCATAAGGACACTTCACCTGCCTCCCCACCCACTCAGAGTCACAGAGCAGTGGCGCCTTGTTCAGGAGTCCAGCCAGGTGCAAGCAAAGGGCTTGGGGGAAACTACCAGATGCCAAAACAGGGAGTGACCTGTGTGCGCATAGCTGCAAATCTAGAGCCTCCCAGAAAAGTTAAGGCCCAAGGACAATGATGCAAGTTTCTAGCGCAGAACCATGGGGTCCAATATGACATCTGCCAAGATTCAAGGAACAACCATCCAAATATGCCTTTCCATTCTAAAGTCAGAAAATAAGGTGTGTCAGACCAGCAGAGGGACTGAACAGGAGCCCACCTGACAGTACGCAGTGTGGTCCAGCCCATGTCCACCGCCATCCTTCTCTTTCTCCTCTTCCTGCAGACCTGAGTATGGTGCCCTCCAAACAACCCTCTCCCATGTCCTCACTTGTCCAAGTGAAGAGGACTTCCATTGTGGCTTCAACAGTTGATTCTAATTCACTGCTGGCTGTTGCTTGAATGGCATAAAATATGTTCCTTCGAAAGCAGAGCCCGAGATAAATCCCTTAAAGAGAAACGAGGAAGTCAAGAGAGTGAAGCAGGGAAGGAGGACACACCGATACAAGGGGTATTACTGAGGTCACCATTGTGGGCAGTGGAGGCTTGATTTTGACACTCTGAGTAGGTGAATGAATGGACCCAAAGAATTGGCAATGGAGATACAAGCCTTTGACCTTCCTAATCAAGTCCTTGCTCAAGTTCAGAGGTCACAGGATGGACAGGTAAAGCCAACGGAAGAGAGTGAGACCAACTAGACTGCATATTAGTTTATGGGAAACCCAAGCATGAGTGGCTTTGGGTGGACAAGGATTCCGCCATCTGAGACGGATGTTAGCAGTTTCCAGCTTCCAGGGATTTATGCTGATGAATGTCGAGGTGGTGAAAAGGGGCAGCTACCGCAGCTGTTGTCGTTGGACAGCCTGCTGAAAGAAACATCTCCACGTGGATGTTTCTCAGACATCTTAAACCTATATCCAAAACCAAACTCCTAATTTCCACCCCACCCTTCACAAAGTCTTCCTTCAGGCTTTTCCGTCTCAGCTAATGAAGACCTCCTTGACTCCCCGTTCACATGCATCACTAAATCCTGTCATCTCTCTCCCCAAACTGCACTGAAGTCAAACCACTTCTACCCTCCCCGAGACCCTCAGTTCTCCACTTCAGGACACCATCATCACTAGCCTAGATTCTTGCAATAGCTTTCTGCTATTCCCATCAGAAAAATTATATCCCACCAGGATCACTTACATTCCTGGAAGCCTTCTCTGACCTGCATCTTTATGACACTATCAAAGGTCACGATTCTGCCTGGCGGCTCTCCAATAAAGGCACAAACTCTATTTATGGCAACATTTGGGCCCTTCTTCATTTTACTCCAAGCTTTGTTCTTAGCTTCTTGGCTTCTGCTTGGCTCTGAGTTTCACCTTCTATTCCAGATTTGCTCATGCCTCTTAGATGTGTTGACTGAACCTAGTTTCCTTTGCCATTTTTTTTTAAAAAAAATACTAAATATAGCTCACACTGAGCCTCCTGGGCCATCATTCCTTAAGTCCCCTAGGGTAGACTTGTCCATCTTTGCTCCTGTTCTCTATATGCAAACCAGACACCACCCAGAATAACATACATCCAGGCACATCTTAATTATCTTAATTCCCTGGGAAAAAAAAACTACATGCAAATGAACAAAGACTAGGTGAGGATTTTCTTAAGACAAAAGGGGATCAAGGGACTGGGCAGTTATGCCGTATATGGGAATTCTGGCATATCAGGAACCAAATGTTTGGGCCACCTGGATTTATCAGAATTATCAATATTTTTGAAGGAGACTACTACCACAAAAATTGGGAAATCAATCATCAACAATTGGAAAATCTTAAACCTGCTAAAGTCATACATGTTCTGAAGTACCTGCCATTATAATATTGCATTATTCCCAGCTGAACGAATCTAAATTTCCTAAATCCATCTAAATGAGATGTTGGGCTCTAAAAATCAGCAGTAGGGCATACAGATCTAGTTTTTAAGAATTTTGCATCCAAAATTAAGGTAGGAAGAACTGGGTATTTTTGTATGGATACCTGATGGTACCCAGTCTTCTATTATCATGGAAAGCTACATTCCAAATTTTCAATGTCCGAAGTTCTTCGTAATAATAAAGAGAACCATAAGTCCTTGCATATTTGAAACCATTTTTCTCATTTTTTATACTCAAAATGGGTATAGATGGCTATATAGAATTCTTTGTCAAATTTCTTTTCTTTGAAGGTTTTGTAGGTTTTATTCTCTTGACTTACACTTTATTTCTCATGATTTATTTCTTTGTTCAGTATTATGTTTGAAAAGCTTATCCATTCTGCTGTAAGTAGCTAGAATTCATTCACATTCATGCTCTAGAGTATTCTAATATATCAACAGTCAAAGTTGATTTATCCTTTTTAAAAATTAATGGACATTTGGGATAGTTTTCTTTGGTGGCCAATGCAATTCAAACATTGCTGCTGTGTATGGCTAGGTCACAGCATGTGCCAATTTTGGACTACATTAGATAATGCCAAACTGCTCTCCACAGTGGGTATAAAAATTCCTATTCCCACCAGCCATGTAAAAGACTTTCCATTGCCCCATTTTCTTTTTTTTTTATTAAAGTATAGTTGATTTACAATAGTATATTAGTTTCAGGTGTACAACATAGTGATTCAATATTTTCATAGGTTATACCCCATTTAAAGCTATTACAAAATAATGGCTATATGTCCCTGTGCTTTATTATATATCCTTATTGCTTTATTTTATACAGAGTAATTTTTGTCTCTTAATCACATACCCCTGTCTTGAGATGCTCCTCTGTCTTCCTTCTCCCCTCTGGTAACCACTAGCTTGCTCTCTGTATCTGTGAGTCTGTTTCTGTTTGTTACATTCATTCAGTTTATTTTTCAGATTCCACATACAAGTGATAACAGACTATCTGTCTTTCTTTGTCTGACTTATTTCACTAAACATAATACTCTCTAAGTCCATCCACATTGTTACAAATGCCAGAATTTCATTTTTATGGCCAAGTAATATTCCATTGTGTGTTTGTGTATCTGTTTGTTTATATATACTGCATTTCCTTACCCATTCATCTGTTGATGGGCACTTAGGTTGCTTTCATACCTTGGCTATTGTAAATAATGTTGCTATGAATATTGGGGTGTATGTATCTTTTCAAATTAGTGGGGTTTTCCTTCAGATATATACTCAGTGGTGAAACTGCTGGATCATATGGTAGTTCTATTTTTAGTTTTTTGAGAAACCACTGTACTGTTGTCCATAGTGGCTGCACAAATTTGCAATCCCACCACCAGTGTACTAGGGCTCCTTTTTATCCACATCCTTGCCAGCAACTGTTATTTTTAGACATTTTGTTGATAGCCATTTTGACAGATCTGAAGTCATATCTCATTGTGGTTATGATTTGCATTTCTCTAATGATTAGCGATGTCAAGCATCTTTTCATGTCCCTGTTAGCCATCTGGATATCTTCTTTGGAAAAATGTCTAATCAGATATTCTTCTCATTTTTAAATTACATTCTTGGTTTTTTAATATTGAGTCATATGAGCTATTTATAAATTTTGGATATTAACTCTTTAACTGTCACATCATTTGCAAACATTTTCTCCTGTTCAGTTGGTCGCCTTCCATTGCCTTCCATGCTTATATGCTGGCTGGTTCTTTTGCTGTCTTTATCTTTCAGTCATTTTAATTTGGCATATGTATCTGTTTTATGACCAGTATGGCATAGGTCACTGGCAACCACTGTCTGTCCTTCTTCTTGGGAGCAGACTTAGACTGCAATTTCCCAGACTACCTTGCCATTAGGTGAGTCATGTGACTAAGCTCTTTCCAGTGGGATGTGAATGGAAGTAATTTTGTCTTTCTCAGGCATGACCTATGAAACCTGCGGTATGAACTTCACTGTGTTCTTTTTTTTTTTCACTCTGGTGACCTGTAGTGGCCACATCCAAAGTATCCTTGGAAAATTGCTGTTGAAGAAAGAAGTATGACCTCCAGTTTATAAAGTAAGTGATGGAAAGTTCTCTTGCTGATTCAAACACTACTCTTTCATTGTTTCAAGAAGAGAAATGAACTTATTTTTCTGTAAGCAGCTAAAATTTTAATAAAAATATTCTCCACTTAACCATCTAAAAATATTACTGTCTTGTCTTTTATATTCAGATCATTAAACTGGAATTTATTTTTGTGATGGGTGCAAAGTTGAAATATTTTTCTTTTTTTTCCAGTATGGATATCCAGTTTCCCCAGCACAATTTATTGACAGATCTATTATTTTATCATTAATCTGAAATACTACCTCAGCCACATTTCACGTATCCACATGCGTATGGGTCTGTGGGAGGACTCTCTGTGCATGGCGTATTTAGTATGCCAGATCTGTTTATGTCCTGCCAAACCACACTACCTGAATGTCCACAGCTTTATGACCTTGATACCTTGTTGTTTTCATCAAAAGTACATTATATATTCTTATCTTTTTGCCTTTCTGAATAAATATTAGAGTCATATTGCAAAATTCCATGTCTTTAAAATTGGACTACAATGATTTTTTAAGACTTTGTTTTTAGAGCAATTTTAGGTTTACAGAAAAATGAAGAGGAAGGTACAGACATTTCCCATATGCCCTCTGCCTGCACACATGCATGCCTCCCCCATTATCAACATTCCCCACCACAGTAGTACATTTGTCCCAGTTAATAAACTTACACTGGCACATCATTATCATCCAAAGTCTATACTTTACATTAAGGTTCACTCTTGCTATTGTACATTTTATGGGTTTGGACTAATGTATAATGACATGTATTCATCATTACAATACCATACAGAGGATTTTCACTGCCCTAAAAATATTCTGTGCTCTGACTATGTCCCTCTCTCACTCCTCTCAACCCCTAGCAACCACTGATCTTTTTCACTATCTCCACAGTTTTGTCATTTCCAGGATGTCACATAGTTAAAATAATAAGACTGTCTTCTTTCACTCAGTAATATGAATTTAAGCTCCTCCATATCTTTCCCTGGTTTGATAGATCATTTCTTTTTAGTGCTGAATAATATTCCATTGTCTAAATGTACCACAGTTTATCCTTTCACCTGTGAAAGATATCTTGGTTGCTTTCAAGTTTTGGATATTATGGAAAAAAGATGTGATAAAGATTCATGTTTAGGCTTTTGTGTAGACATAAGTTTTCATCTCCTTTGGATAAATACCAAGGAGCAGAATTGCTGGAACATACAATAAGAAAATATTTAGTTTTGTTAAAAAAAAAAAAACAAAGACAAAAAAACCTGCCAAGCTGTCTTCCAAAGTGGCTGTAGCAATGAATGAGCATTCCTATTGCTCCACATCCTTGTCAGCATTTGGTGTTGTCAGTGTTCTAGATTTTGGCCATTCTAATAGGCATGTAGTGGTGTATAATTGTTTTAATTTGCATTTCTTTGATGCCATATGACATGAAACATCTTTTCATATGCTTGTTTACCATCTGTAAATCTTCTTTGATGAGATGTCTTTTAAGAACTTTGGCTCATTTTTTAATTGGGTTGTTTGTTTTCTTATTGCTGAGTTTTAAGAGTTCTTTGTATATTTTGAATAACAGTCCTTTATCAGATGTGTCTTTTGCAAATATTTTCTCCCAGTCGGTGGCTTGTTTTCTCATTCTCTTGACATTGTCTTTCACAGAGAAGTTTTTAATTTTAACGAAGTCCAGCCTATCAATTTTTCCTTTCATGGATTGCACCCTTAGTGTTATATCTACCACAATAAATTTTTAGATTAATTTGGAAGGAATTTATGCATTTATCTAGTCAGTCACGCAATCCATGAATATGGGATAACTCTTTATTTAGTCTTTAATGACTCTGAATTAATTTTTATAGCTTTATCCACCAAAGGTTTTCACATCTTTTGTTAGATCTTGTCTGTTACTTTATATTTTAAATATATTGTCTAATTTTTTTTAATTATAACTGATTTTTATGTTATTTTGTGTCCAGCAAATTTGTTACTCTTACTGGAACATGGTTGTGTATTTGAAAACAGCTTTTTCCCACTGTCAACTTCAACAATTTAGTTTCTATTTACCTCCATAGTGAAACTGCCAAATACTTGTTGGAAATTACAGAAGTTCTCCCACTGCTCAGGCAGGAAGCTCTGTTCAAAAGTACATAAAGAGCTGCCTACTCCAGTTAACAAGAACTTAATTAGAAATTAATATGCAGACTGCTAGCCTTCATTTAGATCAGAATTCTCAGTCTTTAATGGACATCAGAATCACCTAGTAAGGGGCCTGTTAAACCGTTATTGCTGAGTCCCACACTCATAACTTTTGGTTCAGCAGATCTGGGGTGGGGATTTGCATTTCTAACAAGTCCCAGGTAAGACTGATATCCCCATTCCGGGGAACCACACTTTGATGCTGTTGTTTTGGGGTTTTGTTTGTTTGTTTGTTTGGAAGGAGAATAATTAGGTTTATTTGCTTGTTTGATTATTTTTAATGGAAGTACCGGGGATTGAACCCAGGACCTGGTGCATGCTAAGCACATGCTCTACCACTGAGCTATATACCCTCCCCTCAAGGTGACCACACTTTGAAAACCACTGTTGTCAACTGTCAGTTTAACAAGGATCCTCATCAAACTGAATTAAAGGGAACATTCACTATCAAGGTTGGCAAAAGTAGGATGTTTTGCCACTCAGGGCTTTGTTTTTTTTTTTAATTTTTTATTGATTTATAATCATTTTACAATGTTGTGTCAAATTCTGGTGTCGAGCACAATTTTTCAGTCATACATGAACATATATATATTCATTGTCACATTTTTTTCTCTGTGAGCTAACATAAGATCTTGTGTATATTTCCCTGTGCTATACAGTATAATCTTGTTTATCTGTTCTACAATTTTGAAATCCCGTCTATCCCTTCCCACCCTCCACCCTCTTGGCAACCACAAGTTTGTATTCTATGCCTATGAGTCTATTTCTGTTTTGTATTTATGCTTTGTTTTTGTTTTTTAGATTCCACATATGAGCGATCTCATATGATATTTTTCTTTCTCTTTCTAGCTTACTTCACTTAGAATGACATTCTCCAGGGACATCCATGTTGCTGCAAATGGCATTATGTTGTCGGTTTTTATGGCTGAATAGTATTCCATTGTATAAATATACCACTTCTTCTTTATCCAGTCATCTGTTGATGGACATTTAGGCTGTTTCCATGTCTTGGCTATTGTAAATAGTGCTGCTATGAACATTGGGGTGCAGGTGTCTTTTTGAAGTAGGGTTCCTTCTGGATATAAGCCCAGGAGCGGGATTCCTGGGTCATATGGTAAGTCTATTCCTAGTCTTTTGAGGAATCTCCATACTGTTTTCCATAGTGGCTGCACCAAACTGCATTCCCACCAGCAGTGTAGGAGGGTTCCCCTTCAGGGCTTGGTTTTCATCCTCACCTGTTAGGACCAGTTTATGTCACATGGATATGTGTTGAGCAAGCAGGGAAGGAAGATATTTTACACTCTTATGTTATGTTTCCTGGAACTGGAAAAGGTTTGGCAGAATAATTTCATGACTAGCTTACAAAAGGATGTAGAGAGACCGAAAAATCCAGGACATCATAGGTCAACAGGAAATCAGTCACTGGGGAGATTCACTTTATGATCTGAGGGCATTAAAGAAGATCCAGAGAACTATTAGAGATGAGAGAAGGTGACCAGACAACTCAGTGATTTAAGTCCAACAAGGTACTAAGTAAAAGATGAGAAAAAAAAGATTGGCTTCACACAGAATTTTTCTCAACTGGGGCTGCTGTTAGCAAGCTGTCCACACACCTGGCAAGAGAAGTTCCTTATCTGTTCCAAGGAGACATATCAGAAAAGGCTCCATGGAGAAAGGTGGGCTCCAGGTAGCTCTTGAAAAATCAGAAGGATTTTCCTGGGCAGAGAGCTCTGCGTAAGGTGGAATGGAAATTAATGGCTGTCAGACAATCCATACTCAAAATGACCAAAGGACATTTTGGCTGGAAAAGACTATTTGATTGGGGACTTTGTAGGTGATAAGACAGGAGTATATAGGCTGAGCTTGCATCTTGGATGGTCTTAAATGTTATGAGCTTTGAAATTATCTTACATCTTGGCAGAACTGAAAGTTTTTGAATAATGAGCAAAACAACCAAAAGGGTAACACCTGAAGTCCACTCTGGCAGAATTGTGTATGCCGTTGAAAAGGCAAAGCCCATGAAGAGGCTCCTGAAATAGCCTCAGGATTTAAGCATTTCATTTTTATCAGATATTTGTTGAAGGAATAGACACTGACGACAGACATGGGGCACTTGCTGGGTAGTGTCGCTGGTAGAGAGAAACTCCGGAGAAGAAACAGGCAAGACACTATATCCTAGACACTGAGCAGCATACAAAAGAAACACCTTGGGAGTAATACCTTTATGGAATCTTTACATTTTTTTCTAGCAGGCTTAACATTAACAAGGAAGGTTTGATTTATTTCAGAAGTTGCTCTCTCTCAAGAGAGATATATATATATCTAATATATATATTAGTTGACTAACAAAGACCCACAGAGAACAGAGAACTGTAAGTCAATGTAAGTTCTTTTAAAATGACACAGTGACACACCACATTTTTATTTGTGAGTGGCATAGAGGCTCCTGGGTTCATTAAGAGAATCAGAACCAGCAACTCTGTTTCAGTGTGTAAGTTAAAATATATTAACATGACAAATGGAGACTGAGGAACTGCTAGATGGGAGCCATCTGAGCTTCAGCTAACAATCCATGAGCCAAACTATGGGTTCTTAACAACATCCCCCACTGTATACTTGCTCTATTACTCCCAGGCTCAGGCCAGTCTGATGTCAGACTGTAGCACAGTGCAGAGGGGAGGCATATGGATGGCACAGCACTGAGTTAACAGACCTGAACTCCAGAACGTTTTAATAAGCTGAGTTACCTAAAGGCTTGGGCAGGCAATGAACCACTTAACAGGAGATTAAATGGGTTCTTCTTACCTCCTGGTTTCCTGAAAAAGCCAAACCTAATCAAATTCCAGTGGCACAAACAGGGCCACATGGATAATTGGGGGGGGGGGGGTTTAAAGAATGCTTTTATATTAAAAGCAGTGTTTGTCTGTAGCATTCTATTACCTACAAACCAACATGGTTTCAATTTAAGCTTCTGTTAATCCTGACCATTTCTTTCAAGTGTTTCTTATTTAAAATAGAAATTCCATGTTGAACATTTTAATAACATTAACTGTCAAAGGCATCTGTGAGCGGTTTTCCTTTCAGTGCTCAACCAGATGTTGATATTTGTGATCACTGGATGCCCTTTGTTTTCCTCCCTTTCCCTTATTAAATGTATCATTAGTAAAATGCAAGTCCAAGGGAAATCACTTTTCACTGAGACTCCACTCTAAAGGGGCGAGGAAAACAGTGCCCAGAGAAGCCAAAGGAACACTGCAGACAGCCACCCTCCACGGAGACAGATGCCAAGAGGGTTACATTATTGCGCTAGTGACTTAATGAAGAGTTATTACTTTATGGTTTCTTCCATTGTCAGAGATGTTTTTGTCACACAAGCCACAAAAGACAGGACAAGAAAAGTGAATGTCAGCTGTCTCAAAATAAACCATATGCTTAGAGGCAGGTTTAAAGCATATTGAAATATGTGGACTTCAAAGTGTTCCCAGAGGAAGGCCAATAACACGTGGACCATGTTTGGAGGGACACTGGAGAAGCCATATTCAATGAGAAACGGGCACATATTCCAAAAGAAATCCTAAGACTGTCTTTGCATAAGAGAAAGCCAGATGTTTCCCAAACAGTATGGCAGGAGGTACAACCACTGGTTCATGTGTGTGATGGATAATTCAGTACAACTGAAACTGATGAATACACGTCTGGAGACAGCTAGCATGCAGGAACCTTCAGCCTCTTCACTTGTAAGCGTGGGCAGAGTAATTGGCCAGAGAACAGTTGTTCCTTGTAAGAACACTGGCTCTAATATTACCATTACAGAAGGCACACGGATCCACATTTCTGATCGCATCATCAACACTCTCCTACACACAAGCTTTGTTCCTGGGAGTTCATCTATGTCCCATAGCCTAATATGACTCTGCTGTTGCTGCCACATCAGCACAGACTTCATGACCCTCTCAAATGCATGCTTGTCTTCCCTCTTCCCACCCAACTCTAAGCAAACTTCCAGGCCTGCCTGGCTCAAATGCCACCACTTCTGTGAAGACTTCACCAACCACCCACCTCTGGGCATGTAGGTCACGTATTGTCTGAACTCTTCATGGCACATGTAAAGCACATCCTTCAGATACTGTCCATTTTTTTCTTATTCACATTTTGAAAGATTGTTAATGACTTTCAGATTGGTTTCAGATGGAGATACTGAAGTCAAACATCACATGGACACCATGTGTGATAGTGGCATGGCTTCCAAATTAGTAAATGATTTACCAACTGACTGGCAGTGTAACATTATTCTTGGACCTTCTGTAGCTAAGTCTGGTTATCTACTGATACACAGTATGATTTCATTGTTCCAACTAATACTAATAGTAAAATAGATTGGTTATAAGAAAAAAGGCCACCAACAAGCTAAAATGTTGAGTCAAATCTGAGAAGATTAAATTCCATATGAACCTCCCTTCCCCCTGTGGTAACTATATTCCATATCTTGTAGTAACTTATGGTGAAAAAGAATATGAAAATGAATATATGTATGTTCATGTATGACTGAAGCATTATGCTGTACACCAGAAATTGACACAACATTGTAAACTGACTATACACCAACAAAAATACACATATACAAAAAATTCTCTATGAACAATGTTTAGTCCTGTGATTAGTTTAAAAAAGCAACTGTAAATTATATGTGTTAATATTAGCATGGGTGAAAAAGACTTAAAGATCACAGATTACTGTAAACTCATTACAAGTCAACCAATGGTAAGGCTGACAAAGTCTTTGAATCTCGGATTGCATTAAAAGAAGTATGTCCAAAACAGAGGAAACTGTCACATCCTCTTGAGCCCTATCCCATTCCACATTGTTCACATTTTGAGTATGGAGTTCGGTTCTTAAAAAGTATCAGAAGCATGTCTGTAGTACAGTCACCACAATAATAATGAAGAACAGTGAGGGGCTGGAGGAGCTTTGAAATTTCAGTCACATTAAAAGAGGCCTTGAGATAAAACCAACTTCAAATTCTTCAAGCGTTGTCATGGGAGTGAAAGACTAGGCTTGTTTCAACTGGTCTTATATGAAAGAACTATAAATAGTTGTAGAATACATGATTAAGTCAGATCGAGGTTCAAAATAAAAACTTTTATAACTATTACATCATCTCCAAACTAAGTTATATGAAGTTCCTCTTTGCTGAAGGCCATCAAGACGGAGGCGTCTAGCCCTAAGATGAGGATATTACAGACAGCATGCAGATGGGAGATCTCATCCAACCTTGAAGTTCTCCTCTGTGAGTACACATGGGGGGGAAACTATGTAGAAAATTGCTATGATCTGAACGTGTGCCCCCCAAGTTCTTATGTTGAAATCCCAATCCCCATAGATGATGGGATTAAGGGTGGGGACTGTGGGAGGTACTTAAATCATGAGAGTGGAGCCCTCATAAAAGGGATTAGTGTCCTTATAAAAGAAGTTCCAAAGCAACCCCCAGTGCCTTCCACCATGTTAAGACACAGCAAAAGGACAGCAACCACAAACCAGGACAAGTGCTTTTACCAAAACATGACTGTCCTGGTGCCTTGCTCTTAGACTTCCAGCCTCTAGAACTATAAGCAATAAATGTCTGTCATTTATAAGCTACCCAGTCTGTGGTATTTTGTTAGAGCATCCCAAATGGACCATGACAAAAGTGAAGTTCATTTCTTCTGACTCAGCTTCTCATAGAAGCCATGTTTCTGGGTTTCTACATCCATCAAATTACACTTTATACCTAGAATGACCCTCATCTAAGAACTGAGTAGTTGTTCAATGAGAAGGATGTTTACCCTGAAAATGGTGTCGTGGGACCACTGCTACCACCAGTTTTTAGTAATTCTCTCCCCAAAAAACATGGTCTATTTCATTTGTTTTGACAAGACTGGCCAAAGTACTGCATTCTGGAGCAAGTTCGCGCCTTCCTTCCTGCCAGGCTCACTCTTCTGCATCTTTCCTGTCTGTGTGGAAAGGTCTAGAGGCCCCATTCCCACCCACTCTACCTAACTCAGCCACATAGACATTACAGCCCCATGCCTCTTCGACAGACAACAATGGAGGGTAACTACACCTTTCTCCTGCAGAATACTCAGGCTTACTGAACATAATTAAATTGTTTACCATACATATGAACAAATAACAGTAAAAATGAATAGTCTTACTTCATAGATGGAGAAACTGCGTATCTAAAGGGAGACGAAAATCTGCTATCAGAAAAGGGTGACACACTATTCAGTAATCACCCAGGAGATGGGTTGATTTTGTTTGTTCACTTCCTTTTCTTGCTTAATTTCAGAGACTTCCAACATCACTTTCAGAATAGTTGTCTGAACACCTAGAATGAAATTTGTAGTGGAATTTTTTTAAGCACTCAATCTATTAGGAAAATGAGGGCTCAGAACATAAGCCTATAGCCATGGTCACTTCCTTTATGTAACTTTCTTTTTTATGATGAACAAAATATGCAAACATATTTTGGATAGCTTTATTATTAAAAAGCTAATTAGGATGAATTTTTACCTTCAATGATTTTAAAGATTCCCATGCAAAAGTCTTTTTTTTCTTAGCCCAAGGCCGGGCTTGTTGCAATGCAAATGGAACAGCAAATCTTGCTTTGGCCAAAAGAAAACAACCATGGTTACCTGACGGGAGTTACCATCAGTGTCCATGTTATCAGTGAATTAGTGCCACACTGGCTGTTTTCAGGATGAGGCTGACCTTTGCTCTGCAGCTTAGAGAGGCAAATGGAGATAATTTGACTGAAACAAAATACTGGTCAAGGTTAAGTGAGGAATCCCAAGTGACCACCTACCTAAGTAATGTAACATGTGATTTCGAGGGGAGGAAATTATAAATTATAAATCTGGCAGGAATTATAAAACAGTGAACATTTTCTGCCAAACTGTCATCAAAACAATAAAAAATACAGAAGTCCAGAGTTCTAACTTCAACATCACAACAGTCAGGGAAGAAAGTGAATTATTGTCAAAGTTTGAGAGAGAAAAAGATTGGGAGTTAAGTCCATGACATATGCATATATAAATTTTTTTTTAAGTGCCAGGCTAAAGAAGAGACAGCTTGGTTGGTTGCATCTTTGTAAGAAGAGATATAGTTATGATTCAGATAATCTAAAATAATAGAATAATACTAATCACTATTGGTCCCTTATTATGAGTGAGACATAGCACTAAAAATGTCATATTAAGTGTCTTTTTAATCCTCCCGGTGCTCCTACAAGGTGCACGCTATCCCAGGTGTAGTGCAGGAGGTTCCGAACTCCAGGATACAACAGAATCACCTGAAGGGCTTCATGAAAACTGATTTTGGGGGAGCGTCTCTTTCAGTTGGTCTGGGGTTCAGCCAGACCATCTGCTCCTCTGCCTAGTTCCTAGGCAAGGCAGCAGCTACGTGAGATGTGCGTAATAATAGCACCTACCTTGTAGGGGTTCAAGGGGGCTCTTTTGAGCTAGACCATGAATTTACGGCACATAGCAGGTACTAAGCAAATGTTTACCAAATTATTTTACACATGGCAAAAACGGAAGCACCTAGAGATTGTTACCCAAGTGTCACAATTAGTAACGTGAACTAAGTCTGTTTTCAGTGTGTTTTTCAGTGTAGTAAACTCTCTCTCAAATAGTATGCTGAAAAAAAAAAAAACTTTCTAAGTACTTTAAACATTTATCTCGTGTGCTGGGAGCTTTTAAGAACACTGACGCTCAGACACACTCCAGGTCCGTGACATGAGCATCTCTGGGAGCAGGATCCTGGCATCAATAGTATTAACATCTCCCCCTACAACCCCAAGTGATCCTAATGTGAACAGTGTACTTTGGCTTGGACTCCCAGTGAGGTGCTTTGACTTACTGGGGCCTAGGGCAGGGGGAGTCATAAAAGTTCCCCGGGTGATTCTAATGTGTAATAAGGCTGTAAACCGATGATATTCTAGAGACATACACTTGCTTCTCTCTTCCTGAGAGGTTTCAAAATGGTGAAAATACTAATCCCTGGCTTGAAGCTGTTTCAATCTGATGGTAAATCACAAGTGAATTTCAATTTAATTCCAGCAGCCAGTGTGAAGTTCAGGAGAGCTGCAATCAACAATCTTTAAAACTTGTTGAACAGAAGGCTAAGGAACATTAGCATTGAATTGAACATTGAATTATTTTAATGAAAAAATTCTCCTATAAGTATATATACACATGAATACATCCAAGTGAAATTAGCCCGAACTGTCCAAGGCATCTTGATATATTTATTTGTACCAATATTGTTATTCCAAGTTCCTAGTTCAAGGACATCACTGCTTATGAACTTCCCTCTGTAACCACTTATGTTATGCTTCTGTCATAATTTATGTCCTCCAACATTTGTAAATCTTAGATGTTTTATAGCAGCATCTTCTAATGCGGGACTTAACCTGCTTTGGCCATTACTGTTGATTCTATATTACTGTGTTACCATAAGCAAAATCATGGCAACAAAGCCTAGGCTGTCTTAGAGTCCATCTACGACTTCTAGATACAGATTAGCAAATTATTAAAAATTCACTTCCCTTAAACTGAAATAACAATTACCTCTTGTAATATCCTAAAACCAATGCTCTTTCCATGGTCCTTCTTTGCCAGGATTCTTGGAATTTAGAAGACTGACTAAAGAGAGGGTGTGGACAAGTTGGTGTATAGTCTGATCTACTTACTGTCAAATATATATAAATATATATTTATATATACACACACACACACACACACATACAAATATATTACATCAAAAAAGGTACTTATATAAAGACAGAATAATTCATGTTACCAACCCTAAAGGCCTTTGCATCTAAAATTGTCTTTTAAAAATAGATTTGAATGTTTGGCTTCAACATAGAAGACGAAAAGTACTTTGCAACTTCCCTCACATCTCAAAAAGAAAAACTACAAACATGTGCGTGAACACACACACACACATACCACAGTCATGCTTAAGGTAACAAATATATAAAATAAATAAAAATAAAAAATATTTTAAATTTGAGTAATTTAACTATTTGTTGAGAGGTAAAAAAAAAACAGATCTGCTTATATTGATTTGGAATAAAGTTCAAACAACAGAAAGTGTAAAAGGAAAATTGATGGAAAATTATAACATGAAAAAACATAATATGTTCTCATGAAAAACCTCTGCATGTACGTATTTGTAAAAACATAAAGGGATATTTGCCAAATTGTTAGTACTATCTGAGTTTGAGCAAGAATGATGATGGAAACGGTAGAATTCTAGGAGAGAAGAGCTCTTTTTTAATTTATATAATTGAGTAATCATCTGAATTTGCCAAATAGGCACATACTGAACAATATATAAAAATGAAATAAAATAATAATAAAGACTATCTTTAAATTGAGGCTATAAAGAGTAATCTACATGAAAATGTGGGAAACGTGTTATGATGATGAAAACAAAGATCACTGTAAATGGAAGTAGAAGACTTAAACTCCAGTCTGCATCCACCCCTTTACTAGTTAAGCAGTACTGGGTGGGCCTGTAACTTCTCCAGACCAGTCTCCACATTTATGACCGTTTATATGATTCATACAGGGCTGTTTTCAGGAAGAAATGATAGCACGGTTATACTATTTGAAAGCTGCAATGTACACAAAGTTAGATGCTGATCATTGTTGCCGAGTCTGGGATCCCATTTTCACTCCACAAAGTACTTTTTTTTTCTGTGCAATAGAGGACCTAGAACTTACAGTCCAAAATTCATGTCCACCTGGAAACTCATAATGTGACATTTGGAATTAGGGTCTTTGCAGATGTAATCAGGTTAATTTGCATTTATACTAGAGGGGAGTGGGGCCAATCCAATGGCTGGGGTCTTTATAAGAAAAGAAAACAGAGACACAGACACACAGGGAGAACACCATATGACTATGATGGCAGAGACTGGAGCAATGTGTCCTCCAGCTCAGGAATGCCAAGGATTGCTGGTAACCAGCACAGCTAGGGAGATGCAAGGAGGGGTTCTCCCCCACAGCCTTCACAGAGAGTGTGACCCTGCTGACACCTTGATTTCAGACTTTTAGCCTCCAAAACAAAAAGAATAAAATTCTGCTGTTCAAGCCACCCAGTTTACGGTACTTTGTCATGGCAGTCCTAGGAGACTAGTCAAGGTGGAAAATTCTTGATTTTGCTAAGGTGAAGAAGCTTAGTAACTTCCAGATTAAAAACGGTCCCTTTGGAGTAAATAGTGGCTCAGGCTTGGGGTTTTCTCTGTCCCCTCTTTCTCCTTCACTCCCACCTGAGTGTGATCTAAGTGGCCTGTGGGCTGTTTCGTTTTCACATGTCCCTGGCCTCTGCTGAGGTCTCTCCTTCCCTTGGTTTCTGAATTCATATTCGACCTCTGCTCTGCTGCTTCCACTGCTAATTCATCTTCCTCAGCCTGTGGAATAGGAAAGCTCTTGTCAGAGACTCACGGACTTTCCCTCATCCACCCCACACTGATGATAACTCAAGATTAGACGGGGAAGATCAAACCAGCCACTGACAAGAAGAAAAAAGCCTGAGAAAACTGCGGTCGATACTCAGAGTGCTGTAAATATCCCCAATCCAGGTGAGCACCGCTCACAAATCTGACCTCAACACCCTCAGCAGAGAAGGGAGCCAAAGGGAGCCCCTCCTGTGCAAGCCCAGACTTTCAGCACTGGTTGGGTTCAGCAAAACTCCACCCCTGGTCAGTAGCTGAACTCAACCCATCCCTTGGTGACTTAGGATGAGCACCGGGGAGATGAAGGGAGCCTGCTCTCTGTCTTGAGATCAGCCATCAGCACACACAGAAGGACTTCTAGTGTCCCTCTTTATCACAGCACGTGCGTGCAAGCATGCACACACAAACGCACACACACACACTCAACATCACAAGATTTTCTCAGGGGCCAGCTAGCTCCACTGCTGTATCAGCAAAATTCAAATTTGGTGTTAGCATACATAGAATAATGGCAACTTGCACTGTCTTGACTTACAACCTTCAATGTGTAGGAGTTGCCAAGCCATGATGGGATGTGAAATCTTCAGTCGAATCTCCTTTCATTGTTTGGGTGGTCAAGTCTCACATCACACGGTTGTAAAGGGTTGAAATCCATTTACCCACCTTGTGTGTCAAGTGTGTATTTGGTCTCATATACACAGTCAGCAAAAGGAAAATTTCAAAGACAAAACCAAGAAATATATGCTTCTCTGGCTTTGAAACTTCAAACTCAGCAAGATATTCTACTTTAAAAAAGCAAAGGTAACACCAGATTCCCATAAAAATAAGTAATTGTATTCAATCCCTAAAATAAATAGCAATCAAACTAGAAGGGGGGAGGGGAGGAAGGGTGGGAGGAAAGGAAAACTTACAAGTCAATATTCCATTCTTTTGATATACTGTATGACACTTTCATTTCAGGCCAGCATATATTTGACATGATCAAGCCTTCTTCCTAGATTTCCTGTCCTGGGAACATTGATAGGATAAGGCAATTATTGAGTTACAATAAATGATTTCCTTCAGTATGCTTGTTCCTAGACCCCATCAACTGCAATGTGAACCAGTTTTGGTTCACAGGTGGTGCAACTGAAATGCTGTATTGCATATGCAATTTCTGATCGTTGCACTTACTCATCAGAGTGAAAGAAAGTAAGAAAGTAAGAAAATAAGGAAGGAAGGAAGGAAGGAAGGAAGGAAGGAAGGAAGGAAGGAAGGAAGGAAGGAAGGAAGGAAGGGAATAAATCAATCTTTGAAATGACACTGCAAAGCCCATTTTTCGGTCAGGGATTATACCCAAATGGAAGCAAGCTGGCTCTCCCACTCAACTACAATTTCATTCCTAATTTACACCTATCCTGCCTTAGAGTTTGGAACACCTTTTAGCACAAGTTTAGAATGAGGGAAGAAGGGACCGGGTGGTTCAAGAAACCATAGAAAGAGTCTAATCCTCACAGAAATTAGCTTCTTTAAAAGTGACCAGTTTTTCTGCCAGACTTCATCTTCTGAAGTCTCCCAAAGGTAATTCTAGCTAAATAAATCTCAAGGCCCACCTTAATTACAGACATTCACCCATATGCCCAAGGAACAATGCTGTCATAGTGGAGAATCTTGAAAACTTTGAAAGGAAATGCAACTTTCCACTAAAGGTCTGGAAACAAACCCCCAGCTGATCATTTCAGGGGTAGAGACCAGAGACTGCCCTTGAACTCTCATTTCTAGAGGGGGAGAGTGCTAATATGTTTGGTTAAATTCATTCATTCATTCTTACCAACTTAATCTCATTGGGGTGAGCCATTGCTCCCCTGAACTTCTCAACAGGGTCCACCCTCAGACCTAATAAGACCCTATAAGCCTAATCAGCTTATGAGCCAAACATGAGGTTTGTATTTCCAATGAGATTCATGGACCCAGACAGCACCTTATATGACATCTGTCCTTTGATTTTGTATGTGGAGGAGAGGTGACACACAATTTAAAAAGACAAAGAGCTCCTGATATTCCAAGCCTAAGTCTAGGATATGCTCACTGAGAAACATTTATCTTCCTAACATGAGCTTTAAGTGATATTTTAAAAATATAAAAATATAGTGCAAAGAATATAAATGGTGGGTTTAGCTCGAAAAGAGTAAAATATCTATCCCAGCAGATTTTTCATTCACCAAGTGGAGACTATAATAATGAAAGGATGGGCTAACATTTTACATTATGCCTGACTTAAAGAAGGTCTTTGATAAATGACAACTATTATGGTTATTATGGTTGTTAAAATGGAGAATTTGAATATTCTACCTGTATCCAACTTTCTGCTTAAAGAAAAACATAAGCTCTTTTACAAAGTTATGCCTAAATTAGCTGGTGGTAACATGGATTCAAAACTAAGTCTTAAGTCATATTCTAAGAAATACACATGAACAGCTACTTTAAGACAGTTCACAAACATGACTTTTACGGTGCAGATTTCTTCAGATTCGTATGTCTGCTCTAGCATATCCTGTTAACTGTTCTTTATTACAACATGTGTGAAAACTTTCCTGCAGATTCTCTTGACACGATACTGTCTGCCCTTCTCTTGGCTTCAATATGTTATATACAAATTAAGTTATCTCTGTTTTTTTTTTTCTCTTGAGGATAGAACAATTATAACAGTACTCCTTTCCTTTATCCCAACTATAAACTCAAACTGGCAACAGTTATTTAGAAGAAGTTATGAGTTGAATTGTGTTCCCCCCTCAAAAGAAGCTGTAATCCTAAGCTGCAGTAATCATGAATGTGATCATATTTGGAAACAGGGTCTTTGCAGATGATGGAGTTAAGATGAGGTCATGAGGGTGAACTCTAATTCGATATGACTGATAACCTTTTAAGAAGAGAAATTTGGACACAGACACAACACAAGGAGCAGGCTGTGCAAAGATGGAGGCAGGGATCTTTGGCATCTGGAAACAAAGAAGCGCCAAATATGTCCAGCAAACCACCAGAAGCTAGGAAAGAGGCAAGAAACAGATTCTCTCCCATAGCCTTCAGAAGGGGCCAACCCTGCGAGTACCTTGATCTTGGACTTCAAACCTCCATTATCAAGAGACAATAAATTGCTTAAGCCATCCAGTATAAGGGACTTTGTTATGGCAGTGCTAGCAGACCAGCACAGAAGCCGACCGTCTATCAGGTTTTCGAATCTTGTTTTTGTCAACTTTTCTTATAACATCCTTAAAACTTGAAAAATCACATATAATAGAGAACTTGTATATCTCTGAAAATATGTCCATAGGCCACAAAGATCTACAGTTTCGAGTTTGAGGAACAATGTAAAACAGAACTTGATAATATTAATACCACATGTTACACACGCACCTTCCCATCTCACTGGCAACAAAATCCAAAGGCAGAAAGACTTGTTCCTTGGCATTATGCCAGATCTATGCACAAAATATTTTAAAGGGCAGAGTTCAAAGACAAAAAATTGTAATGATGTGCTTTTTCAAAGCAGTCACACCCATTACACTACAGCCCTTCCCTATCGTCCAGTAAGACCACACAGTGGCTGCCGTTTATCAATATAGCAATGAGTTACCGTTCCATTGGAGGCTGACTTTGGTTTCACAGTCTTAAAGAAAAAAAAATGTTTTTAAAAACCACCAAAAGATTTGAGAAGAAAATCTGATATCCATCAGTTTGTTTCCTGCATTTAGCAGAAACCTGCTTATTTGTTTAGTTCTGGGCAGGAGATAATACTTCCCCGGATTTTTTTTTTTTTTTAATATTCCAAATGCTTCAGTTTGAAGCCTTCAGGCTCTACTGAATTCTATTTAGCCTATATTTAGAACAAAGCAAACACATGTGATTCTTTAGAGCTAAGCACTTCTGCCAGTGGGCCCTGGAAAATTGCTAACCCCAAAATAAAACAATACCGCTTTCTTTAAATACTTCTGCTTACACTTACAGTGAGGAGATATTGACAGCAAGCGTCAGTTTGAGTGACTGAAAATAAACAGAAGTGAAGAAAACAGGGACTTCTGGTATTAAAGCCAGATTTATTTAGAGGAAATATATGACAAGTATCATTATTTTCTCAAATAGCAATCTCAGGGTATCTCACCCATGAAGGAAAGTTGTTCTGTCATTTTCATGACTTCTAGAGACGCTGGTTAACCGCTCTCCCCAATCTGATCACACTGGCACTGATTCTAAATCATCGCCAATATGGAAAAGCAAAGAAGATAGTGTGGTTTACCCAGAGAGACAACCTACAATAGAGGAAAAGACACTGTAAGTTAAAGTGACCCTGTCTCTGCAAACGTCTAACTTTACCCTCCGCAAGCAGCAACACTTACCAATACTGGACACGCCCACAATGAGACACCCTGTGCAAGAACAGCAGGAAATCCCATTGAGTGGCTCTCCCGTTTTTCCTACAACACTGGTCCTACCACAAGTTCAAAATTAAGAATGTAGACGGGGAGTGAGGAAATGTGCATTTTCACTCTGATCCTACCTTTGTGTAAGTTTGAAAACCTAGAAGCCTTCTGAGCCTTGGTTTCCCCATCAGTTGGTATCAACAGTAGTGGGGAAGTATTGTGGGCAGTTATCTTTTTTACATTCAACATATTTTTAACTTTATTGAGGTATATTTTACATATCATAAATTCATCCATTTCAAGTGTACAACTCAATCATTTTTAGTAACTTTACTGAGTGGTGCAACCTTCATCACAGGTCAGTTTCAGGGTATTTCCTCTCCCCCAGTAAGATCCTTCCTGGCCATTTACAGTTAAAACTAGCCTCAAGAAACCACTAATCCGCTTGTTGTCTCTAATCTTGTTGCCTTTTCCGGACATTTCATATAAAGGAAATCATATAATGTGATAATTGTGCTTGGCTTCTTTCATTCCACATAATATTTTTGAGATTCATCCTTAATGTAGGATATGTCAGTTGCCCATTGATTTTCTTTGGTGAATCACATTCCATTCTATGGATTTAAGACATTTTGTTTCTCCATTCACTTTCCAGTTGTTATTATAATTCACTTGTTTTTTAAAATAATATTTAATTTTCAACAACATTTTAATTTCCACTACACTGCTTTCCTCTCTCTCTCTCTCAGTTTTTACTGTTTATCAACTTTATCACTCCTAGAGTACAATGTCAAGTAAGCTGATTCTTTTCCAGGGTGTCTGGGGTGGAACTGAGCCCTGCCAATACCTAGGACCAGCTTGCCAGCCATGTGAACGAGCCATCTTGGAAGTGAATTTTCCAGCCCCAGGCAATTCCCAGTTGACATCTTGACGGCAGCTTCAAGAGAAACCCCAAGCCAAAGCCACCCAGCTAAGCTGCTTTCCAATTCCTGACCCACAGAAAACATGTGAGATAATAAATGTTCATTGCTGTTTTAAGCCACTTAAGTTTGGAGTAATTTGTTACAAAGCAATAGATAAGAAATATAAATACCAGATGATCTTCTGTCTCCCAGAAATGGTTTGCTTACATTTTCCTACAACCCTCTTCATCTACTCTCAGTTACTTTATGAATTTATTTCTCTAATTTTTCACTGCCATTTTAATAGTTTTAGGGAAAGAGACAGGAATATATGCATGTAGTCAACCATCTTGTACCAGACCTCAGACTATTTTGTTTGAAATAATTCATATTTTTCTAAATAAAACCTGAAAATAAACTGTTAAGGGGGCTGAGGACTACTTTTCTCTCCATACTATAATCGTTGATCACAACCTACCCTTTTGTACTTGCTGACAAGCTACATTCTTGACATGATAAGAAAGTTTGTTAAAATTCCTGAAGAAGTTTGAAAGTATGTGATCATGAAAGTCACCTGGGGAACTTATCTAAAATGCAGAGTTCCAGACCTATTTACAAAGATCCTTGAATAGAACATTTTCTGTGCATTTTTAAGGGAACATCATTTAAAAAATGGAATCGAATAGACAGCCCAGAAATAGATCAAAGTAATCATAGGATTTTAATACATAACAAAGATGGCACTGTAAATAACTAGGGCTAAGATAAACTTTTGATAACTGGTGTTAGGACCACTGGTTTGCCATTTGAAAACAGATCAAAATTAAATCCCTACCTCACACCATACATAAGAATAAACTACTCTTAAGTGGAGAATAGAGTATAAAAAATAAAACCATACACATTCTAGAATTAAAAATGGGTGAATTCATCTATAACTTGGCTACAGGGAAAGTCATTCTAATTACGACTAAAATCTTGATGCAATAAAAAACACCCCCCAAAATTCTGTTGCAGATACCCCCAAAATGTAATGCAGAAAGATATCAGAGATACAAGTGGCTGAGAAAATATATTTGTGTATCATGTTTACTAGGCTTATATGAAAAGTTGCATAGAATTTTTGTGATATAGTTTGTACAATTTTTTTTTTTAGTTCCTAGAAAGTCAAGGCACCCCTGTCCACTACTTAACTCCTAACCAGATCTCTTATTAAAATTCCCTAATCTTAGCCGATAGAACCCAGAAGGACAGGGCTTATCCAGCATTTGCCAAGATCAGGAATGTGGCCCTTCCTCCCTTTGAGTGTTTCCATTATCTCTGTGCAATTTTCTACTCCACACACCATAAATGGCTTACTCCATAATCAAGAAGATCTTCTGAGTTCTGCTGCATAGCTTAGACAAGTTAAAAATATTTTAGCTTCTCTGAGAAAAAGTCAGCCCCCAACAAATCATAAAACTTGTCACTTGAATTCGTCAACCAGACCAGAAAAAAAAAAATGCTCCCTCCAACTCCAGTCAATACTTATTAGTAAAAGAATGTAGGATGGCTTTGTAGCTAAGTATTATTTTTCAAAGCAGTGAATTGTATAGCTTTACATTAAGAATTTAATTACAGCTTACATATGTACTTGTAAGACTTGCCAGATTTCACTTGGCAAACCAGCAACTGTATTAACACTTAACCTTTCCTTAAAGGAAAGGAAACGTACCTAGAAGTGACTAGAATTCCAAAACGTTAGAATTTACCAGGGAACTGAATTCAGCATTTATTTGTACATGCACTTGGTATGACAACCGACTGCTGAATTGCTAAAGTGTCAGTGAATCAGCTTGTTGCCCTTTGGTAGCTTTTAAAAGTTTCTCTATTTAGAGCTTTTCCACTATGAATCTCTAAAGAACCCCCTTGTCCTGTTGCTTCAGTGGTCACTGTGACAGGAGAAAGCCTTTCAGAAGCATTAGGAGGTATAAAACAAGCAAGCTGTGCACGGTGTGAGGTAAGGGTAAGGTTTCATTTTTGTCTTGCTTATGGATAACCAGTTGCTTCAGCATCATTCAGTGAATGACTGGTCCTTTCCTGACGGATATCCTCCATTGCCATCCCTGTGATCTATAGAAATTTATATGAATTGTTCTCTATTCTCTTAACTTTTTCCTCCTTGTTTATCTTTGTACCATACTTCTCAGTTTAAATTATGTAATTCTGTAATAAATCTTGATATAGTGAAGGGCCATTCACCATTCCACCTTGCCCACACTCACCTCACTGAAATTCTTCAGGAGGCTCTTGGCTATTCTTGGCCCTTCACTTTTCCATATAAAGTTTAGGAACAACTTGTAAAGTTCCACAAAATACCTTTTTGAGTTTTCGTTGGAAGTGAACACAATCTGCATATAATCTGGGGGAGAGTTGAGATCTTAAAAATACTAAATATTCCTTTCCAAGAACATGATATTTTATTACTTATTACTTTCTTCTTTAATGTCTTTCACTAAAATTTTATAATTTTCTTCAAAAGGTCCCACATTAAATTTAGATTTAATACTAGATATTGTAGATAATGATAGACTTAGGTAGATGATGATGATGATGAAGATAGATAGATAGACAGACAGACAGACAGAATTATTATGATAAGTCACTCTTTTGAATTTCATTTTCTATTTTCTGCAGGTATGTAGGAGTGCAAATTACTTCTATATATCCGTTTGATATCCAACAACTTTGTTAAATTCTTAATGATTCTAACCATTTCCTATTGTTTAGTTTGGATTTTTCCCTTTCCAATTTTTATACCATTTATTTACTTTTTTTCTGTTACAATGCTCACCCAACTGATTTTGCTTAGTATTTGCCTAGTAGATTTTTTCCACCCAGATGCCATTACATTTTAATTATGTCACATATAAGCAATTATTACTGGGTTCAGCTTTTTATACAGCCTATTACTTTTGAAATGGTTACTGATCTATTTGGATTCATTACTAACAGCTTATTTTGGGCTTTATGTGTCTCTTTCCTCTGTTTTCTTACCTTTTTGTACTATTATTTCGCCCATTCTATGTTTTTTTTTCCTCTCTTGCTTTTTGTTTTCTTTAATGATTACCCTAAAGAGTATGAATAAGGGAATTTAACTCAACACAATGTAAGGTTAAATCAGTATAAAAGCAAAGCCTTAGAATCAATTATATCTCTCTTAATCATGTTTCTTATTCAAAATTTTAACTTTGTCTTGCTCTTCTAACCTATAACTAAGATATTATTTTTATATACTAAATGTTTATTTAAACAAACATGCATACCATATTTTTTGGCTTACAATTTCTTCCATCTCAGGAGCATCCATTTGAGATCTTTTTTTTTCTTTTTTCTGGAACACGTATCTTCTAAACAATAATCTATCAGTTAACATATTTCTGTGTTAATTTTTCCTTTGTCCTTGAGATGTTGGCCTAGAAGATACTAAATTTTAAGTTGACAGTAGTTCTCTCACAGAAAGTTGAAGGTATTGTTTAATTGTCTTCTGTTTTACATTGTTTCTGTCAAGAAGTTAGCTGTTAAATCTTATTTTTGCCATTTGTAAGCAATTTTTCTTTTTTCCCTGGCTGTTTTTAAAATAATGTTTTTGTCTTTAGTCCTACAGTTTTACAACTACTTGTCTAAGGTTATCTTGCTTTTTATTTATACTGATTGAGACTCATTAGACTTCTTGAAACAGAGGATTCATACCATAAATCAATTCTGGAAAATACTAAGCCATTATTTCTGTAAATATTGCCTTCCCTCCATTCTTTATATTCTTTTTTTCCAAAACTCCATCTACAAGTATGTCAGATATTCTTTTTCTTTGCTCATTTTTTCTAATCATATATATACGTATAATCATATATATGTGTATATGTATATATATATCGTGTGCATGTAATTTATTCATTTTTAAAGTCTAGTTTATTAATTTTTTCTACAAAAATGCATTTAAATCTAAAAAAATGATTAAAATGAACATATTTACAAACAGAAATAGACTCACCAACACAGAAAACAAACTTATCATTACCAAAGGGGAAAGAGGCAGGAGGAGAGAATTTGGGATCAACAGATAGACACTACTCTATAAAAATAAACAACAAGGACTTACTTTATAGCACAGGGAACTATATTCAATATCTGTAATAATCTACAATGGAAAAGAATCTGAAATATACATTTATACTTCAATTAAAAATTTTTTTAAATAAAGAAAGAAAGGAAAAGCACTGGAAATGGAATAAATGAAAGTAAAAAAATCATGTTTTCTTATTAGTAATTTCTATAAAAGAAAATTTCCTAATGCAAAAATAGTAACAATATGGTATACATTTTCACATATGTAAAGTCAAATATACAACAAAAATAGGATAAAGGGTGGGAGGAGGAATTGGGAACATACTATTGTTAGGTCCTCACACTACATATGAGGTGTCTTAGTATTAATTGAAAACAGATTAATTTAAAATGTATGTTACAAACCTTAGGGCACCCACTAAAATATGTAAAAAGAGTTATAAATAATAAGCCAATAGAGACAAAAATGCAATCATAAACCATGCTGAACACAATAGAAAAAAAAGAAAATGTTTAAAATCTGCAAAATAGTAGATTTTAATAAAATCATGTCGATAATCATTTTTTGAATGTGAACAACATAAACTCCCAGTTAAAAGAGATTACCAGAACGGATACAGAAGCAAGATCTAACTGTATACTGCTTACAAGAATGAAAAGGCCCCTTTTAGCTTTTCTAGGTCATTCCTTTACATGATCGACCCCTATAATGATTAAAGAAGACACAGAAATCAGATGGTTTCACATAAAAAGCTGATCCAAGCCTTTGGTATCTCTTGCTAACTTCTGCTGTTCTCCAAGCTCCACCCAATTCTGCAGACAACAGAGATCCCATGAGGGGATCTTGTTAAAAACTAAAAAAATAGTTAAGAAATTTCTTTTGATTTAGATACTCCCTTTCTTACGTCACTAGCTTATAATTCAGTAGGCTATTACTAGGTGTTTGTTTCATATCCTTTCAACAGAATTTATGTCAAGATTTATAAAGGGTCTATGAAATACTTTTTTTAAAAAAACCTCTTTGTTCAGATGCCTAAACTCTAAAGAATAGTTTATAAATAGCAGACACAAGAGAAGGAAATTATCAAAGGGTCACAAACTTCAGCTGAAAGAGGAGGGGCAAACTCTTGACCAATAATGTGACAGAGAATTAAAGAACTGTTCATTCAGTGGTATATGACCATAGTAATGCCTTTTTAACCGAAGAAGATGGGTTCCATATTTCTTTGTCAGAAACAGTAACTAGAGGTAGAAAACCTAAAACCTCACTATGGGATTTGAGTTAAGAGTACATTAAACTCAAGGTACACAAGCGTTTCAGTCAATCTAAAAATATGTGTGTGGGTGCAAAAGTAGGGAAATGGGGGCTGAGACTGTGAAGCTTCTGAGAACTGAAGGAAGGAGCCAAGTTATGTTCCAGGAGAACATAATTAGAAAAAAGTAATAGCAAATATTTATGATGTACCACTTGGTTACATGAATTTATTTAAGAGAATAAAATGTCTGGAAGAAATGACTCCTGAATGATGCCTGGAGCCCTCTCATACCATGATAATATCCATCACTCTTTATCTTAATGACTTGTTTTAATTGCCCATCTTCTCCCCTACTAGGCTTTGCGGTATGTTTGAGAAGAGCTATATCTCCCATATGTTCCCAATGTATTTCCTGGCTTTGTTATATAAATGAGAACACTTATGGGATAGGAAAGACATGTCACCTATGTTCGACCCCCTCATTATTATACTCAAGCCATTCTAAAATAATTCAGTCAGAAAACCATAAATATCATCTAAGCAAAACTGGTATGTGAGCCTCATTGTTGCAACCAACCTTCACAAACACATTCAGTCCCAAATTCTGCTCACCATGCTGGAAATTTCTTTAGCAAAGAAAAAGCAATAAAACTAAAAAGTCAAGGACTGGTTGAGAATATTTTGGTATATAATTAACCAATCAACCAGTGAAAATAAAGAATGTCTCTCTGTATTAGTCAGACTTCCATTGTAATTATGCTGCATAACAGTAATACCCAAACTCAATGACTTATAAAAAATAGTTCTTTAGTTTCACTCTAATGTCTGTAGAATGGCTGGTGCTGCTTTAATTTCATCTTTGGTGGACAGTATTTAGTTTAGGCTTCCAGTCGGGTTTAAGTCTCCACCTCATGGTTAACCAGCAGCTATACAGGACAGGTTCTCTTCAAGGAAGATGGCAGAAGTATAAGAGATAAAGCCAAACAATGAAAGTACATTTATATTCTCTGATCACAACACATTGATTCCCATTCCTTTAGCACAAAATAGCCATATAGCCAAGTCCTGTAACAATGGAGTGGAGAAATACTCCACCTACTCTAGAGAGAAATACTATAATGTTCCATGACAAAGGGATTGAGCATATAACTCTGTAACAGAGAGGCAGTGAAGAATTGGGAACAGTTATTCAAGACAGTACTTGTAACTTCCATATTTTAATAGCAAGAAGGGAAAGAATAGAACCAAAGGGAACTGTACGCCTGAGGGTCGTTAACCTCCAAAGAGTGCAAAGCTTCACATTCTGAAGAAATAGTTAACAGACACATTTTAGCCTATGCTGGACTCTACTTCCATTCTCCAGGTACAACACAAGTTGTGTATGTCCTCAAGCTCTTCTTCCAGTTCCTTAGCACAGCAAGCTTTTGGACACACCACGGCTGCCCTCTGCAAGAGCCCTCCTACCTTTACTCTTTCCTTAGCTAATCCCTACTCACAGCAAAGGTTTCAGCTGAAATGTTGTCTTTTCAGGAAGCTTTTCCCTACCACCTCCTCACTATCCCCAACCTAAGTCAGTATCAATCTTTTGCAGAAGCTTTCCCCTGCTTTATTGTGCCCACCTCAATTTGTAATCATGTGACTTTGTTTTAGTTACATCCCTCATCGCGAGTCACGTGAGGGCAGGACCACGACTGCACCACTGTGGCTAACACCAACCCAAGAAGAGAAGAAGTGATAAATAAATATTTATTAACTCAATGAATTGTGCATATTTTTCCCCAAATGACAGTTTTTGTTAACAGCTCATATTTCAGTCACATATGCTAAAGCAAACATTTCCTCTGAACTAATTAGCCACATATGGTCAAGTATGCTGACCTAGAGATCTTTTAGTGTTGCATTACCCAATATGGTAGCCACTAGTCACGTGAGACTATTTACATTTCAATTGATTTGTGTTCATTAAAATTTAAAATTCAGTTCCTCCATTGCCCTAGCCACATTTCAAGCTCTCAAAAACCACATGCCGGAATACCCAGAAGTGGGATTTCCACTCATATGGTAGTTCTATTTTTAATTTTTTGAGGAACCTTCATACTGTTTTCATTAGTGGATACACCATTCCCACCAACAGTGTACAAGGATTTCATTTCTCCACATTCTCACCAATACTTGTTGCCTCTTTTTTTTTTTTTTTTTTTTTTTTTGATGATAGCCATCCAAAGTGTTGATATTTCACTGTGGTTTTAACTAACATTTTCCTGATGGTTCATGATGGGTATCTTTACCTATGCCTCTTAACTATTTGAATGTCTTCTTTGGAGAAATGTTAATCCAACTCCTTCACCTAACTTTTAACTGAGTTACAAGTTTTTTGCTATTGAGTTGTAGGAGTTCCTTATATATTTTGGAAATACACCCCTTATCTGATACATGGTTTGCAGATATTTTCCCCTATCCCCCAGGATGCTTTATCACCTGTAAGTTGTTTCCTTTGCTGTGCAGAAGCTTTTTAGTTTGATGTCTATTCCACTTGTCCATTTTTGATTTTTTTTGGCCTGTGCTTTTTATGTCTTATCCATGAAACCATTGCCAATATTACCACCCCCATGTTTATGTGATGTTATAGCATTATTCACAATAGCCAAAATACAGAAATAACCTAAAATGTCCATCAGCAGATGAATGGATAAAGAAAATAGAACATACAACAGAATATTATGCAGCCTTAAAAACAAAAAAGGAAATTCTACAATATGTGGCAACATGTTTGAATTCTGAAGACATTATGCTAAGTGAAATGATCTAGTCACAGAAGGACAAAATATTGCATGATTCCACTTATATGAGGCAACTAAAATAGTCAAGCTCAGAATCAGAGAGTGGAATGGTGGTTGCCACGGGCCAAGGATTGGGTGTTATTTAATCAACAGGCTTAAAGCAAATTCTAGGGGTCTGCTGTGCAACACTGTACCTGTAGACAACAGTGCTGTGTTGTACACTCACAATTTTGTTAAGAGGGTAGGTCTTATGTCTTTGTACCACAATAAAATAAAATCAACTTAAAAGTCTCATGGGATTAGCAGAGACCATACTGAACAACACAGATAAAGAACATTTCATCACTGCAAAATAAAATTTACTGCACAGGGATGCTGTTCAAATACATAATCAAATTCTCCTCTGTTAAGATACTCTAAAGAAATGTTATTATACTTCCCCAAAAGTCTGATTTCTAAGTTTACAAACCCTGAGATTCTGACTCAACAAATCGAAAGCACACTTGCTCAGCAAACAACTCCTTAAGAGGTATTTACAACTGAACTAGGTACACTTTTTTTTTTTTTTTTTTTTTGGTGCAGGGCGGCGGGGAGTAATTAATTAGGTTTGTTTATTTTTACACGAGATACTGGGGATTGAACCCAGGACCTCATGCATGCTGAGCATGTGCTCTACCACTTGAGCTACACCCTCTCCTCCGAACTGGGTAAACTTCTTAAGTTTCAAAAAATTTTTTCCACTAATGTTGACAAAAAGACATTATAGGTTACAGAGTCAAACTAATTATCTGTCTGTCCCTGCTAAAATCAGCTCACCCAGGTTTGCAAACGACACAGTTAACTATGATTCTCTCAACTTCTTTCCCACTCATTGTATACTTATGTCAACTATTCTCTCCTTTGCTCTCTCTGTGTGCTTCTTTTCTTCTATATGTGCTGTGGTGTATATAGGTCAGACTCTTGTAAGATCTTATTTAAATGATTGGCAATTGATCTTGCTTCTAGACACTCCCGTGTCTGTAATCAGTTGCCAATGAAACATAACTGTATTGTGTCACTTTCCTGCTCAAGTTAACTTTCGAAGATACTTATTCTTCAACATTTAAGACTCTTTGACAGTCTATGCTCAACTTACCTTTCTAATAATATTCCCCACCACTCCCAACAGCTGCAGACAGACCCAGCCACTCACCTCCCAAGCACAACAAAGCCATTTCAATTCTCCCACCGAGAGTTCCTTTTCTTCCTTCATGGCTTCCTCAAATATCTCTAACTCCCGTTGTTTCCTCTTTTCAATAACTTTCAAGGAACTATATTCAATATCTTATAATAACCTTTAATGAAAAAGAATATGTAAGTATATGTATATATATGCATGACCAGGACATCATGCTGTACGCCAGAAACTGACACACTGTAACTGACTATACTTCAACAAAAACAAAAAATAGTTCTCGTTTACTTTGCTATTTTGGCTCTGAGTCATGTACCGCCTGTGTCATCACTTATATTACAGCATCATCACAAGTTACTTCTATTTTATTTAAAAAGCAGTATGTTGATGTATCTTTTTCTCTCCTACTATAATAAGCTCTTGAGATCATAGATTTTCAGTTACATCCTTTATCTTCCGCAGAAGCTAGGACAACGATCAGGAGAGAGACAAAGGCAGAGAGACAGTGAGAAGTGTCTGTGTGTGCATATGTGTGTATATATATAACAATTGTGGATGTATGTACCGTGTATGGATAGATGTGTGTGTAAATCCATGATGAATGAATGAATGAATAATCCCTACTGCATTCTCATAGGTTTGCCTTGACTTCTTAACATGTGTCTCTAATTTTTCTTGTAAATATTCAGGATATCACATAGGAAAATCATGAATCATGCCAGAAACCACTTAACAATGCGGGCTCAAAACTGCCATGCAAAGGCAATTACTTCCTTTAAAATGTTGTCTTATTTGGTCTCTTCCTTTTTCCTTGCTAGTTTTTCACAGACCTTCTGCTCTCTCCTCATTTAAAAAAAAATCTTAAAACTCAAGCTCTATGGTCTGAAACTCATTTTATAAGAAATATGTTTCTTTTGGCAATAAAGATTAAGAAACAGTGCAAAAAAGAATACAAGGCTATATCAGTATTCAGCTGTATTTGTATGGCAAAAAAAAAGAAAAATTTAAACCCTATATTCAATTTAAGTAGAAGCTTTTCAGTGGCTTAAAGATGGAAGCAGAAGTGGCAAAATGCATGAAGTCAGAGGGAGGGTATGGCTCAGTAGTAAAGCGAATGCTTAGCATGCATGAGGTCCTGGGCTGGATCCCCAGTACCTCTGTTAAATAAAAAGAAAATAATAACTAAGTAAACCAAGTTATCCCCCCCCAAAAAACAAACAAAAAATCAAAATGCATGAAGTCGTGTTGGGGCCACCCTTGAGCATAAATGAATCTCTTCTGCACAGTGTTGACATCTCTCTCTAAACTTTCCCTTCTTAAGTTCTTTGGAAGAAAACACTAGAGTCATTTCTCAAGTATTTATACTGGAAGAAACAAAACAAAAATTTGGCATAATCCCACATAAGAATAAACTAAAATTTTTTTAATTTGATACTAAAATATATTCTAACATTTTAATATGCATGAATCAAGCTTTCTAGGAATTTGATATCAAATAGAACCCTGACGCCACATTGTGAAGTCCTTAGCGAGTTTAAAAGTTGTCCAGAATCTTCCATACTTGCCATTTTCCCACCCTTTTTCCCCACCCTTTTTCCCCATTCTCCTCCCCACCTCCCCATCTTTCCTCTCAGCAACGCACCCAGACTAGGACTCAGCTAATAAAAAGATCTGTCTTCTTTCAAATCTCCCTTGTTTAAGAGAAACTGTTGGTCTTTTGACCAAACTTGTTGGTCAAGCACTTGAATTTCAGGGGACTCTTCTGAATAAGTGAAAGGAGTAGACATTTGAGATGTTAAGAATATTTTGAGGGTGTTAGGTTAAATCACCTGAGTAGCTCGCCTCTATAATCCCCCTCCCCTCTTCCCTGTCATTTTTATCCAGAATTTTAGTTCCATTTTTAATAAAATTAGTGACTACTTTTCTTATGGTCAATAATTTTTACCAATATAGTTTATAAATTTCCTTATCACAATGGCTTTTTAAAAAAAAGTCTCCTAAATATTTTCAGTGAAATATTGTGGGCGATAAACTCTCTTAGTTTTTGCACATCGGGGAATATGCTCATTTCATGCTTTCCAATGACAGTTCAGCTTGATATAGAATTCCAGCTTTTTTCCCTTTGCATTCTGGTGATACTACTCCATTGCTTTTAAGCATTTATTTCTGAACCTAAGATTCTGGTAATTGCTCTAACTGTCATTCAGTAGAAGGTAATCTGTCTTTTCTCTCTCTGGTAACCTCAAATTTTTCCATTTATTCTTGATGCTCTGCAACTTCAATTAATCTTTCTGAATTTATTCCATGTCATCTGACCAGCACCGAGTGTGAACTTTCAGTCTGAGGAGTCATGTCTTCCTGGCAGTATTAAAAGTGTCCGTCGTAATCCATCTTAATATTTCTTCTCAACCATCTCTTTTTCCTTCTTGTGAAAATTACATACACTAAGGGTCTCTCATTCTACCTCCCACTGCCCTAATTTCCCTTCCAGGATCTTACTGTCTATATCAGACTGTGCAACATTATGAGTGAATTCCTCAGTCACATCATCCAATTCACAAATTCTACTTATACTGTAACTAAGCAGCTAGAATATTTTTAAAATTTCAATGACTATACATTTTTTCCGAGCCAGGATTTCTAACAAGTTTTTATCCATATCCACTTTACTGCAGGGCTGACTGTTTTTGCTTTACAGGGTTTTTTTGTTGTTGCTTCCCTTAAACTTATTTATTATAAAGTCATTTTGCATTTTATCAGAAGTTAACTTGCGTTCCAAGTGCTTATCTTGTTAGCTGTCTTTTTTAATACTGGTGATTCTCATGTGCTTTTTAGTTTTCAGGTTTGTTTTAAAGGTGGGGTGGGTAGGGTTACTGATGGTCCTGATCTGCCCAGGGCTGACAGTATCCCTGGAGCATGGGAATTTCGGTACGAAAACTGGAAAAGCTCCCCAAAAACCAAGAAGAGTTGGTGATCTTAATTTGCTCCCCTCTCTCTGGCTAGTGGTTTTGATTTTGCCTCCTTCCAGTCCCTGAGGACTGGTACATCCAGAACTAAGTCCTCTACTGGCAGCTGACAATGCTTAGCCCACAAAATGATACATTTTCTGAACCGATAAAAGGCTTAGTTCAACAGCTTTACAAAAACTTGAAATATAAGCACTGATCTTGGCTCTTCTGAGCCTTTTTTATGACGAGGAACACCAATGCCACCTCCAGTTTCATATAAGGAGATTAACTCAGTCCCTAAACACAAGTTGGTGCTACAACCATCCACTCTCAGGGCTCAAATTCCCGGCCACCCTGGCCTCTTCCCAGACCAGGTGCACTGCTTTCCCTCTGTTTCATAGTGTGCCTACATCTTCTTACAGTTCATCAGTAACACTGTCTATTATGTCTTTTTTCTGGAACAGAGGATAAAGTTTAAAATTCAACTTCACAAAACCATTTTGTCCAAAACTCTATCGTAAATGCGGAACACTTAAATATCAAGCCTGTAGACAATGTTGTGGTGCCTTTCAAACCCTGTATGGCCCCCAGTGCCTCTTAGAATTCCCTCTGCACTTCCTAGGATGCAACAACCATGAACGTGTAAAAGGACTTTGGCAGCTTTTGGAAGCTGAGATATTCACCAACTTCAGGTGGTGAAAATGCAGCTGAGAATCAGAAATTTCAGAAGGAATGCTTCACGCATAACAAAAACAGGTGTCTCGGAGTTTACAGGAGAAATTACAGGCCTATTAGCCACAGGAAAGTTTATAACTCACCAGCATGTGGGATCCTTGGGAGAAAGAGCTTTATTCATCTTTACACCCTGAGCACTCAGCACAGTACCTGTCACATATTAGGCACTCAACACGTTTCGAGCGAAGTTGTTTGAACTCTAAGGAGAGCTCCTTGGGCCTTTACTCAGAGCTTTTACTTTATAAATACTTATAACCTCTTTGACAGTGCATCAGAAGACAAATAAAAGCAAGAGAGAAAAACAGAATAAAACGTTAAAGGCAGACATGGGATTCAAACAGACTAGTGCAAACAGACGGTTATATGTTAATATACCCCAAGAGCATCACTACATTATAACATGATATAAAAACTAAAATGTATAATGATTCTCTTGAATCAGGAAGAAAAGATTAAATTACATAAGTATGTTTTGCTTAAGAAGACAGAGTAACAAAATGTATATTTTAGAATGATTCCCATGTACAATGGGTAAATTCTTTAAAGAGGTGTTTATGCTTGAAGGTATTAAACCCTAAACTCTTTGGAACACTCAGCTGCTGCGAACAATGCCCTCCTTGAGAGTTAAAAACAGTTGAAATCTTTCTGCATAATGAAATCTCAGTTACCTGCCATTATTATGGAATGACCAGTTCCAGAAAATTTTCTTCCCATTAATAAGAGTTTAGCTCCTGCAAGCAAACCACAATGCTACCCTTGGTGGTATTTGAGCTGTAAGTAACTTTTTGGTGTCTCACACCTCTCTCAAAACCTCAACTGTGCCTTAAGGATTACAGAGGTAGAGGGACCTTTTTGCTTCTGCAGAAGTGTTTGGCTTCACTTTTCATCGTGGAATTTCTACTGAGTTGCTTATTCGTTTCAGCATCCCTTTCGATTTTCAGGTCTCCCATCAATCTCTTACCTCCGTGGCTACCAGAACTTAAATCCTGTCCAATCTTTTTCCTATTCCTTACTGATTACTCTAGGAGCACTAATTAAATTAGACACCCTATGTGGCATAGCTAATATGGTGGCTGGCTCATGACAGACCCTGAACTGGAGCTAGAGGACAATCATGGTAATTCTCATACCATCATTTTGTGGATGGAGAAGCAGAACCTGGGAGGTCAGTAACAAGTCCATTTAGATAGTGACAGAGTGAGAATGTATTCCAGGTCTGAATGATTCCAAGAACTCCAGGCGTATCTGCCTCAACATAAGATTGCTTCTTTCTGTCACCCAGCTCCGCCTGCCAAGAGGAAAAGCAAGTGCAAACAGGGTGGGAGAAAAGACAGCAAGAAGAATGGATGGCCATAACCTTAGGTTCATGAGCTCTGATTTCCAAATATCTGGGAGATATAAAAGGAATTGAATCAGAAACATCCATACCTTTGAAAACAGCCTAACTGATAAGATAATTTTGCTTTCCATGTAAGAATTCTGTACCACCATTCTGTACATCTCTAGAGGCTAGATTTTGTGGTCTGTGATCCCAAAGAAAGCCTCAAGCTGAAGATAAAAACGTTAGTGGAAATGTTTTTTGAATTATCAGTTCTATTTCCAAGTGGAAAAAAAAATATTCTAAGGAGGTAAAATGGTGACATGGGGACCTCAGTTGCCCTTTTACAGTCACACAGAGGACTGTTTCTAAGACTCTAATAGCTGTGCAGGTTTTTCTCTTAATTCTTTTTTGAAAAATGTACTTTTCACAATTTGGATTTCATACCTATGAAATACGATCCTCAGTCATCTTAGCAGCAAGCTTTTGATGAAATTTTCATCATGTTCCTGTTACTACATTGTCTCTAAACAGGGAATGAAGCTGATTGGGTAAATAAATAAAATTAAGGTATACATTATTTATAAAATTATTATCAATTGGTCCAAAGACCTCTTCAAATCAACGAGGAAAAAAAATTGCCAAGGACGAAAGATGGGGAGGAGTTTCACGGAAGAGGAAATCCGAATGATCAACAAAAGTGTGAAGATTCTTCAGCCTCAGCAGAAATCAGTTACATCGTGAAATACAAATCTCAGCGATGATGAGATACTACTTTATGCTCATCCAATGAACAAAGTTGAAGAGTCCAAAAGTAACAATCGCTAGTGAAAACAAAAGAAAATGAGACTGGGGTGGAAACTGGTCCAGTTACTTGGGAGAGAAATTTGCAAAACCTAACACATTTAAAGATGTTCCTACCATACAATCTATCAATCTATATATCTACCCTAAAAGAACTCTCAGACATATTCATAAAGAAATGTGCAAACGATGTTTGCTACAAAATTGTCATAACAGTAAAAAAATTATGGAAGGAACTAACATACCACAGGTACACAGGTTAAGTAACTATTCATAAATGGAATGCCATGTAACATTAAAAATGAATGGACTAGATGTATATGTACCAACAGGGAAACACTTCAGAACTTTATAATGAATGAAAAATGCGAGCAGTAGATGACAACATTTTTGCACATTTTAAGCCCATGAGAAAATACCATAAATTGTGTAATCATACATTTGTAAGAAAAAGTAGGAAAACAAGGATGGGAATAGAGAACAGTTTCAGGAGGCAAAGCAAAGAAGAAATTGGATGAATTTGGTGCTGTATCCATACTATTTTATTATTTAAAAGCAAAAAGATTTGAAACAAATATATCTAACCGATCTCTGAAATGTGGTAGGTAAATCCATGATGGGTGTTAATATTACTTTCTATACTTTAGTGGAGGACTGAACATTTCATAATTCATCATTAAAAATCTAAGCAACATATACATATTGTATATATGGCATAATTAATTCAAATAATAAAAAGAGACATGCACAGAAAAACATCAAAATATTGACCATCATCTAGGCAACACTGAGGAGAAACAATTGGTGAATGTTTCTCCTCTTCTTTCTTGTGTCCAAATTTTGTTTACTGCATATGTCACTTTTAAGTTTTTTAAACATATTGATTTGACTATAAAATCTAATTAGATTTTCTTATCTTTTAAATAAAGGAGACATTTTGTCTTTTTAAAGAGATAAAATAAATGACTCATAGTCCTTTTGAGGCTGCACATTAGTAATGAATGCCTTTAAATTTAGCATTGTAAATATTGAATTCAGTAGTTACAATAAATTAAATGAGTCAGTGTTTATTTACATAGTCAAGCCAACGCTTCTAAAATAGTTTTAGCTGCTGTTTAAAAAAGAAATGTTACTGCAAGTTTTGGTCATCGTGAATTTTTTTTTTCCCCGAGTAATTGCATCCTCCTCAGTTTGTCAGTTTGTAAGTGATACCCAACCCAAAGCTGCATCAGCCTGGAAAATCCTGCACACTGGCAAGTGGACAACTAACAAGATGCTTTTTAGAAATAAACATATATTAAATGGCTCTGCTTTTTTAAAGGCCAGCAAGTATCTGATACCTATTTACAATGTCAGCGCTAGAAGGGAGCTTAAAAATTAGCTAATTTAACCCGACAATCTTACAAAAGTAGAACTGACATGTGGGAGGTTAAGAGGTTAACGTCACACAGCTTAGGAGGGGCAGGGCCATGCCCTCAGCCCAGGTGTTTGATCATATGGGACACCCTGACCAAGTCACCAAACTGCGGAGAGTCCCTTCTAACTATTCTAGACAATGCTGCTCCTTAAAAAGCATTCAACTCTATCACATCTGAAAGCTCGGAGAAAATACCACAGAACTCCTGGAGAAAGAGGTTAATCATTTTTAAACTGAGAATGCGCCCTCCAAAATCCCAAATCTGAGGTGGTGCTTTTAAATTATTGTTATAGAGCGGAATACAAGTTTTCCAGCCCAAGGGGTACACAGTCCCAGTGTTCATCACTATTGCACATTCCCAGCCATCACCGATCCACTTGTGAGATTGCTCTACCCTTCCTTCCTTCCTTCTTCCCTCCTTCCCTTCCGTCCTTCCGTCCTTCCATCCTTCCTTCCCTCCTACAACAAAACATTTCTTGATCGCTTCCTATTATTCAGGCACACAGTGATGATCTCTGTGGTCACTATCGTCACAAAGCATATCGTCTAGAACCAGGGAGTTCAATATGGTAGCAACTAGCCACATGTGGCTACTTAATTAAATTAATTAAAATGAAAATTTCAGTCCCTCAGCCACACTAGTTGCATTTCTACTACTCAGTTACCTCAGTGCAGATACAGAACATTTCCATCATTACAGAAAGGATTGTTGGAAGCACTGGTCCAGAAGGAAATTAAGCAGTCACAGTGCATGTTGTTAGCAGTTTGATAAGGGAAGTTCAGGAAGCAATAGGAGCACCAGAAAAAGAGTTGAGACGGTGATGAGAAAGGATCAAGAAACGAACAAAAATGTGTACTCCATGGACTCCACCTGGATTAGAATTTCTGGCTGGCTCTGTCCTTCTCTCTGCACCCTGCCTCTTCTCACCCTTCCCCCTCTTTGTCATTCTGGCTGGAGGGAGCATGAGGTTCAATCCCAACAGACAAAACAAAATGCCACCCCCTCGATCCCGTCCAATCCATTCCTCAAGTCTTCTCTCAGGGACTAAATCTTCCACTTAACACTCGCCCATTCAAAACCAAATACTTCCAACAAAGGTTCTAGAGGAAGCTTTTTGTCCCGCTTATGACCTCGTGATGTCTAATGCCAAAGGACCAGGTCATGTCTGAAAAGGCGGAAGTTGATCAGCTTCTCAAAAGGGTGCTTCCTTTGAGCTCCTGTAACAATACGGCAAGCTCTTCTGTCTGGCTACCCAGGCAATCAACTAATTATGAGATCTGTTTACACACTGTTTTTGAAATATTCTAATCATCCCCTAGCTGTCCTCAGAGCCAAGAGTTAACTCAAACACAGGTGCAGAAAAGCCAACACAAAGGAAAAGAAATAATATACAAGATCAAGTGAGAAATCAGACCCTCCATGGGTTGCTTATGTAATGGCTGGTGTCATGTCCACAATGGACACACCAGCGACAAACATGTGACCACAGGAAATCCCTGCCAGTCAGACTGGGTTTGGGAAAGCCAACTGGATAGTAAAAGGTTCATTCAAAGAATTTTTTTTTAAGATAAATTACACACATTTCTGGACAAGCAAAGAAGGATTGAAAGGCCTCTGGGGGCATGTTTGCTTTTTCCAGAAAATGGATAATAGTTATTTAAACTTCCAAATCAATTATTTGCATGTAAAAGCCTTATGTAACAAATTACCACAAATTTGGTGGTTTAAGTAAATGCATGCTCAATGCATTATTCTGGGGGTCAGAAGTCTGAAATGGGTCTCCATGGGCTAAAATCAAGGTGTTAGCAGGGCTCCATTCCTTGCTGGAGGCTCTAAGGAAGAATTAATTTTCTTGCTTTCTTCACATCTCTCCCACATTCCTTGGCTCATGGCTCCCTTTTATCTCCAAAGCCAGCAATAGACCTAGCTGAGCCTTTCTCACACTGCATCACTCTAACTCTGACACCACTGTCACGTTTTCTTCTCTGATTCTAATTTTCCTGCCTCCTTCTTCACTTATAAAACCCTTCCGACTACATTAAGCCAACCTGGAACATTCTGGATAATGTCCTTATGTCAAGATCCACAACTTAATCACCGCTGCAAAGTCCATTTTTCCATGTAAGATGACATCTTCACATGGACCACAGATGAAGAAGCAGACATTGCTGGGAGGGTCATGATTCTGTCTACCAGATCCCCATCCTGGGATCATCCCCTGGCTAACTACTGGCATGAATTGGGATATAAATATTTAAATCCTTTGCCCCTCAGATGGAGTAACTTTGAGATGCACGTTTTACACTGGTCCTCAAAGTTCCCTAACAGGATTAAATTTCAATTCAACATGGTGAGGAATTGTTTAATTCATAATGGTTGCGTCTCTTTCCTTTTTTGCTTCCGCAACTGAGGTTTCCTGGGACCACTTCTCAAATAAACGACCTGCACTAAGATCCTTGTCCCAGAGTCTTCTTCTGGGAGAACCCAAACCAAGACATTGTGTGAGCTGGACCCCTACTTTTCTTCTGTAGCTCAGTTTCCTTGAGAAAAAGGGTGTAATATCATCTCCCCTGATTTTTCTCTCAAGGCATGTGTATGAATAAGACAGGAATAGCACTTACGAAAAAGTTTTGGAAAAACCTTAAATGAAGGAGCACAGATGTGTGGTATCTTAATTTAAATCAATCCTAAATTTCTTTTCTTGATATAGTGAATTGGTAATCATTAGTGAATGCCTCGAAAGCAGTGGTTCTCCACCGGAGGCAATACTGCCCACTGAAGACATTTGGCAATATCTGAAGACATTTTTGATTGTCACAGCTCTGGCGGGGAGAAGGAGGAGGAGGTTTGCTACTGGCATCCAGTGAGTAGAGGTTGAGGGCACCACACATCTTATAGTGCAGAGGACAGCCCCCCACAAGAGAGAATTATCTAGTCTACATGTCAATAGTGCCACCGTTAAGAGCAGGAAACCCTGCTCTTAAGTCAGAAGATTAAACTGGTTTATGTCATTATTAGGTTTGTAAACACCAGAATCATTTTTCTACCTCTTCAAAGTTTCTGGTTGCTCACTTCATTCTTTTACTCCAACCACTGGCTAGAGAAGCCATTATCTAAACCACCTAATGTCACTCTTCGTAAACACCTTATTTTTTTTGGTGGAATCTGTTAATGTTTTTGTCACAGAACCATAGCAAACCACGTTGTAGATGAATCCCAAAGCTATTCTAACTACATCATAAAAGTCACTGATGCATGGCAGACAGGCCACTTCATCATCAAAACCAGGGTCTGCCTTACCCAGTGGAATAGTGTGGAGTTGAACTTGCTAAAAATATTTCCTTTCCCTTTTTCCACAAACCATTTACTTCCACTGTAACACACACACACACACAAAATTAAAGCTGAGATATTAGTTACTAGAAAACCAGAGCATCTTTACCCATCTTTTCTTGTTTCTTATTGTTTTTTTTCCAAATAGCATTTTCATCTTCCTTCTTCCCTCTTTCTCTTTCTTATATTCGTTTTACTTCGTCTCCTCCACTATCATTTCAATCTCACCACCTTTTCATTTGATTTTCACTCTCTCTTTTCTCTTTTTCTTCCTGTCCCACCCCTTGTCAACTTTGTTCTTGTCCTCGGAACTAAAATTCTTCCATTTAACTGAGTGGCACTTGCAGGATTAACGGCCTTTCCCAGCGACACTGTAAACATGTAAACTTGAGCCATCTGGGCCTTTTAATGTTTCCTGCAAAGTCTGTCACTGCATCCATCGTCTGTTTTGACTGGCTGCACAAGAAGTCATTGTGAGCTAATATGTCCCTAGGGCACTTCAGTCACTTTATTAATTGTTTTCTCCCTCATGAATGTCTTTTTCTCAGTAATAGGCTTATTTTTTTTCCCTAAACACAAGCTGAATTCCGTCCTAATTGTTTACTTACTGTTTTTTAACTTAATTATACCATGCTGTCATAGCATAGAATTACAGAAATCTTAACAAGGAAAAGATCTTCTATTCAAATAAAACTGTTTAAAAATTAGAGGATGAAACAATCTCTAGAAGATTTCCACCAGGTCAAAGAACCCAGGAAACATTAAACACACACACACACACACACACACACACACACACACACACACACACAAGGTGAAAATATACAAGGACCTTCGTTTTGATTGTCTATGATGCTCCCCTCATTCTTATACTACAGGTATCATTTTTTTGTTTCATTTATCTATTTAGGTGTTTACCTTGGAGGGTTTTTTTTTTTTTAATGTAGGTAAGAAGTCTAAGCAATCTCTTTAAATGTCAATATTTAAATAACCATGACCTTGCAAGAATAATTTGGAAATAGTTAAATAATTTAGTGCCAAAAAATCCCATAGTTGCAGTCATGTATCAGATCAAATGTCGTGTCGTGTCGTGTCATAATCTACGACTACATATAGAAACATAATTACAGTAACAGTAACAGTCAGTTTGTTAAGTATCTCCTATTGTGATTTTCGGACAGTATCCCTAAATGACACCACCTTTTTTCGAACTCATCTCTTCATCTTCCAATTTTTATCTTTCTTCTGATCTCTTCCTCCTCTTTCCTAGATTTTTACTTTCCTTCTTTATCCACTCCATTGTCTTTTCCACCCTCATCATCTTCTTCATGCAGCTGTGATGATCAACAATTTTCTGAAATGGAACAAAGGCCTTGACACTCAGAGAAGTGAAACAGCTTGTCTGGAATCCTGCACATTGTACGTGGAAGGCTGACTCAACCCAGGCCTCTCTGGTGCAAAAATCTAGGATTGTGTAAGAATGCTTTAAAAGGATCATGCACTTCACTTTATTCTTTGCACTTTTTTAAAACATCACTTGGCCTACTTTAGGCATTCATGCAGTGCACTTCTCTTCCTAAGACAAGCATACCCACCACCCTACCCCTTTAACTGTTTTGTTTTGGGTTGGTTTTTTTTTTTTTTTTTGAGATATTTCCAAGTCTGTTTAGAGTATTTTAATTCCCCAAGTTGGACTGGGTGACAAGATCCTCTCCAGGAACAGAAGATAGACCATACAGCCTAGAAAAAAATTGAGGCTAAACTTAATCCCAAAGGCATACCTGGCACTTTCCACTTACAGAAGTCCTGGATAAGGTAGTGGGCCTGAGATTCACCATGATTAACCAAGAGTATAATGACTAATAAAAGCACCCTTTAAATCATTTGAAACTTTTGACTAATATGATATATATATATACATACACACCTATATACAGAGAGATAGATATTCTCCAATATATCATGACCATAAAACTATAAAATATATCTTACTTTCTGTTAAGAAGCTTTCCCAGTTTTGGGTATAGATTTTATATATTTCTGGATAAGTAATTTATATTCTAACGTAGTGTTCTGTTCAAAGTAGGTTAATTTTTTTTAACCCCTGTGAAGGCTACTTCTTAGAAACAAAATCCCTCTCTGATATACAAGCAGTGTGCCCTCCAGCCCGCCTCTTGGTAACACCTGTGAGTTCTGAGAAGCCACAAAAAATATCAGAAAGTGTTAAAGACATTGACATGATTAAACTCCCCACAAGTGGATCTGGCTGGCCCAAGCGTCAGATTCGCATTCTTTGAAGCAGCTGATAGCAAGAAATTCAGCTGACAACAAAAGCAAACAGAAGAAAGAGAAAAAAAAAATTAAAGAAAAAATACAGAAGAACCTCTTTGAAATAATAGTGTTCAATAGCAATAACAGTTTGGATTTAGGAAGTAATGCCAAGAATAAACGCACTTGGCAAAGATTTTATTTGTTCTTTCCCAAAGCTGGTTTTTGGCTTGACAGTGTGTTCTGAACCCCATCTAAGGCAAAGCACTATGAAAGAAAGACTGGTGACCCATTAGTGTGTCGATAGAAAGAACTGACATAGAAATGAAGATGAGTATATAATGTTGGCTGAAATCAGTTAAACAAAACTCACATAGAATACCTTATTATCTCATCTTTCCTTGTCACACCACTAAACACACCCAAATGACAGCACAAGAAAATAAGAGCCTTTTCAGTTTTAAAAATTTAATTTTACCTCCTAAATGATCAAACTTTTAGGAAGCTGTGTAAGACAATAAGCATCAGAATAAGTGGCCCCCAACTTTGCATATAGGATATAACCACAAATAATATGCTTTTTGTTAAGCAAAGCAAGCTGGGTTTGATTAATTTTCTTTTTCCCTGTTTCTATAGCACCTTTTCATTTTTTTCCTAATAAAAACAATTTAGAACAAGAAACATTTGTTCATTGAAGCTAGTTTACATAATTAATGCCAGAACTCCAAAGTACAAACAAACTGGACAGAGGTTGTCAACAGCTGCATCATTCAAAGGGTTTGCGTCCTCTCTCTTCTGGTCCTTGTGTGTTCATGAAGGCAGCCTACCCACATTTTACCCATGTCTGTTAGGCTCCCCATGTGAATCCCATACTATATAATAATAAAAGATTAACTTCTGTAAAACTATGGTTGTGATTGGGGCTTGGTCATTATTGTATTCCATCAGAGGGAAAGCTTCAGCATCTGAAAAGAAAGTTTCCATTGTAAGGTTCTACTCGCAACTATCCAGCCCTTCTCCTTGGTGGCCTCAGGCAAACCTTATAATCCACATCTCCCTCATTTTGAAAATTAGCTACTTCCATATGACCCAGTAATCCCACTCCTGGGCACATATCCAGAAGGAACCCTACTTCAGAAAGACACCTGCACCCCAATGTTCACAGCAGCACTATGTACAATAGCCAAGACATGGAAACATCTATATGTCCATCAACAGATGACTAGATAAAGAAGAGGTGGTATATTTATACAATGGAATACTATTCAGCCATAAAGGACAGCAGAACGCCATTTGCAGCAACATGGATGTCCCTGGAGAATGTCATTTTAAGTGAAGAAAGCCAGACAGAGAAAGAAAAATACCACATGAGATCGCTCATATGTGGAATGTAAAAAAATTAATAAATAAATAAATACAAAACAGAAACAGACTCAATGACATAGAATACAAACTTGTAGTTGCCAAGGGGGCAGAGGGTAGGAAGGGACAGACGGGATTTCAAAATTTGCAGATACTGACAGGCATATGCAGAACAGATAAACAAGATTATACTGTATAGCACAGGGAAATATATACAAGATCTTGTGATAGCTCACAGCAAAAAAAGTGTGACAATGAATATATGTATGTTCATATATAACTGAAAAATTGTGCTCTACACTGGAATTTGACACAACATTGTAAAATGACGATAACTCAATAAAAAACGTTAAAAAGAAAAAAGAAAGAAAGAAAGAAAATTAGCTACTTCCCATCTCCAAGGGATTTTGCAAAACTGAGCAAGATTAAAGTGCTTATGAAGCCAAACAGATACTTATGGGTGAATGAATCCACCAAATGTTCTCTTATAAATTTGAAACACATATTAAGCCTAGTCCTCCTTTTTATATGAATAAACATGAGCATTGTTTAAGGTATGAATAAAACATATTTTTTCAAGAAGTTCAGAAGTTTGAGGTCAAGAAAATCATGTAAACAATGATACTTATGACTGACTTCTAAACAGAAACAATGGACGCCAGAAGACAGTGGAATAATCTACTTGAGGTATGAGAAGAAACTGCAAGCCTGGATTTATACAGGCAGAGAAAATACCCTATAAAAGTGAAGGCAAAATAAATACATTTTAAGACAACCCCAAACAGAGAATTTATCACCAGAAGCCTTGTACTAAGAGAAGGACCACTGAGAGTTGTTGAAGTAGAAAGAAATTCATCTCTGGCAGAAATGCAGGGAAAAAATGAGAAGGAATGTGGACCAATGGAAGCCACAGATGTGGGGTTAGAAACACAAGCCCCAACGTCCAATTTCTGAGTGTTTCTTGACACCAAGTCACCGAACATATCTATCACATCTACGTATCCTTGTGGGTGTACGAACTGGGAGAAGAACTGACTGGGATTCTGGTAAAGAGACAAAAGAAACAAAACAGCAACAACAATTAGAATAAGAGGCTAAGATACAGGACAGCTACCATTTTTATATGTTCCTTTGTTTCGCTTTAATTTGGTTACTTGGTTTCCGTATTTGTTAGCCATTGTCTTTGACTTTTTGGTGTTTGGCCATTACTTAAGTTTGCTCTTTGAGTCTCATTTGCTTCCAAAACTACCTCTTTACAGAGTAGGAATGGGCATCTAATACCAAACAGGCAACATCTCAAAGCCGGCTCGCTAGCGTGAGCCTCAGGATGCTCTTGTCAAATGATTCATCCGTCTGGACTCAGGGCAGAACAAAAAGTGAAGGTTAAGCTATGAGTCACCCCACAGTGGTTCGCACCTGCTTCCGCGGTTTACAAAGTCAAGCCTTAAACGGACTGCTGCAATCTTCAAAGAATCCGAATTCACTTTAGGAAGAGAACTCGCTAAAAAAAAACTGCAATTACAAACAAAAATTGGCTGAGAAAGGAATTGTAGAGATCATTCAAGTCAGAGGTTCCTAAGCCCTTTGGGATCATATAGTCTTTGAAAATCCATGGAAAGCTATGGACTTTTTTGCCTCCAAACCACATTTAAGATCTTGCATAGAATTTTAAGGAATTTATATATGTGTGTGTGTGTGTATATATATATATACATATAATGAATCTCACCCATGAATCCACTCAAAGTCCAAGGGCTATGCATTTTTAAGTCCCTGATTTAAGCCAAGCAGGAATAGGTGGTCTAGAAAAGTTAAGTCGTCTACCTAAAGTGACAAGAGTCAGGAGAGCAGCTCAGGGGCCAGAACACGGGTGCCCCTGGCTCACAGTCGACGACCCACACCACTGCTCCAGAGTAAAGAAAGATCTAAACTTTTAAAAATATGGTTATTCTGGGGCAGGTTGGACTTTCTTGAAACACACATTGATTAGGAAGTTGCATTGGGGAGAAATGATCTTGACTATAAGTGAAAGACAATCAGATTTTCTATTTGGGTTCCAAATTAATTGTCTTTATTTTTCTGTTCTGGATCAGCTTTAAAACTGAGAATCAGGTGATTAGAAACATAAATTCCTAGGAGGAGGCATTATGTTATTAGTATTTTCCTTCCGGTGTATCCAGGGTGGCACACAGGGGAAGAGAGTCCCAAATTCTGAGGCCACACTATTTATTCTAAAAGCTTTAATATAAACAGATAGTAGGAGCTTCTTTTATCTATTTGATCATTTCAAGCAGTTAGACTGGCACATATTCCTTGCACTTTTAGGCATCATGCCCTTTCTATTTCTAACAAAATTTTGGAGACACTCACTCCTAGAATTGTTGCAAATGTCTGTCATTGAAATCCTACAACGAAGTGGCAGCCTGTTAGTTCTCAGGGAACTGCCCTTACACAGAATCTGCAAGACACCCTGTTCTAGGGGCTATCTCTTCCAACTGTTCATACAGAAATTGGTTGTGTTAGCAAGAGCCACAGCCTGGCAATGAGATTACGTTGCCTGTGTTCAAAACGGTTCTGATTCTTCCTGACTGTGTGACTCTAAGGAAGTCATTTAACCTCTCTAAACGTTGTTGTCTTGATGGGTAAAGCAGGAATCATAATCAAACCGACTTAGAATGTTGCTGAAGTTAGAAGCCTATCAGGCATGTAAAACGATTGGCCAGTGCCTGGAGCACAGTAAACCTGGGTCCACATTAACTCGTGTTGCTGTTATTAACATCTCAGGTCAAGGTACAGGGCCAGGGAGAGGAAGAGGCAGGATGGGAGAGGGTAACCAATGCCTGAAACTGAAGAAGACATTGTAAAGCAGTTTGGTTTGACCTTGATTTAAAATACAGAAACAAATGAAGCCCTTCTAGCCCTAGACGTCTAACCTACTTACTTCCAACCAGGACGCATGAAAGGGTTGCTATCAAAGGGTCTTGGTTCAGTGCAGAATCAAAGGACATCATTAAAAAGATTCCATTACAAGGTGCAGCCCTGGGCGTAGTAATAAGGCGAGATTCCAGCGTCACCGAACCCCGGTGATCATGACGTTCTCGTCTGCTGTGGGAGGTGACTCCTCCCGGGTTCAGCCAGTTGCTTGACAGCTTCCAGCTTCTGAGAAGAGAGAGGCTGAAGGTGGTCACTGAAGCATCCCCGTGTAATACGCAGAGGAGGTGGGAGCCTTCTCTGGAGGGATTTCGATTCTCTTTCATGGCAGTCGTTTCTGGTTTATCATATACTTTATTTCGCATTTGTTCAGAAGACATTAGTCTTTCTAGTCAGAGCTTAGTCTGATTTTCTTTTTATTTAATGTAATGGTGGCTCAATATACACCTATTCGTCTCCTATTTAAAAAAAAATTCAGAAAGAACAATCATTCTTCCACGCGTCCTTTTGCTGCTTTGCTTGCCTTGGGATTGTAAGAGTCCACGGTGGCTAAGCTTAAATGTCTAGAACCTGGTTGGCCCCCTAGAGACATCTGGAGGCAGATTCTACTTCTGGCTTCTCAGTGCTCCAATGGGCTCCCGGGTGATGAAGCGAACTCTCCGCAGAGTGGGACACGGAATTCCACTCTGAAAATAAACAAAAGCCTCTTGCTTCCTACCTCGGGGTTGAGGCTCAAGTTGCTTCAAACAGCTTGTTTACATAGGAGCCCAGAGTGTGGCCTGAGCTCTGATCCCTTCCCTGATAAGAGCCTCAGCACGTTCTGTGCCCAAGCTGTTTGGGTTCAAGTGCAGGGTAAGACCCCCTAATGGAAAAGCGTGCTGGGTCCCTGCAACTCTGGCAAAGAAGTTGGGCCTGTTTTTCCAGGATGCAATCCCCATCCAACAGCCTCCAAACGCCCAGCACTCCTAGAGAAAAGCACACACCAGATCGACAGGGACGGAAGACACTTTTCATTATTTCCAACCTCAGGAAACAACTCTCATCACTGTCATCAACCTTCCTTCCACCTCTTAGCTTATAAAAATATTTTAAGATGCTCTTACCCTAAAAAAAAGGTATTAAATTTTAAAACTCTAAACCATTACCCAATTCTACAAACCCCACAAGTTATTCCTACATCTTTTCCTGCCTTCTCCACCTTTTAAAAGAGTAGTCATCTATCTGCAAAAAAATATATACTTTGAACCTTAAGAAAAAGTGTCAACATTCAACTATTTTTGACCTTCAAAATCTTTCACATGATTCAACCCAATAGCCCCAGTCTGTTAACAGCGTTTATCACGGGAGGACTGATAAGGCATGGAGGGAGCTTGAGAAGTTACTATTTTCTACTTTATACGTTTCTATATTTTCCAAATTTCTTCAACCACCTTCTATTAGTTTTAAAATCATTATATAAAAAGAAGTGGTCAGAAATCTCCATCTCCAACTTCCTCAAGGCACATCGATCCCACAGCCCCTTGACATCCGCTCTTTCCACCTGCCCCTCTTGCTTCTCTCGCCAAGGACGACAAAGTCACCCAGTAACCAAATTTAGCCAATGGCCCAGACGAACCTGTTATGACATCTGACATTTTCCCGTTTCTACACTCTCCCCTCCATTTAGCACTGGTTTTCCTGCTTCTCCAGTCTCCATCCACTCCATCTCAGTCTCCTTCTCCAGTTTACTCACTGGGCAAATATTTACTGGGTACTACTCGGTGCCACTCCCTAAAGCTAGCAAAATTACAGTGAACACAACAACTTTTGCCCCTGTCCATCCGTAAAATGTTGGCTTCTCCAGGGTTCTATCCACCTCTCTTGTTTTTCATTCTTTCCACGAACCATCTCTTCAGCTGTCTGGTTTTGCTCTCTTAGGCGAGCTTTGTGCTGATGGCTCACAAAGTCCCCGCTTCTCCCCACTCCCCTTCTTCAGCTGAATGTTCCAGTGCACCTCACCTGTGATGCATTCTGGACCCAATTCGGCCAGCACTGTTCTTCCTCCAGCATCTCCTAGGTAGGTCCTGGTCTCCCTGTTCATCCAGACATGCACTCTAGAGTTATCCGTAAATCCTCCTTGTTTTCAGCCGGCTTCTTCTAAAAGCAGGCGCTGGGGGCAGTATCTGAGCACAAAGAACTTATTTAAAAGGTGACTCCAGGAAGCAGGAACGAGAGAGTAGAGAGTGCGAAGCAGGGAAGGAGAAAGAATCAACAAGAGGAGTGTCACTGAGTGGGTTCTTGCTGTGGACAACTGGAGTGCGATTCCACACAGGGATTTCTGAGGAACCGTGTGGAATAAGTTTCCAGATTTTCCCACTGAAGGTTGAGAACCTGCATTATTTTTATAAATTCATTTCCCAGTGGCGAAGCGTTGCTGGGAGTGAGACACGGTTTGGGTGTTCCCTGCACTTTGAGTGTGCCTAGAGCCATGTACCACAGATGCAGGTGAAAGCTGATGCGAGGCAAGGAGCTTACAACAGTAAGAGGCATGTATACATCCGCCACCCTCCCTCTGTCCTCACATCCAGTTTCCAACTCCTAATAATTCAGCCACTTAAATATTGTTGTAATTTGTCTCTTTTTCTCCATCACCACTTAGTTCAGACTATCTCATCAATTACACAATTAGAGCCATCTTTCCTTTCTGTCTCCCCTCAAGATGGCCACCAAAGGTATCTATCTAAAAAACACTTCTGATCATGTAGGTTTCTTGTTTAGAAATTCAAGATGACCCCAATATCTACATGTCAAATACCTATACAAATGGAAACCCCCCCAAAAAAATTTTTGATGGCATAGTTGTCAACATCTATGACAGGATGTGTTTTCAAAATCAGACTTTCAAAATTCAAGTATTATTTTACTATTCACATAACTTCTACTTAGATCAAAACATTTAGAACCAGATGACTCAGATGATTTTACTATTGCTAAAAGACAAAAAATGAACAGGTCTAAAGTCAGCAAGCTTCCTACTTAATCACTAAAAAATTATGTGGCTGCTAGAATCCACTTATATTTTCTTTTAGCAATGAGCTTGATAAGCTATTACCTTGGACAATGAAGGCAGGCAGAAATGTGCTCTATTTTGTGTTACTGGTATAGATGTAGGTTAAGAAGAAAGACCAAAAAAGAAATACTGTATTGAGTCATTCAACAAATATTTATTTTGAACTCAGAGGGTAAACCACAAAACATAATGCAAGTACTCTGCTTTCAAGGAACTCATATTCAATTTCAGAACTCATATTCAATTTCAAATTTTGTTATACACAGAATAGTAGGCTACTAAGATACACAACACCATAGATGACTCTCAGATACAGTATGTTGAGTGGAAAACACCAGTCACAAAAGGACTAAGTGATTCCGTTTATGTTAAGCTCAAAATTAAGCAAAACCAATTCATGGTGAAGGAAGTCAGAACTTAGGTTACCCTTGGAGAGAGGGTTATTAGCGGGTGTGGTGCAAAATTTCTTTCCCTCTTCTAGCTTCATTAAGTACTAGATGCAAAACATCCGGAGTGAGCAATAAGATAGTAATTAATGAGACCAATATATAAGCGAAGGTAACTCATAGGTCACAGGGATTCTCAAACTCTTTTCCGTCTCAGTAGGCATCTGAATGAGAACCTCTCGTGACACCAGAGATTGCGGGGCAGGGCCACACCCAGATAAGATATGCCTGAGCTATTTGTACTTACCTGAGTTAAAGCTATAACTCAACTTCCTTCTCATAAGTAATCGTAACACAACAACATGTCAGATACTTGGTTGAGGATGTTCAGAAAAACACTGTACAACCTACTGTCATTTTTCCAATTGTATAATGAAATGGTGAGTTTTTAAAAAGCGATTTAGGACATGGCTTTGTCTTTAATAGCAGCAGCAAAGGAAACACTATAGTAAGTCTCTTCAGTTTCAATAAGTCAGTCGAAACTGATCTGCCGTTTCTGTTGCTTGGACACTATGATATGGCCAAAGGCATGTAGAAACTGTCCCAAAACTGCCTCTGATCTTCTTTCTCCACATTCAGATTAGAACCAGCCCAAATCCACATCACCATACTGTCCAGATATCTTCTTACGTCTAACCAACTCCCTCCTGCTCCAGCAAATCCAAAATGTGGGGTTTGTTTTTTGTTTTTGTTTTTTTATTGATAGAGAAGAATGGCTTTTTCTTAAGTTCAAAAAATTGTTCTCATTTTGGCCTGGAAATTTCTGAGCAAACCGGAGGTGAAGAAAGTCACTCAGTAGGGTTTTCAGCCAGTCGTCTAAGAGGGTGACCTGGAGCCACCTCCATTACTCCCCCTAAGTTTAAATAACACCATAAAAGCATGCATGTGACTTGGGCTTCCTCATGGTATGGTGGCCTCAGGGTAGCAGAACCCCAACAGAGTGTTCCCAACAGCCAGAATGGAAGTTACGTGGCCTTTTGCAGTCTGACAGCAGAAGTGACATATCATCAACTCCGCAGTACTTCTCCCGTCCAAGAAGTCATGAGCCCACCAGATTCAAGGGGAGGAGAAACAGATTCTATCTTTTAATGAGAAAAATGCCAAAGAACTTGCAAATTTAACACCGTGGGAAGGAGGGAAGAGAAAGTGTCTCCTCATGGACCACACGGGGAATGTACAGATCACTCACAGTAGCTACCCTGTCTCTCTGCCCCCGTGTCTGAGATGATCACAAACTCAGGGCTGGTAATTATCTTGCTTCCACTACTGACACACTTCGCCTGAGCAGATGAAAAATTAAGGCAAGAAGACAGAAGAGATCTTTAAGTGACACTGATATTTATCTTCTGGGAGTGATTTTAGTAGTAGAACAAAAGGACCTGAATCTCCAAAAAGCTATTTCCCCCAACATTCAAGTAAAACCTGAAGTACTCATCTTAAAACTTAAAACTCTGAAATTCAAGCCCCCTCCTCCTCCTTACTTCCCTGCCCCGGAGAGATGGTGGTCTCTCTCTCTTGATTTAATATGAATTGATAATTAACTGAGATGTGCAAAAAAGGTGTGATTAAAGACAAAGGCCCAGGGTTTCCTGCCTAAAGTGGGGTCCAGATGCAGAGAGAACCAGAAACACACTACCTTCTTGGTTTTGTCCATGAGCGTTCTGAGAAAAGAAACATGGCAGTGAAGGAGGGTAACATAACCACAGGTTTCAGCACTTTCTGCTGCATCCCACTTCCAATGATTTGAGGCGGCCTGTCATAACCTAAATTTAAAAATAAGCTTCTGTTGAGAATCAAATTTCTTCTTAGAATAGAAGCCTCCAGAGACTTTTTTGTATTGGGCTTTTCTGAATTATGAAAGGTGGGTTAAAGACATATAATTTAATCCTAAACCATGGCTCAAAAAAAAATGCTTTTATCCCCAAACATGGAATTCAAAGGGGGAAAATTGGCTTTAAAATAAATTTTCCTTTTCCTGGTTGCTTCTTTAGAAAGAGCCAGAAGCATAAGACTAAGTAGAGAGAGGAGGTCCAAGGGGAAGTCAGAAATACTGCTGTCCCGAGCCACTGCCCAAGTGCAAGATGGAATTCCATAAACATTTAGAGTTGCAATCTTTTTTCCAAGGCTGTCAAGTTTCCTAGCACTAAGATGATCCCATCTCATGGTCACATGCCTATGATCTGGGACTGTGAATTGGGGGTAATGTGAAGGGGGAGAGGAGGAAAGGTAAAAGGGAACATTTCCTCCCTTTCTATCTTCCTACATCAACAAAACAAAACAAAAAACAAAAACAAAAACAAAAAGGAGAGAGGAAGAGCACATGAAGAAAATCACAAAACAACTTTGCAACAGCTTATGCCTCTTGGAAGTTTCCAGATCCAATACATTGAAGAAGTCATATTCCTCCATTGCTGAAATGGTCCTGAGTCTAAAGGCCAGGGTGGCTCATCAGGACCTGGGAACCACCCCCCAAGCTTGGTTTACATAAAGTGCCTCTTGGTGGAATCAGTTGCTAAGGTCTAGCTACTAATTCAGATCCAAATACTTGAAAGTCCTAAATCAGCTGCCACCAGTGGCTATGGGTCCTTGACAAACTCAAAATCTATTGGCCAAATTCCCTGTGGATTGATTCCAACAAGCAATCCTCTGCCTAAGAATCATGAACTGAAGTGTGTATCAGCCAAGACTTGATCAAAGAAATAGAACCACTGGAGATGGCGAAATAAGGGATGTATCACAGGGATCTGACCTTATACAGTGGTGGAAGTTGAACAGCCTACAGGGATCTGTGCCTTCTGTGTTTGGTGTGGAGGCTTAAAGTCAGCAGAGCAAGTAGTTATTACGAAAACATGGATACCAAGGGCGGAAACAAGGACAACTGGAACCTTCAAGGATGGGCTGGAATCCTTGAGGACAGATTAGAATTCATGTTGTTCTTTCACCTCCTCAAGGCTTCCACCTCTGATGACGAAGTGTCCTGTGGGAGGAGGTGACATTATTCACCATGGAACTAGACTCTCACCTGGCACATGAGAAAGAACAGCTGAAGGAGGATCCAGCAGGAGCAACAAGTGCTCCAGGACAGGCTCTCAGGATGAGTCTGCAGGAAAATGATGGCAGGCACAACCGGCAGCACTGCCTTGTGCCACACGTGGACCTTCCAAGTATAAGAAGAATATGGCTGTTGCCTCACTCCCACCTTCTACATCTTTCACCAAAGGTATTGTGTCCTATTTTAACCCAGAACTAAGCAAGGAAGGGAATTCTGCAATGTAGTTCCAGCCACGCTAAGATGACACACTTCTAACCTACCCCAACTTGACTGGTTTTCTAGCACCCACCTGTCACCCACCAACTTGGCTTTACTTGGCTTTTCTCTGCCACATGGCAGGCAAAGGAGAGAGGGAGAGAATAGAAAAAGTAAGTAAGAAAGAGGGGACAAGTTGCACTAAGCATGGTGGACAAAACGAGATGAAGAGCCCCTTGACTTCCTGTGATACAAAGTAGTGATGGGTGATGAGATAATCATAGCTAATTAATTGCCCACGCTTGGAACATCTCAGCTAAAAAGTTTCCTTCATACCAACCAACTTCTACTTTCCAATCTACTATTGCAATACCTATTAAACTAAGGTCATCCAGTGGGAAATGGATGGTCCAGAGGGTCTGGAGGTCCTAATTACCTACCTTAGCATATCTTTCAAGACTGAAGTCCTTGTGATGTCATCCAAAACCACATGCCAGGTAAGTATATGATAAATAATTTACCCTGGGATTGAGGAGGACTTTCAAAACCATTAAGCTAAAAAATACAACCTGCCGTGATACTTTGAGTAGTTCATCTCATTTTCAAGTATAGGTACCAGCTGTATCAACTCCAGTCCCCCATGTCTACCACTCCCATAATGGAGCCCATGGTTCAAGGCTTCTTGGATTCCCTGGGGATCTGAGCCAGTTCCCCAGGAAGCCAAAAGATAATAGAGAAAGGGCAAAAAGCATTGCACTTGGGCTGTGGACACCAACCAGTTGATGCTCACTAGCCTGGGTCCAATTATGCTCAGGACATGGGTCACAGCTTCTTTTCACAAGTCCATGACACTGTGACTCATGCTCTTGTTGAACTTTTAGGCAGGAAATCTCTGTTGGTAATAAACTACAATCAAGTGTCTTTGACTTTATTACCTCATGACAAAAATAGGCAGAACAGCACTGTTATTTACATTTACTGGGTATGGTGGGAGAAATGCAATCAAAAATTTGTGAAGGAAAACAAACATGGAGTTCTCTCCTCCAAAAGAAATATGGCTTCCCACAAAAACTAGCAAAATCTGCACACAATATGTGATTTAGCCCTCAAAGCATGTGTAATACAGTGGAGGAAGCATCAGAGATCAAGAGATGATCTAAAAATGTGTGACAAAAGGGTTTGAGAATGCCCCAAACTCTTAGGAAGATGGATGGACTGGGAGTAATTTTAAGGGTACAGGTATAAGATGCCACTGTAACATGGTCAAGAGAAACTAATCAATTATACTGACTCATGTGGCAGTCTGATGAAAGGTCATGGAATTGCAAGTAAGTCAGTCTTAGATCACATGAAAAAAAGTAATTCAAAGTTGTCAGGGTCCAGCAGGAAGGTCCATCAGGAAGGCCCAGAGGAAGGGGGATGATGCTGGCTTTGCACATATTAGCACTGCTATTTTCTACGACTGAAAGCAACAATTCTCTAAGTGTGACCCCAGACCAGCATTATCAGCATCTCCCAGGGGCTTGTTAGAAATGCAAATTCTTACACACACACACACACACACAAGAAACTCTAGGGGAGGTGGAACCCAAATCAAGGCAATTTTGATGCATAGTAAAGTTTAAGCCACTGGTTTAGAGTGTGCAGCAGATTTACCTTGACTCAGAAACACTGCTAGGAAGAAATGACTCTTGGTTCTGTTTCCATGGTCTCCAAACACTCACATAGCTTCCCTGACAGCTAGCATACTTTCAGGGAGCAAACACCCTCACCAAGCTTACTAAGTCATTTCAGTCCATTTGGTGCTATATTTTCCAAGCTAAATTAATAAATTAACATTCTGATTTTTATATATCAGTCACCTGTAGGGTGTTTTTGACCTGAGCCAGCACCCCAGTCTAAAAATCTGATGCTAACGAGCCTCGTTGACACCACCACCCTCTGGTGCTTAAATACTATCAAAATGGAGAATATGAAGCCTTTCTGAAGCAGAATCCCTCTACATCAAACATAAAAAAAGAAGGACTGCTCTAGTAGTAGCTGGAGTGAAGAGTGAGGACTCCCTGTGTCTCCCCTTCACAGCTTCTGGGATGAACTCCTCAGAGGTCTCAACCTCCAAGGTCATTATTGGAAAGCCAAGTATCAGAGAAAGAAGTATCTCTCAGGGAGGCTTCCCAGAGCAAACAGGACTTGAGCTGGGTGCATCCACAATGAGCAGCCATGATCCAATGCCAAGTCAGAACAGAGCTCAGTCACACAGGAGCACATTAGTGGCTTTCAGGTTCCCATGACAATTATCTGTGATTGGCTCTCTGGAATGGCTCGCTTTGTGCCGCCAGGATGAGCTCATAAAAGAGGCAGTTAATTTGAATGAACCTATCACCCCCCAGGTAGTCCAAAGCCAAAGCGGATGAGAGAGCACCATTGCACACACACAAGTCCGCAAATTGTGGCTTCAGTGAGGAGTTCCTACTGTTTTTCTAAAAATATTTGCTGGAATGCCAGCAAAACTGAGCAGTCCTCAAAGCCACATTGGCCCAAGTGATGGCCGGAAGAGAGGCACACAAGACAGAATCTAACAGAACTGAGGGGGAAGGCTTACTGAAAACTCTAGCAATAGAAAGAGGATGTGACAGCAAAAAAAAAATCCATAGAAAAATGACAAATTTTTCCAGCTATTTTTGTGAAAACACCCCACCAAAGAAATTCACTTCTTAAGCACTCATCATGACTCTTTTATACAGTTTACTAACAAAAATTCGAGCACCTAACAGGTGAAGACAGTTTCCTAGCTCACTTTAAAGAGGCACAAGACATATCCTGTATCGCTAATAAGTAGACCATGAGTGATGTCAGGGAAAGAGTAAACGAAATATATTCAGAAATAAAAAGAGAACGTGGTGATAATGAAGATGAGATAAATGTCAAAGTGAAAAAATAAAATAATTTTGCAAGGGCTGATCAAAAAAAGAGTGTATATTTTCTAGAGACACAATAAGCTTTCTTGCAAAGAATAAATCCAGCTCTCAAAAAGCATAATTAATGGAACATAGTCACAAGACTGAATGAACAAAAAGCAAATCTGAGTGCCAAGCACTCTATCTTGAATGCAGAAGGTGCTCAATGAACTTTGCTCAAAATTGGCATAAATAATATATACGTAAGTGTTTGTATGTTAAATATTAAATAACATTTAGCTTACAACTAGACATAATGTCATAAGATCTTGGACTTCCAAGGGAGACAATGGCTCTGGCCTTAGGAGTGGGATCTGGTCTGTGTGCTTCCAACAAAATAAAATGAGTAAGATTAAATAGTTCAAGTTTCTACTGCATATCACAGGGAACTATATTCAATATCTTCTAGTAACCTATAATGAAAAAGAATATGAAAAGGAACGTATGTATGTGCATGTATGACTGAAACATTATGCTGTACACCAGAAATTGACACAACATTGTAAACTAACTATACTTCAATAAAAAAGAATGCAAATTAAAAACAAAACAAAAAAAGATAAACACACATACACAAAAAGAAAAATGATGAGGGGAAACTAGCCCTTTTCAGAAAATAAAACTGTAAAGCTAGAATATTAAAATAGTGAGGATCAAGTGAATTAAATAAAACATTCAAGAACAGAGCCCCCGAAAAAGTGGGATTTAGTTCACAATAATGATGGTGTTTCTAAACTTTTTCCCCCAGATGAATTATTCAGTAAATAGATTTCAGGCAACTAGCCTTCTGGAAGAAAAGCAATGAGGGTGCATCACTGCATCACACCTCACCAAAAAATTCTAAATGGATCAAACATATGAACATTAAAAGACAAAGAATAAAAGAACAATGGGTAAGATTTTTATAAATATGATGGAAAATCTAAAATCACTAAAGAAAAGATTGATATATCCAATTATATAAAAAATCAAACATTTCTGCAAGCCAAAAATAAAAAACATAATCAAAATCTTTAAAAAGCAACAAACAGGAGAACATATTTGCTACTCATATCAGAAGAAGGGCTAACTTCCTCAAGAGAAAACCAGGAAAAAAATACAAATACAAGGGTTGCAGAAAAGAAGACAGCAAAAACTTTCCAACCTCACTCATAAAATGAGAACCATAAATCTACAATGAAACATCTTTTTCCTGACATGAGATAGGCGGGGATCAGAAAGTCTGACTTCCTCCTGTGTTACACGGTGTGGAGCAGGGATTCGCAAACTTTTCCTGTAAAAGTCAGATAGTGGATATCATCACCTTTCTGGGCCATACGCTGTCTGCTGCATCTTCTCAGCTCTGCTGTTCAAAAGCAGCTGTAGACAAGGGGCATGGCTGTGATCCAACAAAATTTTATTCCCCAAAATAGGCAGCCACAGTTTGTCTATGTAGAAAAACAAGCATCCACATACAGTGCCGATGGGACTGTAAGCTGGTACCACTTTCCTGGAGGGCAGTCTGGCATTGCAGTTAAAGTGCACCCAGTTTTTGATCCAGCAATTCTAATTCTGGGCCTGCAGCTCACAGGTATCCTCACATATGCATGACCTGATCTAACCACAGGGATATTAACTGCAGCCCGAAACTGAGAATGAGTTAAAGGTGTCCATACCATGGAATAATAGTCAACTGTTAAAAACAATAGGGAGGCCTCACTGACAAAAATAGACTGAACTCCAAGGTATAATGTTAAGTTCAAAAAACGAGATGCAGGACAGGGCATAAAGGATTCCATCACACAGGTGGGAAGAAGAACACGCACACACAAATACATGAATTATCTTATCATTTATGAAACTATAAGAAAGCATTCCTGTAAGAGGAACTGAGTGACTGGGAACAGGGTAAGAATGAGACTGTTTACCATATGAATGCTTCTGAACTCAGAATTTTGAGCAATGTTCTCATATTACTCATATAAAAATTAAAGCTAGGGTGAGGGAGGGTGTAGCTCAAGTGGTAGAGCACATGCTTAGCATATTAAAAGGTCCTGGGTTCAATCCCCAGCAGTCCCTCTAAAAAGAAGTAAGTAAGTAAACGTAACTATCTCCCCTCCAAAAAATAAAATAAAATAAAATTTTTAGAAGGCCTTAAAAAATTAAAGCTAAATTTATGAGTTTCCACTTAATCAGGACCATTAACAGTGGATAGGCAAGACAAGGGATGAAAAGGAATCCCTGAAAATATGCCCAAGAAACATATATTCCAGAATATTCTCGCCCAGACTTTTTCCCTTAGACTTCATGGTCTTTTTATCTTCAGTCCTTAGGACCTCTTACTTTGTCAAATCCCAAACATTCCATCTCTCTTTTAACCTGTGTGCACAGTGCGTCTGAGTCAGCCAGTCCTGCCTCCTGTGCTGCGTCTCTGCTGAGGATTCACCCGAAGTAAGGTCAGGGAAGGTTCCTTTCTCCAGGTGAATGAGTCTGGCTGGTGACTGACAAGGCCAGAAGGAGAGGGCAGACAAGGACACTTCTGAGGAGCAAACCCTGGCCAGACCAGCTCCCGTCATTCACCTGATTGGGAAAAGGCATCTTTCCCAAGGCTTCTCGCACACCTGGCCCTAGTTTGGAAACTTCAGGATGGCACCAATGAGAAGATGTCCGTGGGAACATCACTATTCCCATAATGACCACAGAGACAGGCATGCCTGTTGACTGACGACACTTACAAGGGCCGCAGATGACAGTGAGTGCAATGTTAATTCCACCATCTCCAAGACTCGGGTTGCTATGCCTTAGCACCTGGCCTCATTCAACCAGGCCCACGTCTCCCTTCCCCTGACTCTCCTGTCTGAAATAGGTTGGCCTCACTCTTTCCAATTTATCTAGGAAAGAGGACTGCATAGCCTGAAGTTGAAGGTCAAGTTCACCAGAAGCAGAGCTGTGACAGGGATTTAGAAAGTGTGCGCTCTCAGGAGGGAAGTCAGGGAGCTGAGCAAGGCTATGGGTCCAGGCTCATCCTGACCCCATGGGGGACCCTGCAGCACAGGTGACACCCCAGAGTTGACCCTCTTACGGCTGCAAACCAAAGGGGAAGGGTGTAGCTTTCCTAATAAAAGAGGTCCTGTTTGTCTGGGGGAAATCCTCTGGAAAAGCAAACAGCACACACAGCAGCTAGAAGGTAAGTTCCAGCCCAGCAAAGAAGATTGGGCGGGGTGCCCTCAGCACACTTTTCATGCCTGCTGAATCTCCAAACAGCAGAGAACACCTGCTCTGACCAGAATGAATTTCCAAGGGGAAGTCCTGGATCCATCATCCATAGTCTTTGTCCATCAAGTAACAGACATTCCCGTATTTGGGTGATGCCGTAGCATGCGTCACACAAACGTCAGCAGCCTTTGGGTAATGCAGTGGTTTGCCAGGGCTGCCATAACAAAGTAGCATAAACCGAGTGGCTTAAACAAGAGAAATGCACTGTCTCATGGCTCCAGGGGCCGGAAGTTCCCAATCAAGGTGCTGGAAGGCCATGCTCCCCGAAACCTGTCAGGGAAGGAGGCTTTCTCGCCTCTTCCAGCTTCTGAGAGCCCCAGATGTACTCTGACTTGCAGTAGCATAACTTCAGTCTTCCATGGTGTGGTCCCTAGGCATGCATCTGTCTCCAAATTTCCCCTTTTTCAGTAAGGACATCAGTCATGTTGGATTAGAGGCCCACCCTGCTCCAGTATGACCTCATCTTAATTGAATATATCTTCAGCAACTTTATTTCCAAATAAGGTCACATTCTGAGGTATCAGAGGTTAGGACTTCAACATATGAATTGGGTTTGGGGAGGGGACACAATTCAACCCATCATGTAAGTGTGTAACCACATTAGCATTTCTACCTAAGAGTTTGGCTTCCAGTCTGGGCCTGCTCCAGCCATACCATACTTCCACCTTAAGTCCAGTCACTAAAACCCAGTCTTGTGTGACCCATTATGTAATGGGAACCCCATATTTTAACCTCCGTCATAATTAACTTAGCCATGGAAATTCCAAGTTAGGACCCAAACCAGTCCCTCTTCTGTGTGATGGCAGGTGTCCGAGCATGGACACAACGCAATTACTCTTCTCATTTGTAACTTCCATCTCTTGGTTTGGCCACTGTTTGGTCAACAGAGAGCAGAGAAACCACCTCCATGTATGTAAAGAACTTTTCAGTCTTGGAGATGGGAGACCAGAGGGATCGAACTGTGTGCAACACTTTGTGGGTAAAACATTTGTTTTTAACATTCACAATGAGGTACATGCAATTGTTATTTTAAAAATTCTGAACATTGAGAAACAACACAGAGGAATAGGTTCTTATTTCAATATATTGAATATCAAGAGAGTGGGAGTATAGACATGAATCACTGTGTTGTCCCTGGCTACTAATCAGAGGGTCAAATGAAGTCACCATAGGCACACCCACGCAGAGGTGCGCCATTGAAACTTCCATCCTGGAGATCAGTTCTAGGGAGGTGCAACGCCATCAGCAAAATTGGAGGAATGTGGGCAGCAGATGATGCATGGACCACTGGGGGATAAACAGGGAGGCAGAAGAGAATATATGCACATGATAGTCACTGTAGGAGTGAGGCGAGAGTTACACATATGAGTGAAAAGATGAAGGGATCCTCACTAAAAGATGTTGTCTGGATCTACTCTCATCAGCCTTCACACACTCCTTCTTTCCAGCCAAGTGTTTTCTTGACCCCATGCTTGGGTTCTGAACGTCCCACGCTGCTGTCCGGGTCTGAGACTTGCTTCATTATCAAGGTGATGTCACAAGCTCCTGGCAATCAGGTTACCTATTAGCTTCTCTTGCCTGTCTTGAACTTCCTGACCCATCACTTGGCCCCAACCTCTGGAAACAGTGCACACCTTGCTCCCACTTGCTGCCCAACCTACTGCAGCCTGAGCTAACCTATGCCCTTTGATTTTCCACACGATGTTCTTGCAACTTCAAATATTTGTGTGGCCCATAATCTCTACCTATTGTCAACTTTTCTAGGCCCTTTGAATTAAGCAGTTTTCTTTAAATCAGTAGTTTTTGTACCCTAGCTAGCCATGCTGCATGTGACTGGATAATACTGGGCTGGCATCTTCTGTTTAAATTTTGTTTTCAAACCTGGGCTTACAGCAGACTAGCCATGCATGCAGAAATAAGTGTCACACACTACTTCTTCATGATTTCATATAACAGTCTTGGGAAATAACTTCTTGGGTATGCATCCACACTTGCAAATGGTACACCAAATTATATTTCACCGTTTTACAAAGGGGGTAGATTACTTGCATTAATGGTCCCAATTCCTCACCCTTCCTTATATCCATGCCCTTTGTAAACTTGCAGCATCCTCCTTCTCTGATGCTGGGTTGGCCAAGTATCTCAATGTGGCCAGTGGGATGTTGGCAGACATACTGCAGAGGCTTGAAAAAGTACTTGCATGTGTTCACAGTTGCTCTTGCTCCTCTGCCATTGCTATCGGAACATTCCAGCGCTAAGATGGAAGGTAAGAGACATAGAGAGGATCCGAGCTGTCATCACTGCTGAGGCCGTCTTCAGACTGGGCAAGTCCAGTCAAGACTAGAAGAACCACACAACCAGTCTGCAGACAATGCATCTCATCTGGGGGCCACGGGTTTTAGATGCTTTGTCACTGACACAGTAGCTTGCAAAATATCATTTCATACCCAATCCCATTCCATGGCAATTAATCCACTTGAACATAAATTCCATGAGGGCACAGATCTTGTCTGTTTAGGTCGCTCATGTTCCCTAAGTATTTAGTGTAGTGCTTGATACACAGTAGGTTTTCAATAAGCATCTATTGAATTGATGAATGAATAAATTAGTGAAAATAATTATGGTAATAGTAATAATAATAACAGGTACAATTTAGTTAAACCCTATTATGTTCTAAGCCCTCTACTAGGTGCCTAGTCAATGGCTTCCTTTCATTCTTTTGTCAACACTGTAAAGTAACTATTATTTATCCCATTTTAAAGATGAGAGAATTGGGGTTCAAAGCAATTGAGTAACTTGTTCAAGAACACACATTTCAAAAGTGGCACCAGCATGACTCAAATGCAGGACTGTTTAAATTTAAAACACATGTTATTCATAGAATATATCGGTATTGAATTATTAAAACTATGTAATAGGTATATTTTAAATAATTTGAGTGGCTTAACTGAGTTTTAAAGTAAGTAAATTATAGTGGATCCTGGAACCTTCTCTCTGCTCAGATGCTTTCCAGGAATCATAAAATTTCAAGCCAAGTGAGCACATGTCTAAGGTCCCCTAGAAGAATACGGAGTTATCCTCTGAGAATCTGACTGTGAAAAGAGAAGCAAAATCAGTGAAAGAACAAATATATAAAGTAGTATAAATAAAATTACTACACACCTGAACGAGACATGGATAGAAAACTTAATTGATATTGTTAATAAAAGTAACAAAAGCTAAATGAAGGACTGGATCCACGTGGAAGTGAGAATGCATGTCTACCTTCCCTCTTCCATGAACCCATGAACAAGAAGATTTTGCAGAATGGAAATCAATGACAGCATTAGCAGTTAAAAAAAGAAAGAAAGAAAGAAAAAACTAGTTGAGTGTATTAGGCAAGATTCTCCAAGGAAACAGACTCCATAGGGTTTGTGTGTGTGTGTGTGTGTGCACGTGCATGTGTGTGTGTAGAATAAGGAACTGGCATTTGCGATATGCAATTATGGAGGCTAGAAAGTGCAAGATATAGGCAATATAGCCAGCAGACAGACAGAACCGCAGGAAGAAAATGAAAAATCTACTATCATTGCACATGTTTTACGGTGTAAAGACATTTTCCGTGAACAACAATGAGTGAGCTACAAAAAAAGTAATTACTGCTGTTCAAATGTTTCATAATTAATAATAATTAGCTATATTTAATAATGTTTAATGTCTCATCTAGTGGATATAGAGGAAATCTTATTCTCAGAAATGGGAGAATACACATTTTTCCAAGCACACAAGGAACATTTATGAACTCTGACCACATGTTAGACCTTTCTTTATTTTATTTTTTTGGAGGGGGAGGTAATTAGGTTTATTTACTTCTTTATTCTTAACGGAGGTACCAGGGATTGAACCTAAGACCTCCCGCATGCTAAGCACGTGCTCTACCCCTGAGCTGTAACCTTCCCCTACACCTTCCTTTAAAGGGCCAGATAGTAAATATTTCCGGCTTTGCAAGCCATATGGTGTCTATTACAACTGTCCACTCTGCCATCACAGTGAAAGATGCAACGGGAAATATGTAAAAGAATCAGTGTGGCTGTGTTCCAATGAAATTTCATCTGCAGAAACAGGTGATGTGGATTCCTTCTAGAGAAGTGAGAAGGAGAGCACCTATGTTAATGTAGTTTATGTGATTAGCCCAACCTCGGCATCAAGTAGAAAACCAGACAGAAATGATACAAGAAATAAGCCAATTTCACTGAAGATCCTAATGCAAAGAAAACTGACTATCCTTTAGGAAAAAGAAAAAAATTGCATCCCAACATAGTATCAGATAGATTACAGACCTGAATGTAAAAGGCAAAACAAAAACAGTCAGAAGAAAATGAAAAAGAATATCTTTATTTCTCTTATATTCTTAAATAAGAGAAACAAGATGTAAAAACATACTGATATATTCTACTACATTTACATCAAGAGCTTTTATTCAACAAAAGATACCATGAAAACAGGGAAAAGATAAGCCACAAACTGGGAAAAGACATTTGCAACATATACAATTGACAAAGGATTGGTTTTCATAATATATAAAGAATTTCTACAAATGAATACCAGATAAGGTAACTGAACAGAAAAATGGCTCAAACAGATCTATCATAGGAGAGGAAATGTGAATCCCATAAACAGAAAGTTGATCAACCTTATCAGTAATTAGGAAAATGAAAACTAAAAGCAAACTGAGACACCATTTAGAACTCATAAGGTTGGCAAAATGTGTAAATTTGGGAAATATCAAGTTCTGAACAAGTTATGGAGTAAAAGAAAATCCCATAAACTGCTGGCTAAGTGTGCACTGATGAGAATCTCTTTGGAAAATGATCTGTCATTACCTAGCAAAAGGCAACACTATTCTCCCGACCCACTGTATTAGTCAGGGCGAGTTAACTTTGTCATAACTCTGTAACAAACTTAAACTTATAGAAGATGCTTGCGAGGACATCATGCTTGCGGATGACGACTGCTTAATGATTGTTACTTTATCAAATTGGTGATGTTTTCATTAGCCATTCTCAAGAAGAAACACAGGAAACGTTAGAAGAAGCAAAGTAAAATTTGCAAGAAGAAACTGACGCCTTAGAATCCAGAGTGAAATCAATCCAGCAGATGTTAGCAGATTTGTAAGTTCAGCTAAATGCAAAATTTGGGAGTAACATTAAACCTTCAAATTGATGAAGGTTAAACAGTTTATAACACTTTTTAAATTTGTTTAAACTTGAATATTGTTTAAAATGATAATGTCCCCTCTCCAAATGATATGGAAAGCAAAACTTTTTTTAAATTTTCTTTTATTTAATGGAAACATGCCTATTTTCACGTCTTGCTTATTCATTTTATATGTTTAAAAGAAGACAGTAGTCATCTATGTATTTTGCATAACAATTATGTTAAGAGTAAGATCTTTATGTCATGTTATTAAAAATCAGTTAAACAATAAAAAAAAAAAACAGTTAATGTTTTGTTCACAACATAGTCAGGTGAACAGCAAGGCAGGAGAAGGTTGGTGCTGGTAACTAACCCACACAGTCACGTGGGGAAAGAAGGTTAAGGGTTCCTGCACAGAGGTTTTCATGGGTCAGCCCTAGAAGTAGCAAACATCACCCATTTACATCTAGTAGCCGGAATTCCGTCAAAGGCCTTATCTAACAACAAGAGAATCTGAACTCTCATAGTCTGCATTCACCAGAAGAACCAAAGAACATAGAGCAGGTCTCCCCTGCTATCCAAGCAGAGTGTTCTTACGAAATCTTTTTTCTGAAATGGCTTAAAATAATTGCTTCCTTGGTTACCTTAGGACGCATCTTGCTAACAAGCGCACAAATAAATCAAGATAAAGCACAGATGCTCACAGACACAGTGCACAGCCACGGTGGCCTGATGCTGAGATGCCAATTACAGTTGCTGGGGAAGGAGCTTGGCAGCGCCCCACCTCTGTATCCGCCCCACTGTAGGACAGGTGCCAAACGCACTATTTTCCATTTTCATCTTTTTTCGTACAATCAAAAATCCTTTTCAGATTTCTTTGGTTAATGAAAACAGGAACTAAAGTGAACTGGCATAAAACAAACTTTCAAAAAGCAGGGGCTACCCATATTGGTAAGCACTAGCAAATTCTGCCACCCCCAGAACTGCCATTCTTAGCTATTTACCCGGCCTGACCCACTTTTGCATAAGCGCGTTATTATATACATAATGGAATTTCACAGTATCATTGTTCTTGTTGACAAAAAAAAATTGGAAGCAAGCCAAATGACTACAATAATAGAACTGGACGAACTTATAATAAAGGAGGGAGTAGGGATAATTTAAGGAGCAAACTGTTTGAAAACACAGGATGGAACAGACGATTGGTCTAAAATGGAAACAGGAATATCTTATGCATCAGCGTACATGAGTAGAGAAGCAAACAGACTGTCAAGTTTCAATTTAGAAGATATCATTCTCCTTTGAATGTACCTAATTTCTCTAAAATATGAGGCAACTTCACAAGCTAAGATGCAGTGAGGAAGGGATGTTGAAAAGAGGATGTGAAACAGTCATCTTTGAAAGTTGAAAACTAAATTTACTAAAATGTATAGTAAGAATTGAGTGCCCATTTGGGATTTGTGGTCATAAGCTGAAGTGAGTCCAGATGACAATGCCACTTGATTTCCTCCAACCATGCTCAGCTGCTTGAGTGTAAGAAGGAAATGAATGGGTAACTGGGCTTAACTAGGGTGGAGTCTTGCAGAGGTGTGTGATGGCAGAGAGAGAACAGGGCATGAGGAATGTCCTCCTGAGAACGTCTACAATTCTATTCCATGAGATCTAAGCCAGATAAGACAGAGGAACCTGAAGTGGGTAACAGATGATGAAAAACAGCAGATGAAAAGAAGCCCTGAGGAAAGGTGAGATGGGAGGGTAAAATCTGTCCCCAGAGGATGGGAGATTTGAAACTGAGATTTCAGGAGGGCTCGCTGTGGATGATGAGGTCTGGGTAATGACCAGGATGGGTGGTAGGATGAAGCGAAAGACCATTGCATAAGAGAGGTCAAGGGACTGATGAGGCCGGGTGTTAGAATGAATCACCTACGTCAATACTGGAGCTGCCAAGATTAATAACAAGAGTAATTGTGGAGAGGGAGACAGTGATTGAGGTGCTAACATTAGAAATGAATACAGCAGGGGATAAAACATGGTTACTTATATAGCAGACAAGGGATTAATATTCAGAATACATGAACAACTCGTATACAACAATTTATAAAAGAAAAACAAGCCAACATAAAAATGAGCAAAGACTGTGAATAGACAGTTCTCAAAAGAAGAGAGAATGGTACTCAGTAAACATAAAAAGATGTGTTCGCTTGCAACAGGAAGATGCAAATTAAAATAAGATTATTTTAACTCCTTAGCAAAGAAGAAAAAATTAACTGATTAGCAAGATACAGTATTGAATTGGTGGGTGAAGAAATGGGACTTCAAACACTTTTAAGGTAAGAACAAATGGATGCAGGCTTTTTAGAAAACAATTTTGTGGCTTCTCTCAAAATTTTCAGCATGCATACACTTAGTTAACAAAGGCCATTTCTGGAGATACACATGTGAACGCATGTGTAGGTTTATAATTCATTGTACACGTAAAAACGTGGAAACAACCTAAATGTTCAACAATAGTGCCTCCTGGATCACCTTTCAAATAAGCTACTTGCTTTCATCTCTTTGCCTAAGGATTCGTGTCTGGAAGCACCCAAACTAAGGGTCCCCGCAGGGCGGTTTATCTCCCTGTTTTATTCAGGAAGACTGACAGCTGTACTATCCAGTCACCGCCTTTCCTTTCTCACTTGGGGTGCTGAGAGACAGGCTTCCTCCTGGTCTCTGACAGATATTTTACAAATTAACTAACATGCAAAACTTCTCAAGACATAGGAACAACTCATGATTTATTCCTCTCCCATAGTTCTAACTTACATAAATTACTCATTAGGATAGAATGGGCTCCACCTTGCTGGACCACACTTTCCCAATAATTGTTATCAAATTCATATATTTACAGATGTATTTTCACATAACAAACAGCCAGACCTTGGCCTTCTGAGGTGGTGTTGTATGAAGGCTCCAAGCTACAGTGGGCACCACTGAGCGATGAGTAGAAAGCTAACTTTTTCCCCTAATAAAGACAGAAGAATTGAAATTCTGAAGGCAGTCTACCTTAGCCCAGACTGCAATAACCAAATACCCTAAACTGAATGACTTAAACCAGACACTTATTGCTCACATTTCTGGTGGCTGGGAAGTCCGAGATCAAGGTGCCAGCAGATCTGGTTCTTGGTGAGGGCTCTCTTTCTGGGTTATAGAAAGACACCTTCTCTCTGTGTCCTCATATGGCTGGGAGAGAGGGAGATGTGGTCTCTTCCTTTTCTTGTAAGGGCAGTAATGCTGTTGCAGGGGTCCCAGCCTCATGACCTCGTCTAAACTTATTACCTCCCAAAGGCCCTACCACCAAATACCAGCACACTGGGGGTTAGGGCTTCAACACAGACATTTTGCCTGGGGGCAGGGGAGGACATAAATATTCAGTTTATAACAAAGTCCAAGGGAGATGGTGAAATCCCATGAAAACAGACAAACACAGACATGTATAGGAGGTTTTTCATTTGGGGATGGGGAGGGGTCAGAAGTATCATTGAAAGAGGCACTTATAAGTCTTCAGCATGTAGAGGGTATTTAAAGTCGTATGACTATAGAATCCACAAGGAAGTGACGGCAAATAGAGAAGACAGACGAGGACTGAGCCCAGGATACTGCAACCCTAAGAGTTCAGAGAGAGAAAAAAAGATCAGCAAAGGAGACTGGGAAGAACAACAAAGGAGGAGACAAAGCATCAGAGTAGAGGGTCTTGACATTTAAGTGAAGGATGGTGTCAAACTACGCCGATAGATATGATAGGTCTAGTAAGATGAAGACTAAAACCTTAACCATTGTTTTTTTAATCAACTTCTGTCATTGGTGACTTTGCTTGTCATTTGTGGCCTTGGCAAGAGTAGTTTTTGTGGAATAGTGAAGGTAAAAACCTGACTGGAGTATATTTAAGAAAGAATAAGAGGAGAGGAATTACCAACTTCAAATGTAGACAGCTCTTAAAGGAGTTTTCTGCAAAAAGGAACAAAGAAAGTATTCATTTGGGGGGGGGAGTGGAAACAAGAGAGTGATTTTTCTTAAGATGGAAAAAATAGTGTAATTATATACTGATGAAAATGATTCAGTAAAATGATGTGTCAGGAAAGAGTTGGGAAACTTTCAAGAGCGATGGAGTGGGATTTGGTGTTTCAGGTGAAGAGCTTGGCTTCAGATAGGGGCATGGATAATACATACAGGAATGCACAGGAAGAAATCAATGCAGATGCTGGAAGGTAGGGAGATAATGTGGCGGTGGGCCATGGAAGTTCTAACTGTTTCTTGGGAATTGAGGCTCAAGCCAATTTTATTTAAATCTCAAAAGACAAGATGGCCTCGACTGACTTTTTCATTAGTAAATACATCTGATTACCATATAATTGTAAAAATGGTTGCATAAGAAAATTGTCAAAGTCTAGAAAACAAAAGATGATAAACTGAGATGTTCTTCCTTGAAAAATTACTAACAAATGCAAATTGGGTTGTCCAGGGAGTGAATGATAATAAATCCAATGGGGGAAAGAATTGCCTTTCAACTGATGGTGCTTAACAAGTGGATAAATAGGTGGAAAAACATGAACCTCAATCCTTACCTCATCCCACTCACAAAAATTAATCCAAGATTTGTCATAAGTCTACATATAAAAGTTACAATTATAATATCTTCTCTATAGAAAATGTTAGAGAATAAACTTAATACAAACAAATATATCTTAGGATGCACAAATCTTTAATCATAAAAAATTATCATTCAATTTCAAAGTTAATAACTTATGCTCATCTAAAGAAATCATTAAGAAAATGAACAGGCAAGCCATAGACTAGGAGGAAATAATTACAATACATATATCTGGCAAAGAACTTGTACCCAGAATATACAACAAACTCCTACAAATCAATATTAAAATGGCAAACTATCTAATTTTTTAAAAAATGCTTGAGTAGGCACTGCACAAAAGATGATATATGAATGGCAAAAAAGCACATGAAAAAGTGATCAGCATCACTAGGAAATTCAAATTAAAGTTACAGTGAGACGTACCGCCATACACGTGTTTGAAAAGCTAAGTTTTTTTTTTAATGACAATATCATAGTTTGAGAAGGATGTGGAGCAACTGGAACTGTCATTAATTGACAATGTGAGTGCAAAACAATACAAGAACTTTGAAAAACTGTAGTTTCTTATAAGGTTAAACACAGATCTATCCTGCAATCTCACAATTCCACTCCTAGACATTGATCCAAGATAAAGGAAAACATTTATCCGCAAAAAGACTCATATAAGAATTTCCATCACAGCATTATTCGTAATCACAAGTTGGAAGCAGCCTAAATGTCCATCAACAGAAAGATGGACAAACAAAACTATAGAAAAATGCAACAACATGGATGAATCTTAAAAACACTATGTTGAGTGAAACAAGCCAGAGGAAAAAAAATGTATTCTGCATGATTCAATTAATAAGAAATTTAAGAACAAGCAAAGCTCATCTATGATGACAGTGTTTGCCTTTGGGGGTTGGGAGTTGTCTAGAAAGGGGAATCATGGGACTTCTTGGGGTAATGGGAAGGTTCTATATTATTATTGGGATGTTAGTCAACACAGATGTATATATTTGCCACGATGCGTCATATTATACACTGAAATCTTTTCATTTCACTGTCTGTAAATTTCACCTCAATTAAAGAACTTTGAATGGCCACCTTGGCTTTTTCTGTTTTTCTTTTGGTTCCACCCATTCTGCCTGTTTTGTGTCCCTATATCTAGAAAAGCTGAGCTCACTCCCAAAAATGCCCTCCTCTCCCTGGTTCGTGCCTCAGAGAGCACAGTGTTTGGGTTTTAGCCTGAATGAATAGGCCAGACTTAGGTTTGGGGCTCTCTTTACTTAATTTTCCATCATCCACCTAAAATCAGGAGAGATTGCTCTCAAATTTGGTATGAGAAGAGGAATTCAAAAATGATCCTCAGGTGGCATGAAAGACAGTATAGCCTTTTCTTCCATTCCATTGAATGTATATAAACAATGCGGGGAGAGGAACATAGTAAGGAGAGGACATGATAAGGGAGAGGACATAAATGTCCATCGGGAGAAGGAGATTTGGGAGCTAAAGAAAGGGTGAGGTAGGGCAGGCATCAGCAAAAGTCCCCACCTAGATTGTCCCAACTTGTTTTGGGACAAGTTTATGGAAATTCGTGTTTTCTATAAACAACACAGGCAGATTTAAGGATTCTCATACTGATTTTGCAGGGACCCAGAGACAATATTTTCACAAGAATGGACAACTTTAAAACATCTTTGCCAGTGTATTAACCATAAGATAGAGGTGGGGAAATAGGTCATACAGTCATTAAACTGGCTAGGTATGCATTCAAAGGTTCACTAAAAGTATGTCACGTGAGAGGTGAAGCCCAGCACCCAGGGGTGGCCCGTCCTCTTACCACCTGCCTCATCCTCTCAAAATAACAGACAGTAGAACAAGAGACGCTTCTGAACTTGAGGAACGTGGGTGGTAGTACCATTCCAAGGCTTGAGAGCTCAAGACACTGATAATTCTTAGAAACTGAAACAGGCATCCCCAGTGGGCAATGGTTGTGCCCAGTTTAATTTGTTGCATGTCAAACTATTTCTGCAACACTTGAGATTACTTAGTGATCATTTATTCCCTGAGTATGGGGAATGTGGCACTACACAGAGCTATACTGCAATAAATTTCAGAGGGTACTTGTTGCTTCTCCAGTCACTCACCATCATACATCCCAGAAATCACTCAAAGACGCAAAACCTCTGCGTAGGAGTGATGCAGCTCAAAGACAGCAAAAGCCTAAACCCTTGATTCTTTCATTTTATAAAGTCACAGAGTTAGATCTTAAACAAGAGCATCTACTCTGTTTATAGCAGGTGTAACAAACACCTGGCACTCATGCCACCACTCCTGTTTTTGTACGCGTCGCAGGCACCACGAATCAAGCGTGGTACTTTTTCGCATCTAGCAAAGCACGGCATCAGAATCTTTTCAAGGGGGAGGCTCTAGCTCAAGTGGCAGAGCACATGCTCAGCATGCGTGATGTCCTCGGTTCAATCCCAGTACCTCCTCTAAGAATAAATAAATAAACCTCTTTACCAAAAAAAAAAAAAAAAAGATAAAAGAATCTTTTCAGCACAGCCACCACTAACTGAAACAAGTTAACACATGAATATTAATCTATTTGCCATCCCAGTCTAGACTTTCCCAAATGCTCTACTTTCTAGTTTGCCTGCATCAGTCCAAGTCATAACACTTCCCTAAATACAGCACACCCAGCAGTGGAAAGTGACTAGAATTCTGGGGACTTTTACAGATGAGGTGAAGGAAGCTCAGAGAGTTTATGTTCTAAACCCAGGACCGCAGGCCAGCTACCACACCAAAGCTCTCTGCTCCTTCTCCCCAACCACATGCCTCCCTCCTTATGACACATAAGATGCCCATCCTTCATCTTCTATTTACACAAAAGGTCCCTGCCTCCTGTCATCCCAACTCTCCTCCCTCTCACTCACTTAAATTGTCCTATTAGCCTTTCAAGTCCTCTTGAACCGGTCTTCTTTTCTCATCCTTTCTTTGCCCTGTTTCAAACTCACCTCTGCTCTGTGAGTAATCCTAATTACCCAAACACTGGTACCTTCCCTACAATAAAAATCTCCATTAATCCCATCTTTCCTAGTGAGCACTTCAGTCAAAACAGGTCTTCTAATGCTGTTCTCATCACCACGACCTGCTCAGTTCTTTAAACACTGAAAACTTCACACTTACTTGGAATAATCCAAAAAAGCATTGAGTAGATAGGAACTTTAAGAGGTCATAACCCCTATCCCCCTGCCTCAGGCAAGATGATACCCAAACCATGCCAGAAGGAGCCTGCTTTGAAAGTAAGCATTTGAAAGAAGACAAGCCCTTCTGCTTAATGAGCTGCATGACTCACTTCAGCTTGGGTAATGGGGGATTATCTGCTACACAGGGAGGAATACGCCACAGTAGTAAAAGGTGCATTAAAACTAGGAGATCTGCAGAAGTCGTAAGATACAAAATGTGCGCGCCTCCGTAATCCTCAAAACTAGCCCAAGAAGAAAGGAATGGTACTTTATATAATTCCTTATAAAGACTGCTTACTGCTACAGCTGGACTGTTCAGAGGCTAACTTCAGCTGGACATCCTTCCCCCAGGACCCTCCCATCCCACCAGTGGACTGTAAGACCTGTAAGAGCAGAGAACACATCTGTTCGTTCATTATTGTACCTTCATCCCCTGGAATGTGCCTGGCATAGGGTTGGCACTTAATCAGAATTTGTTAGTTGAATGAGTATTGCTAGTGTCACTGTCCCATAATTAGTTGTGTCCAAAATGATGTATCCATCCATCCTATAAACTGTAATTACACTGAGCCCAGCACCGTATTGCTTAATTGGAACACGGTGGTAATTAGGATGTAAACTCTGTCCTCAAGGAGTTTTCAGTCCAGATTTAGAGAGAAGCAGTGACAACAAGGCGTGATGAATGGTGAGCCTGAGAGCACTGGAAACCACAGAACACCTAAGAGAAGCACCTCACCCAAGCAGGTCGAGCAGGGGAGGTACCAAGAGCACGGAAACAGCCATCTTGGGTGGCCTGACCATGCAAAAGGTCAAAGAAGACACGTATTACAAAGTGCTACACATGACACAAAATGTAATCAAATGTTCTTGATTACAGAAACCATGTGTCAGAAAAAGCAAATGAAATTCCATTCACCGTCACTCCACCTGTCCTTCTCTAGGTGGGAAGAAGGACCTGAAAATGCAAGGGTACCCCACAGCCTGATGTGTGTGACAAAATCCTTGCCTCAGACGAGTTTTGTTTGAACTGATTCAAAGAGTAGGACTTTCTAGAACTGTGTAGACAGACTCCAGGGAATAAAATGTCATGTGGGTTTCATTCAGAGGGAATCATAGGAACAGTGTTTCTACGTGACAGTTTTTAAGGTGATCCTAACACACACCCATCTTTAGTTAAGGCACAACCACTTACTTGTTAATGAAATGTTTCTAGTTAGTTCCTAAGAATGAGATGAGTTACCTGCTGAATTCATCCAGCCCAGGATTCTTGCTCCCAAATGTCTGGGGCAAGAATTTCGACCTACAAGTTCTGAAATAGTGAATTCTCTGATCAGTAGGGGAAGCCACATTTCCTTCTCAACTATACAGCACACATTTCATGGATTGGCAGCCACCCATGGAACTTTCTCGGCACAGGAAGGGTGCAGGAAGGAAGTTTTGTTTCCTTTCAGAAAATTGGCACAGTTGACTTCAGACGTGGAACATGCAGCCTCAAAAGACTTCATCGTTATCCAGAACACAGTCATGGATGCTCTGTGACTGCACCTTCCGATGGACAGCACACAACCAGGATATGTGTCAAAAATGTGATCCCAACCCTACCAGCAAATGTGGGCAGGAAGAACATTTCAAAATCAGTTCTCTCCCCTCTTCTGCATTCTTTGGTCTGGTCCTGTTGGAAATAGTTTGCCAAAACACTGAGGATTCTTTCCATATTTCAGCGTAAGTATAGTAATAAAAAAAAATTAGAAGAGAACTTGCTTTAAAAAGAAGTGAAAACCTTTCTTCTTTGCAAACTCACGCCCGTCTGCTCAATGTCCTTTCATTTTCTCTCAGTGTCTTTTGACGTTTTCTAACCAACAGGATTCCATCTTCTTCTTTCTAACTCAGTCACCCCCTCCAGCCACATTCACATTTGTGAGACACAGAACTCACTTTCGAGTCCTTGGCCTCATACCCCTGGAAATTTGGCAAAGCTCGTTTAAAAACCATGTCCCCTCTCTGAGACTCTATCTCCAGATTTCCTTTCCTTTCTGACATTCATGGGGTAACTAAGTAGCCAAAAGTCAGGAAGGGACAGAGCCGTCAAAAAAGGCAGGAGATAAATGACACTTGTGGTTCTCACTGTCTGGAAAACTTAGGATCTGGTGAGTGGTCACGCCTTGCTCCGTACACATTCTCTGGCTCGTCTAGGCCGCTTACCAACCGCCCTTTTACTTACTCACGCTTCAGCTTCCACCCCAGCCCGTACCACTCATTTCTCAGCTTCACCTGTAAGCTGCCTGGTTAACTGCTACTTGTCTGTATCAAGCAGGGTCCCAACATTACACAAAATTCTACTCAGAACCTTCAGCTCAGGAGCATGTTGGAGCTGATTTATACTGACTTGCAGGAGAAAACTGTTAATTCTCAAGAGTTTTGCAAGCTGGCTATTAAACACGGTCATTATTTTTAATTAAATTAACTTACAATTACTTGAACTATAGTAAAAACAAAGACAATATATAAATATTCAAAACGCATGCCTTCCTCATTATTTTATCACATTACGTACAATCTTGAGGTTATTTATATTTATTGTATGTATACAGTTGTCCCTCTCATCCATGAGGGACATATTCCAAGACCTCGAGTAGGTGCCTGAAACTGCCAATAGTACTGAACTCTATATATACAATGTTTTTTTCCTAAACATACATATCCATAATAAAGTTTCATTTATAAATTAGGCATAGTAATAGATTTAAAATAATAACTATTATTAAATAGAGCAATTATAACAACATACTCTAATAAAAGTTACATGAATGTGGTCTCTCTCTCTCTCTCTCTCCCAATATCTTATTGTACAAATTTAATGCCTTTTGCATCTTAATTAAGTATTCACTACGCACTGGGGCCGTAAGTTTTGTGGTTTGAGGTGGGACAGCAAAACTAGCACACATTTTCTTTCCTTCACAATTTCACGGATAGAAGATTTATTCTTACCGTAGATCTCAGCAACCTCAGCGTACAACTTTTTTTCTTTCCTTACTGAGCCAAGAACTTTCACTTCTCACTTAAAGCACACACGTTATGGACACTATTTGGCGTATCCAAACTGGCAGCGTCACTTCTCTCGCACTTTGGGGCCATTATCAAGTAAAATACGGGTTACTTGACCACCGGCCCCGTGATACCATGGCAGCTGATCTGATAACCAAGAGGGCTACTAAGTGACTAACGGGCGGGACACACTGGACAAAGAGATGATTCACACCCCGGGCGGGACAGAGTAGGAGGGCGTGGGATTTCAGCACACGGCTCAGAACAGCACCCAATTTAAAACTTATGAATTGTTTACTTCTGGAATTTACCATTTAATAGTTTGGGACCATAGTTGACCACAGGTAACTGAAACCGCACGCAGCACTAAATCTCAGATAAGGAGGGACTACTGCACAGTCAGACTACTTGGCATCTCTTTCCAGCTCTGTGTTCAATGGCATCGTGTCAGGCCATGGTGGGCACACTTATTCCACAGGAATTGTCAAAAGCTGCAAATCAGAGACCTAGTTGTTAAATACTTACTAGCGTTTATAACTGAAGGTTGAACCAAAGGATCCATTCAGGTTAAGAAGTAGGATTAAGGGAACCAGCTAGGGATGTTGAGGCCTCTGGAGACTAGCAGCAGAGGCACACATGATCACTCTCGGTCCTGAAGGAGTGAAGGGAGGAAACAGAGCCATTACCAGGGGGAAAGGACCACCTGGACAACACCACAATCCCCAAGGGACCAACTACTGCCAGAGAACAGCGTGGAGGCAGGGAGGGGGCACGGGGTAAACCCCTTCCTCTCCTCCCACCTCTGACCACGTGCCACTGGCTGACCACATCGAGACTCCGGCTGGCTCAGAAGCCTGCTGACTGCAGCCCGCACGTGTCATGCTGGGTTCGGCAGAGATAGAGAGTATTAAGAAGGATGTTCCTAGGAAGTACTCTTGGCACAATCATCTGTGCAAAGGAGGGGAAGGACACAGGACTGGGCAGAGAAGGCAGGCTGCAATGCAGACCCCACAGAGTACTCAGGTGAGCCCACGGGAGCTCTGGAGCTAGGATGATCCTGCAAGCTTCTCTCAAGTAGGAGCAGGGAGGGCTGGTCTTTCTATCCTGGCGGTGATCAGTCATGGGACACAGGAGGCAGGTTTCTTAAGGAGGTGCAGTCCCCAAAGAGAGCTGGCACCTGAGGTTTGTCTTCCAACAGCTGAGGGAGTAAGTCCTTCATAACTGAAATGGCAAGTTACAGGATCCACCATGGCAGGGTTCAGCTCCCTGGGCAAAGAAGGGGGGAGAAGGGGTCTGGGGAGCTGGAGGAGAGAGGGATGAGTAACAACCACATATTACCCTTCAAATCCCAGCTTTTAAATCAGCCCCTCTCAGAAGCAGTTCCTGACCCTCCTGCTCCATGTACACCTATAGTCCTTTTGCAAACTTTGATCATGCTTCTCAGCAAACAGTACTAAACCAGTCTGTTTACTAGTCTGTCCTCTTGTGAGCCCCATGACCACAGGCATTGTTCCTTGTTTATCCTTATGCCCATTCTGGGCTGTGGATGCTCAATAAAATAACCTGTCAAATGGTAAGCAGCTAACAAAGCTTAACAAGTCCAGACTTCATAATTACAAAGACATCTCAGATGGAAAAAAAAAAGTTATCCAGAGGAAGAGAAATCAAGCTGCTACAAGGAAAAAGAACAAAAACAAACAAACAAACAAACAAACATTATCCTTATGACAACATTCCATGGCATATTAATTTCCAAATCACCACTGCTGATATGTCCCTGGAAGGTTTCCAACTAGTTAGCAAGCCAGATTCATATCTACAGACATAAAATGATTGATTCATCAACGTATGTGGGGGTCGGAGGGGAGGGAGGGAATAAATTCCGTGGGAATAATTGTATTTTTAAGATGAAATGGGGCAGGAGGGAGAGTCAAGGGTGGGCAGTGAGGCACCAACATGACAAAGATTAGTTTGAGCCCAGGCATCAGATCGTCAAAGGGCCCCTCTGAGCTTCCCCTCCAAAGGGACAGATAAGAAACAAGACATTCAAGTAGCTGGCGGGGTCGCCTGTGAGTGTCTCCCTTGTCCGGCAGGCTTGTCAGTTCTGGCATCGTCAGAAGACGTGTGCCATGGCCATCAGCTTTGTGTCACCACACTCCTCTGTCTTTCATCACCTTCTGGAGCATGAATGGTGCTTTTCTTTTTTTCTTTCTTTCTTTTTTTTAATTTCTTAGCCTAATGTGAGGTACAACACTGCTGTGCCCCAAAGTCATGTGTTTGAAAAAATACATGGCTTTTGGCACTGCTTGAAGCTCTAGAGAATTAAGCTGAATATTCTAGGCAATGGTGGAATCTAGTAAGTGACTTAGAACCTACATTTTCAAGGGGGAAAAAAAGGAATTATAAGGAAAAGGAGGAAACTTAAAACTTGAATTGATTGGTGAAATGAATAGAAAATAGCTGAAATAGAAAAATCCACGTTGAGGAGTGTTTCCTGCATCTGCGTGATTAATCTGAAAATACCAGGTTTTATTAAGTTAAATGAAGTACTTTGTGAGCAGCTCCTTTACATGTATAATCTTCATGACAACCCTGGGAAGTAAAACCATTCCCATCAGGATTTTACAGATAAATAAATGGAAGCTTTGAGAGGCTAAGTGATTTGTCCAAGGTAAGGAGTCGAGCTAAAAATTCAAATCTGTGTTTGATCCATCTCAGAGTCACTCAGCGGAGCAAGTGGGAGGACAATTTGGATAACTGGTGACACACAGCGCCACCTTTTCATGACTAGCCCTGGAAGGCCAAGGGGGTGGGGCTAAACCAAGGAGACTGTCATGTGTCCTCTGCCACCCCAACAGGGTAAAGAGGAAGCGCTAACAAAGATAAAAGAACATGCAGCCCTTGGCTTGATGGGTCTTGGTTTTAATGGTATTTAAGAGAAACACAGAGAGGAGGACCCAGGGAAAGTAACCACCACACACGGTGTGATGAGACAATGAGTCTCCATCCTCATGTTCCCATAAAGAGAAGACTCTGCCCCTTTCCCCATCAAGAGGACAACCTTAGTCCTGCAGGGGAGGAGCTTCCCTTTCCAGGGCATCTCCTGATCAGAGACTGGAAGATTCTCGGGGCCACGGTGAGGTTACTCTGCTTAGAAACGCCGTCTGCCTGCCCCCCTCCTTCCTTCTCCACCTGCTCTCAGAGTTAGCAGTTTGGAAAGATACTTTTCGAACAGAATGAGGATTTTAAGAGGCAATTTATCATGCAAAAAGATTCAAAGGAACTTCTGAACAATGTAGTTCATGGCAGCCGGAGATGGTGTCAGCGAATCAGCCAGCTTTTTCAAGTATATAATGGCTAACAATATTGTGCAGTTGTGTGCATCAGGTACCACGCCAAGCATATTACAATCTCATTGAGTCCCCATAGCAACCCTATTTATGGAGAAAGAAGCTGAATATCAGAAAGGACAAGGAATGTGCTAAAGCTTACATAGCTATTACTTTGAGGAGCTAGGAAACAGCTGTAATTTTGAAGTCCATATTCATAATCCGTAAATTGTATGGTCTCCTAGAAGCTAAGAAAAGATCTAGAAGCAGGGAAGTGGAAGACAATAATGACCCTACAAAGCTGGACAGATGTGGCAATAAAAAGCGAGCATTCAACCCATATACTAAAAGACTTGTGTGCCCCTAAAATGTGAAAGTCAGCTGTTTTCTTTTCATACAGCAGTATGCCATGGTGGCCAACTGTTGGAACTTCCAATGCTTAGAACTTAAGTTAGAGGCAAATAATAGTGAATTGGTCTAGCTCCTTCCAGGGTAACGACTTCAACCAAATGTGTGTCATGATCTCCTAAAATTATTCCATCAAGGTGACCCAATCACAATTTGTTATAGATGTGAACACAACTTATTACACATGTGAAGTTTATCAGTACCCAAATGGCAATTCAGCTAGACAAGAACCCAAATAAATACTGTCACTCAAAAAATCAGTATGGCAGCGGTGTGCTGAAGCCAGCTCAGACTAGCTCACAAGATCCAACTGTGACATTTTCAGGAATGTTGTGAGCTGATTATTATACACAACCACCTTTGAAATTTAAATTAAGTAAGCTTACAACAAAATAAGCTATATTAAAAAATAAAAGTAATAAATATTCAACCCTCATCATTCCCTATTTACTGCATCTTAGTATTATCTATGCTCTTAAGATTACTGTCAAGTATTGAATCTGTTGGGCAGAAATTCTATATAATTACATACTATATGCTTCTCTTCTCCATTCCACGTTCAGTCACATCGCATTGGTAGCTTGAAATTGGCCAGGGTGAGAATATTTACAACATGGAAACAGGAAAATACTAAAAATCAGGGCATTGATTGTTTTGGGGAGAGCTGATTGTTAAAAGCCTACCAGCACACCACTACCTGTTTATGTGGGGGTACAGCTGAACTAGGGAAAGACAGCCACATCAGACTGCTCTGCATCTCCGGGAAAGCATGAACTGCCAGTGAGGAGTATTACTTTCCTACTGCTGTGTAACAAATTTCTCCAAAAGCTCATGGCTGAAAACAATAAGCATTTATCATCTCTCAAGTTTCTCTGTGTCAGAAATCTGAAGGCAGCTTAGCTGGGTGGCTCTGGCTTGGAGTCTCTAATGAGGTCATGGTCCCAATGTCTGCCAGAACTGCTGGCATCTGAAGACCTGAAGTTTTGCCAGATCCCTATTTTGCAGGATCTACTGCCAAGGTGGCTCACTCACAGGGCTGGCAAGTTAGTGTGAGCCCTCAGTTCTTTCCCACATGGGCCTCTGCACAGAACTGCTTGAGTTTCCTGACAACATGGTGGCTGGCTTCCCCCAGAGCAAGCAAGCAGTCTAAGAGACTAGAGCAGAGGCCTCCATGTTTTTCACGACCTGGCCGTGAAAATCACGCACCATCATCTCTGCCATGTGCTGTTGGTCACATCGAGTAGCTCTGACACAGATGGAAGGAGATTACCCAGGGCATGAACACCAGGAGGAGAGGACCACTGTGAGCCATTTTAGAGATGCTGGTTTTGTCTGTGCTCTGGCACGTTATGGAGTGGTCTCGATTTGCTTGCTCCATCAGGATCCCAGCGTGGCTTTGTCTGATGTCTATGTTTTGTAAAATCGTTTATAAATGAGGTCTGGTTATGAGTCTCAGACCAGCTTCTGGCTCAGAGCCTGGTTTTCTCTTTCTCAGTACACGTGTAGAAAAGGAACAAAGGAAGGAAGGAAGGGAGGGAGGGTGAGAGGGAGAAAAGAAAGTTGATCAAGTGCTATGATACCCCATGCACTTTATGACTTCGTTTTCATTTTATAACTGAGGAAATGTAGGTTGCAAGAGGTTAACAGATTTTCTGACATTCCACAGAAGCTAATTATAGAGCTGTAGTAATTACTGAAGACACTAGTAACTTCACACTAATTTTTTTTTATTTTTAAACAAACAAGGGAAATTAGTTTGGTAGACAGTTCATATAAGCTTCCAAATCTGGAATCCTTTGCTTTAGGACCATATACAAATTCTACATGAACTTACCCAATTCTCTGCTGACAAGTATTTCTCAACATTTGTGTGTAAAATCCTCCAATCTATTGCTCCAAAACCCATATACCATTGTTGATAGTACCATATTTGGAATATTTCCTCCCAAAGTAGTCAACCTTCACCACAAAAAGGAGCAATTGCATAAACACACTAACACATCAGAGAATCTTTAACAAAAATCCATTCTAACTTTGGAACATGGATTTGTCACTGGAAATTCCAAATGATCTTGGTCTTCAGTCAATTCCAAGGAAGTCCTAGCCCACAGGAACTCTCCAACACCCAACAAAGAGAAATAGCTTACAGATCTTACAACAGGAAGTCAGACGGGATTAAAGCTTTGCCTTAGATAACCTACAAAGTAAATGAATCACATTCAGTTTAAAGTGAAGCTAAAAATAGAAAATCCCACACTCCTGTGTTTGTAAAGAAGCTTACGATAACTCTATATTTTGACATTATGTCTACACCCAAAATACTAGAAACTATCTCACATTTACAAAGTCAAGTAAAAATAACACTGTGCACCTGTTTGGATTGCATTGTTTCAGGTTTCCAATGATTAGTAATAAGTAATCAAAATGATTCACCATCGTTAATATTCTGAGACTGATGAATAAATTAATAAATCTACATCCTGTAACAGATCTGTGGGAATACTTCTGTTCTACAGAAAAATTTATGGCAGAGTGTAAATCCCACACGTAATTTACTATACAATTTCAGTATATTCATTGCTATGGGAGAAAACACATGTCATTAATAATATTCCCTTCAGTCAAGGAAAAATGAACTCTTTATTCAGAAACAAATCAATAAAATGCTAGTATTCCAAGACTTTAATTCAGGAGCTAACTTTGGTACTTTTTATTTGTAAAAAAAAAAAAAAAAAAAATCAAACCAGCATTTTGGGTTTAATGAATCTAAATCCAGACTCCTCCTATAAAATCAAACAGTTTACCTATAGCCAAACTAAACTCTTTATTTAAAAGAACACAGTACATTTGCTAAGACCTTCTCTTTAAACCGGCTTTAACACACTGCCTAAGTTTTAGCAAGAATTCTAGCATGTACCCTATAAAACAGAATCATTTCAAGAGCCGCTTCTTTTGTGCGGGATGGTAATAATATCCTCCCCTTACAGAATCTCACCACACGCCATTTCAAAGGCAGGAAGAAAAGGGAATACCTGGAAGGCTAATTACAGAGCTGGGCAGATACATGATAAAGCATTAAAATAAATGAGATAGATGAGTTATCAGAGGGCAGAGCTGAAGACAGACGAACCCTATTTAGTACACTAATCCCAAGTGTTTATTTTGCATTCTTCTGGCCTTTAAAGATGACAGGTTGTGATCAATTGCTTCCCTTGAAGGCTGGCTGCTTTCCTGCCCTAGCATTTAATGTCTGTTTGATGTTCCTCACTTTGTGTCAATGCATGAGCTACTGTTAAGATATATAGCAGCGATTTAAATAATTCATCCATCTGCTTATAATTAAAGACCAAGTTAAATGTAATGACAACTTTATCTAGCAAGTTTGCTATCATCTAAAAAGGAGGCTGGCCCCTCAACAATTTCTCCAGCAGATGAATTATTCTAGTTAGTGGCAGTTCAAATTTTTTCCTTCAAAGAATGGAGATTTTAATCAGTGATGTCATTGGACAAGTGAAATGGGAGAAAATATGGAAATATCTTTAATTTTCTATCTTAACAAAAAATAGGATATTTTGGTGGCTTACTCAAAGGTTGGAGGAGAAAAGTGACTTCTGAATTAATATTTTTAAATTAATCAGTCACAAAGGTGAGAAGACACTGGAAAAACAGCAAGCACTCCAGATCATTTTTTTTTAATGAGACCAGCTGAACACACTGCTATCTTAGAACAAAGAACAAATCTCTTAGGGTATTCTTTTAAAACCTACCGCCATTCTAGAGTAAACAGAACACTCCAGTTATATTTTTAAATAAATTTTTAGACATGAAACTCAGGGAGGTGAAAGTAGTGACTAAAATATTCACTCATTTTCTCTACCGCCCTGAAAATAAATAAAATTACTGATTTGTATTTTAGCTTTCTGCCTTTTCCCAACTAGATATATGCACATACACATACATACACACACACGGATCTATCACAAAATTGAAGTCATATTATTACTGGCTGTTGTGAAAGGTGCTTTTTTTCAGGTACTAATACATGATGAATATTTTCAAATTATTTAAAGAATTTTAAAAAACCTAACTAGCAATTTTATATTCAATAGAATATGGAAACCAAACTCCAGTCTTAACTATCCTTTAATCGCTGACTGGTAAGCACAATTTAACTGACTACCAAAAACGCTAAAGATGAAAATGAAAATGCTATTAAGAGTAGAACTGGAAAGTATTTCTCTTTTTCAATAATCGTAGTTGGCCATCAAAAATTTAGTAGAATTTTATACCAGTAAATGGCTCAGAAATGACCTCATTCAAATGACTTTTCCAAGTCATCTGAGCAAGCTGTTTTAGATTTTACTTTTACTTTTCTAGTTAATATGATGCTTGAAAGGATGTCTTCTGGTGATCAAGAAATTCAAACTTGGGAAACCCACCAGGAAATGTTGTAGTTTAACTCATCAAAGGAATTCATTGAAAGATCATTTATTTAGAAAAGTAACAGCTAAAAGTACTTACTATAAAATAATTATGCGAAAAATCATGTCTAATGTACCACATGAAACATGGTAGATAATTAAGAAATGACTGGGAAAAAATATGAGAATGAATATATGTATGTATATGCAAGACTGGGACACTGTGCTGTACACCAGAAATTGACCCATTGTAATTGACTGTACTTCAATAAAAAAATAAAATAAAATAAAAAGAAATGTTTATTGAAAATTTGAAAATATGACTTATTTTTGCTTCCAAGTGTTTTCTGTTACATGAGGCCTAAAATAAGATGTCTCCAAGAATTTTGGAAATAACTCGACTTCTTTGGAGATAAACATAAGAGCAGCATATCAAGAGACAGTGCGTAGTTACATTGAGTTACCTGATTGGTTTTCAGGCCAATAGCGACTGCAGCCAGAGGGACACATTAACACATCCAAAGAATGAATGCATATATCGATCCAAGTAGAAACTGATTAGACAGGAAAGTTTATTTCCAGTGCCCAGCAAAGCACAACCCAAGAGACAGGAAGTTCTAGCCACTGGAGTTAGTGTGTTTCTAATCCCAAAGGTAAAGTTACTCCTGGAGTAGAAATGGATGCAGCATGAAGCCAACAGATTTGGTTTTACCCGACCTTACCGACAAGGTGACTTGTACTGTGCACCGTAAGCAGCAGACTGTCTTAGCCCACTGCTATCAATCATTTGTTCTTTTAACTCTCCTTCCTCTGATGACCTGCTCCCCAGACATCCTTCAGATTCCCAAGTCAGTTACAGAGAAAGAAAGGGAACTTACCCTGTGCAGGTGAGCATTTCTAGTCTGTACCGCAGTGATTTCCTACAGTAAATGAACCACATAGCTTGATGATAGAGAAAAAATGAGCTGATCATAAATCTCCATTATCCTGGTCCCTGTGACAGGTCTCTCATTTTATCTCATTTGGATACATTATCGTTCTAAGCTTCGTGAATGTTTTAGTAATGAACAGTCAGTGTCTCGAAGCTTGACATTCTCTGAATAGACAGGATACCAGGTCATTCAGAGGCCTGGCCAGCTTCTCTGGAGGCCTCTGACCCCACTTCAGTTTGTCTCATCTAATATCAACACGTGGAAACGTATAGGGAGACTCTCTGGTAGCAAAGAGAGGAGCTTCTTTTTGAGATGACAAAACAGGACTGGAATTGAGGCATTTTAAGAAACCTCCAGCATTAAAATCAGAGCATTTTTATCCCATATGAGGTATTCTCTCTTCCACTTACATGGTGGAAAGATAAAATCAAGTTCATGAAAAGTTTTAGGTTTTAAATTTGGTTAACTAGCAATATGAAGGGGTGCCGAGAGTACCAGCAGGTTCTTCCATGCTCTCAAATAAAGTCTGTACTTGGCTCAGGCCAGGGAATGACTCAGGGCTCCAACCAAGAAGCTAAACTTTCCCCAAGAAGCCAGAAGCTTGTTGGCTGCAGAAACCCTGAGAGAGAGCTGCTACAGTCACACAGGGGAAACAGAAGCAAACTGGACCACCCTGAGTGCCCAGGCAACGCTGGGGACCCTGCTAGGAGTAGGTCAAGGACTCTACAGAAGGGTACAGAGACCTGAGCCCCAGACAAAGACAGCCATCCTTCTGCAGAGTTCCTGCGGCTAAGAAGCAACAAAGCTCCTCCAGGCCCCAAGGGATGCTCTGTGCCCTTTGAGGAAAAGGAGAATGAGTTGAGATGACGGAAATGACTCTGCAATCCTCAGTACCTTCTTTGTCCACAGCCCAAATACTAAGTTCCAATGTGAATTTCGGGAAGATTCAAAGGCTCCCTCCCCTGATGACAGTGTAACTCATGCCTTCTGTCTACTAAACTTCCCACTCCCAGGCTTCATTCTGTGGCCTAAGTCTATGGATCCTATTAGAATGCAAATGCTCTAAGGCTGGATGTGACCTGAAACTGGTTATCTTCAATATGGAAATGAAGGTCAGCAGCTTACTAGGGTGAAATGTGATATGTGATAAAGACTTCCTGTAGGATAGAGAACTGCTCTCCCAAGGAGGAAGAGGGCGACCTGTGTGATCACCAGGCACCGGTCTCTCCCTCACAATACTGTGAAAAGCTTCATACTTAACAATCGGATTTCATTTTCCAAAAAGTGCTAGAACAGAAGCTACGGCGGTTCATCATCTTTCTTCTGATTAAGGCTACAACGCAATGATTTTTATTTTAAAAATACTAATCTTCCTTGGCTGCACAGTGAAGGATTTTATGCCTATTTGTGTAGCAGAATAAAATGCTAACATGTTTTGGAGTGCTTTCTGCTGTTATAATTACTGCTCACCCTAAAAGCCTGGAGAGGTATAGGTGACAAGATCAAACTTGTTTCCCCTTAAACTGAACCAGGTTTAAACCAAAGTCCCCAAAGATGAAAGGCTCAATGCCTTGTTCAGTTTCAAAGGCCAATATATGTTTAATCATTTCATAATGTAAAAGCAATATTCAAAAGAAAACAATTTTAAATTGTGAGCCATGTGAGAAATGAGGAACGTGCATAAAGAAGGAGGCACCATTTTTGTCCAAAACAGTAATTTCTACAAGGGGAAGTGCAAAAATACCAACCCGATAGAGAAGTGAATCTTCCCTATTAGAGTTTTCAACCTCATAGATTTTGCCTCCTTCCTTGCCTCGAAAAAGTTGTTTCACTCCATTTTCCCAAGTGCTCACTAATAATATAACTATGTCAAAAGTTTTAAAAAGATAATACATCTTAACTCAGTATCAGCCCTGTTTAAAGTGTATTTTTAATGACTGTGTGCTCTGTATTTTTGATAATGCTAACCTGAAGTTTGGCTAATGTCCAGAGCTAGGGGAAAAAAAATTGGACACACGTATGAGTTATGTTTCTGTTTATATTCCCATCCCAAAGCTATGATTTAAGCAGGGGGTTCTGCCTTAATCACAGACACCTAGTAAATGAAAGTTGCTTATATATCTCAAGTAAGTTTGAATCTCTTTGGTTTGGCAGAAAGTCAAACTCACCAAATATTTCTATGTAGAACCATCTCAAATCAAACAAAAGACATAGTTAGACAATCAAATAAAGATCTGTGAGTTTGCATAAAGAATATCTGGGTCATTTGTTAACTAGTTGGTATGCAGTCCTCCAATTATAATATAGATCTATGTGGTTATATTTTATAACTAGTACATATAATATTGCACTATAGCATATAATAGTAAGAGTTTTGAAGATAAATAATAAAGATTTCATACCCTTATATTCTTCTATCACTGAAAAAAAAAAGCTATTATGTTAAGAAAAACCTCAATAAGCTGTTCTCATTACGGCTTCCTATCTAGAAAGAAGAAGTATTATAAAATTTCTCTTCTAAAATTAGTCCAAACTGCAGTAGACAGGGGTGGGTAAGTTTTCAGGTAAGGACGTAGATCTAAATCTCTGAACTGAACAATTTCAGCCATTGTTAGGAGCCTGTTGATACACTCAGTTACCCAAATAAGATACAGCCTCCTGAAGAAAAGTCACCAAGAAGTGACGTAGATCATACAGAAACCGATTCATGAGGTGTCATACGAAAGTTGAAGATGGTTTATATTTTTAAAGACCGGACGATTAGAAATAAAAGGTAAGTTTTATTTATGTACATTCATTAGCATTTCCTAAGTAATGTAAACTTCACATTCCAAGTTAGAAAGGCAGCTATATAAGGAGACTTTTGATTCTCAAGAAGAGATTTAAAACTCGGTTTGGCCCTAGCCATAGAATCAAGGCAACACTGAACTAGAGTATTCCCTCCTGCCTTTGAGTCCAGTTGTAAAGTGCATACTAGCATCAGCCAATTCAGATGCAAATGCAACAAGATGGTGGCTTCCCTCAAGACGGCAAAGATGGTAAACGGAGTGTTTCTGAAGGCTCCCTCGGGGCCGGCTTTAAGGACACGTGACATGTGCAGTCACGTAGGGTGCTACTGGCAGAAGGGTCCTGCACTTAGCTTAATGCTCTTACTATCTACTGTATCCTGGCCGCATTGGGATAGATGCCTCATCGTTAACTATAGGTCTCCAAACCATGAGAAGCTGCATGTGGGCTTGCTTATCAATTAGAGATCCTGGTTTGGAGCATGATGAAGTTACTAGAACAGATTTTGTGTTCTGTACTTCAGGAATGGGTTGAGATCATTTTATGTAGTCTTAAGAACTTGGAAAATGTACATGAGAAGAAGGGTATGTATAGATATTGGGTAACCAAAGGGATAGATCACAGTGAGAACCTCTGGGTGGCCCATCCCAAATCCTCACCTCTCCCTTTCCTTTGGGGTTTCCTGTGATTCGAGGTAAGTTCATTCTGCCCACAGTGCCAGATGTGGAGGGCATACCCTAACCTACGCCATTCAGAACATTCCATCTCCCAAGTCACAGTCCTTAGTTGACAGGTTGGCGTGTGGCCCTAACCCAGTCTAAGTGGAGTGAATCTCAGGACACAGACACCCTCTTTTCCTCCAAATGGCATGGTTTCCAGATATGGGGCTTGAAACTGCTGAAACTATTTTGCTAGCACAAGAAAATTCAGCCTAAAAATATAGCCAACACAGAGGGGACAGCATAGCTGAGAGATTTTCAAATAAAAGGAGCTGAATTTCTCATCAAACTGTGCCTGAAGCCTGCCCTGCTTTGGCACTTTTTAATTATGCAGGTTGAAATTTTCCTTTTATTGTTTAAGCCGGTAACAATCCAATGATAGTGTTGCTGGATTTGCAAATAGAAATGCAGGATGCTTCTGAAAAGAAAAAAAAATGTGTGTGTGTATGAGAGTGTGTGTGTGTGTGTGTGTGTGTGTCTGAATCATTTTGCTGTACACCTGAAATTAACATTGTAGATCAACAATACCTCAAAAAAATTTTAAAAAATAAAGAAATGCAAGATGCTCAGCTAAATTTGACTTTCATATAAACATACAATAAATAAATAGTTGAGGCATACTTATACCAAAAAAATTCATTGTTTATTTTAAATTCAAATTTAATTGGGTGTCCTGTATTTTCATCTGGAAAGCTTATCAATTAGTTATCATTCAAGCATTGTGACTGATACAAACTTAAATGTTTATCAATAAGTGAATGGATACATAAATTATAGTATATTTATTCTAGCAAATATTACGCAGTAGTTAAAAAGAAGGAGGTGGATCTCCTTGTGTTAACCCTAACATGGTGAAATCCACAAGACATATGTAAGAGTAAACAAACAAGTTGCAGAACAGTATCCATAGAAAAACCTTGTATGTTAAACAAAAAAACACAAACAACAATGTACTTCTATAGTTACAAGTACTGGCATCGGAAAACATGTTTCCATCTCCAAGCCTTTGTTTTTGTTCATCCCTATAACCAGAGATTCAGATTGCTTAATGGCACATTGCATCTGGGTGTGATCTCTCTGCACTCCCTGCATTCACAAGGGCTCCCACACTTCATTAGAGTATGCCACTCACTTCTGCAAGCCTGCTCCCTCACTGCCCTCGGCAGGGGCTCAATGCTGTCTTCCCAGAGAGACCCTGGTCTCCCCTAGCTCTAATTTTTTGTCTCTTTTCCTTGATTTAATTTTCTTCATATCACTTTTTTAAGTTATATTATGTGTTTGTGTGTTATTATTTGTTTTTAATCTCCACAAGATGACCTCCACCCATATTCATATTTTTTAATATATGTACACAAGTAATGACAACAAGGAGTGGACTGATTCACATTTGGGTTCCTGAAGCAGGGCTGCCTGTGACTACAGTCAGAATTGCCATCTACTTGATCTACTTTAAAAGGCAAAACCAAGGAGGGAGGGTGTAGCTCAGTGGTAGAGTGCATGCTTAGCATGCATGAGGTCCTGGGTTCAATCCCCAGTACCTCCATTAAATATTAATAATAATAAATATATATGTAAGTAAATAAAATAAGTAAACCTAATTACCTACCCCCCCACTCCAAATAAAAAACAAAATAAAAAAATAAAAGACAGAAACAGACAGGGACACTCCCACACACTAACTAAAACTAGCAAAGTGTCTCCTGGACACTTGCTAAACAGATTATCTTCATCATCCAAAAGTTTTCATTCCTGGGCTTCTTCTGGCTAAAAATGTTGACCCTTGATGAAATAGAAATTCTTCTCAGAGAGATAAATGTTTAAACTTCCTAATTAACATCCAAATTTTAACAAAGGACCCTAGCAGAGGATGGAAAGAGGAGAACTTTGAGAGTGGTGCATGAAGAAGGAAATCCCCATGAAAGAAGAAAGAAAACGAAAAATAAAGGTAGACTGCCAGGATCACAATTTGTTCAATATCTTCCAGGTTCTAGTGACATCTTTCTTTTAAAATAGTGCAATGCTATGTTAATGGCACTGTGGTTCCCGCAAGGAGGTCAGCATGTCCGTGACACCTGCTGTGATGCCGTGATCCAGGGCTTAGCATCCACCACCTAATCAAGCTCATAAAAAAATTAGTTCTCAGCTGATACTTTCCTTAGGATCTGCTACTTAACTTTCACTGGAAACTGGAAACCTTGCACAAAGTTTTGTCCTCTACGGAACACAAATTATATTCTATTTATCCCTCTCAGCATACAATAGTAGCTTTTAACATCCCTAATGGCTACTAGAAGGCTTTTGCTACACAAAGGAAACACAAAAGAAAAATGAAGCTTATTTTCAACTTTTATTAATGAATTCCATCCAATCCAGGAGACCCACATACTTAGTGCAATCGTGGTTATTAACATATTTCTCAAAGTCTAACTCTGGGATGAACGCACAAACCACATGTATCCACAGATAGACAGCACTTGTATTTATGGATGTCACAGAACCGAAACAGGTACTATTGGCAACAAAGATAAGAGATGACAGAATTTGTTCCATTAGTTGCTAATCAAAGGCACAAATGAATGTCAAAGCAAGAATTTTATATCTTAAATCAGAGTTAAAATTCATGTGATCCTTGGAAAAAAAAACAAAGGGTAGCTTTAAAATGATTAGCTCTTCTTAAAGTCTGCCAGGCAAAAACCACTTTGAAACTCTACGTTTCAAGTCTTCCAATAGATAATGATACATCTTTAAAGATCAACTAAGTTACTTCCTGATTAAAAAAATAAATAAAACAAAATTAAGGGACCATTTTGGTCTCTTTATTTTATTTTTTATTTTGAAGTATCTAAAATAATTATTCTTTTTTGAAAGTTCACTAAACTAAAAGAAAAAGTCATGGGTAAGAAAAGCGTAAGAAAGGCTGATTTCTGTACATAAACTGATGCTAAACTTTGTTGGTGCTTCGAAGGGTGATCCTATGTGCTTACATAGAATTTCACATCCTTTAATGAATTTTGGGAATCTCCTTTAAGAAAAAAAATGTCCACTCCAACCACTAATTGATTAAAAATTACTATGCAATTTTAAGCATAACTAGAAATGTCACTATTGACCCTCCTGTGGTGACCTTGTGTTTCCATAACCAGCAAAGTCTAGAAATAGGAAAAGGATGATGTGTTTACAATTCCTCTTAAACTTCAAAAGAGAAAGCTTGGATCCTTTTTTTACCTGAATTATTTCTCATTTCCTTTAAGCAGATTCATTTATCTTCAATACACAAATTTACAGAATGTAGAAATGATAGCTCTTTAGTCTAGCTAAATGAAACCCAGAACAAACCACTGGCAAAAAGAAAACCCTCAGAAGACCACCTATTGGCCCTGTGATTGACTTATTTTAGTATTTCCCTCAAGCTTTCAAATCACAAGTTTCACACCACTGAGGAAGAAAAACAACTAAGACATTACTATTACAGGGTTATTTTTTTAACAGTACTTATGTTTAATGCCTGAGCTGTTTGACAATTCTCTTAAAGCCAGTTCAGCCAAGAAGATACTCACAGTGGGCATTTCATTCATCAAACTCCAAAAATAATTTGCAGACACAAAATTCTACATTCTGATCTTAGAATAATATCAGAGTAAGCCACCACCTCAATACAAAATGCTTTCTGATGTAAGAAGTAACTCAAGTAAATTGTTTCGGTAAATGCCTACCTGCCAAAAATTGGACCTCCAACTCCTCCCCGGAATCCCTTTAAGCACAAGTGAAAGAAGGCATATAAGAAAAAATAAACAGTGCCAACAAACAGATGACATCCCAGAGAGCTGACACTTAAGTCCACAAAACAAGCTGTACAAGATTGCTCAGACCAGCTTATTCATAACAGCCCAATACTGGAAACAACTCAAATAGCCATCAGCTGCGGAATGGGCAAATAAACTGATACAGCCACACAATGGAATACTACTCAGCAATAAAAATGAACAGTCTATCAATATATCCAGCAACATGGATAAATCTAAAAATAGCAAACAACAAAAAAAAAAAACACTTATGCTAAGCAAAAGAAGCAAGACACAAAAAAGTATACACTACATATCTGATTCTATTTATATGAAGTTTCAAAACCGAAATTTATCCATAGTGATAGTAGTCAGAATAGATGTTTGTTTTTTGTGGGGGGTTCCCTAGGAGGGTTGGAGTGAACAGGGAGAAATTAACTGAGAAGGAGCATCAGGGAACTTTCTGGGGTTATGGAAATATTCTAGACCTTGACAGTAAAGGTGGCTGCATGTGCCAAAATTCAACAAGCTACACACAATGATGTGTACCATTTTAATTATATGTCTTGGTAAAGGTCTATGTGGGTTCAATTTTTGGGGGACCCTCTGTGCTTCCTTCTTTAGGTTTGCAAAGTTTTCAGCCATAATTTCTTCAAATAGGTTTTAGATCCCCTTTTATCTTTTTTCTCCTTCTGGGACCCCCATTATGTGTAGATCAGCACGCTTTATATTACCCAATAGGTCTCTTATACTCCGTTCATTTTTTTTTTTATTATTTGTTTTTCTATCTGCTATTCTGATTGCATGATTTCCACTATTCTATCTTCCAGATTCCTTATTCATTCTTCTGCATTATTTGGTCTGCTACTTACTGCCTTTAGCTCGGCTTTTATCTCAGCAATTGAGTTTTCTGATTTTAACTGGCTACCCCTCATAGTTTCTAGTTGCTTTTTATAGTGATCTGCATTTCAGTCAATAGCCTTTCTTAATTCCTTCAGTATTTCTATTATCTCCTTATTGAACGAAAGCTCTGGTAGACTGGAGAGATCTATTTCACTGTGTCTTCCTTCAGGGTATTTCTCTTGCTCTTTTAATTGGGAGTGGTTCCTCTGCTTCTTTATTTTACTTATGTTTCTCTGACTCTATGAATTTGGGAGTACCAGTTATCTACTCTGGTCTTAAAGGGCTATTTTTATGTGGGTGCATCTCTCTGTAGTCTGTGTGCATCTAATATTTTTGTTACAAGGGCTGTTTTCAGAATGAGTGGCTGCCACATCTTTCCTCATATGTGCTGGCTGTTACCCCCTTGATAGGGGGTGTGATCGGTCTTGTGGTGACCAGAGCTTGCAATGTATGTTAAGTGGGACTTCCTCTTGGCTCTGTGGTTGTCACAGCCCTGTTGAGGGCAGAGTCTGCTCCCTAGTTGTTGGAGCAGAAGCCCCCAGATCCATTTCTGAGCTGCTGTGTGTGAAGTGGTGGGGCTGGAGTGCTTCTGCCGGGAGAGGAGCCTCTGGGCATCCCTCTGCAGGAGCTGTCCACCGGGAAGTGCGCTCTGGGGCGTGGAGTCGCCTGTCACCTACTGTGCAGGCTCAGCAAGTACACTGCTGTCAGCCCTGCCCCCAGCCCTGCCTAAGCCATGGAATGCAGGCAGTCTAAGAGAAATAATAACTTTCTTATTACAAAAATTTACTTCCATTTAAGAGGTGAGCGATTTTTTTTCCCAAAAAGCAGAAAATAAATTCCAAGCAGTGAGGTTACCAGCATCCAAACAAGATGAAGCACGGGGTTTATATCCCAATCTGAGAAGCCCACAGCCAAGGGCAAAAGAGGTAGATCCCCACAAAAAGAGAAAAGGGTAAGAATCAAACAGAAATATCATGCAAGCAAATGCTGACAAACTGGAGAGGAAATCCCAGAGGGGGTTATTTACTCAAGTAGATGTTAAGCAACAAGACAGAATTTCTGAGATTTGTAAGTCATTTTTTCCAGTGGCTTCGACTTTTATCTCAGTTACCAGCCAGGGAAGACAACTATGGAGCAACTGGCATGTTGAACAATTTCTCTTCCAGACTGTTATTCTCTTGGGAGGCTCCCCAACCTTCTACCCGTCTTATAAGGGCCACCTCTCAATCAGCTTTACCTGGCCTCAATCTAATTACCCCAGATCTAACTCATACAATAGATTAATTAATTCTCATATGCTTAATTTTGCTCAGTATCACACCCATTTGAATTTTTAATGGGCACAATCTATATTATAATCTACAAAGGGATCCATGAATTAAAGTTGGAAGGTGAATGGGAGTTTTCTGGGCATTCCCCAAATTACTGGTTCCATTTCTTCTAGCAGAGTATCCAAACAAAATCAGACACAGGACATACCCGGAAAGAGAAGAGAGGAAACTCCCACATGGATGGAAGACTTTGAAGCCATATGACCAGATTGAACAACCATTGGACCACAGATCTTGGGATCTGGGCTCTAGCCCTGGCTTTGTCATGGACAAACTGCAAATCCTGTTGCCAACCTATCAGTGCCCCAATTGCCTCATCTGTTTTACATGTGAGTGGGACAGAGGGTTGCCATTACAACTATATACAACCAAAAACTGGCTATGACAATTTAGGAAGCAAAGATATTGAGATATTTAGCAGTGACCTGCCAATGATACTGATAAGGTTGATCCTCATTTTTCACAGATTTCAATTTGCAAATTTACATACTCACTAGAATTTATCTGTAACCCCAAACCAATACTCATCACATTTTCACAGTCATTTGCAGACAAGCACAGAACAGCAAAATATTTGAGTCACCTAACCTGCATGATCGCAGGTGAGATGGAAAAAAATCAACCTTCTTGTGTCAGCTCTAATACTGTAAACAAGTGTTCTTTTCTCAGTCTATTTAGTGTGCCACATTCTTCACATTTTTGTACTTTTTGTGGGAGAGTTCCCTGTTTAAGATGGCCCACAAGCACAGTGCTGAGTGTTGTCTCAAATTCTTAATTGCAAGAAGACTGTGATGTGCCTTCTGGAGAAAATATGTGTGTCAATTAGGCCTCCTTCTAGCATGAGTTATAGTACCATTGGCCATAAGCTCAATGTTAATGGATCAACTGTATATGAAGCAAGTGTCTTTAAACAGAAGGACACATAAGACAAGGCTGTGGAATGAGGGGGTTGATGAAAATATGATCAGAGGAGCACAGGAACCTAACCCCATATTTCTCCTCAGAGTAATGGTTCAGTATTTGCTAATTCAGAGTTCATGGAGAGTCTTCTAGAACATGAGTACTATGAATGAAAATCAGCTGTACAGATGGGGAGGAAATTAGAGAAAGAACATAGAGATCACAGTGGAGGAGGAAGTAGGAAAAACACACCTGCCTCCTGAACACTTGTTACTCTTACTGTTATTTCTAATTCAGTTATTTTTCAAGGATGTGGTCTCCCTAGAAACCAAGAGAGCCAGGTTCCAGGTGACTTTTCACATTGCCATCTGGGCAAAGAGGATGTGAGAGACGGCGTGTTTCCTCCTGCCTTTGAGGGGCAGAAGACTAGCAATCATACTCAGGTAACAATGGGAGAGAAAAAGGAAGAATAACAGAGATGGTAGAACCTCATGCCTTTAAATAAGCAACGATACTCAAGAAACCAGTTGGGAAACACGTGACTCAACTGGCAATGTTGCAGTTAAAAACATTTGGTCAGCAACGTCAAGTTTAATCAGCTCCCCTCAAATCTTAATCAGCTATTTATGGACTAGACTTGGTGGCAACCAGCCCTTCCCCATAAATCATCTTTCAATACCTCAAACACTCAAAGACACAATCTCCATGGAATACCAAACTGTTCGACCCCCCCATGTCTTCTATGAGAAAGATCGGGAATTCATGACCTAAGAAGTCTATTAAAGAAACTTGACAAAGAAAAACAGTAAACATAAAAAAAGAAGGAAATAATAAAGATAAAAAGCAGAAAATAATGAAGTAGAGCACAGAGAAAGCTTAGAGATAATTGACAAAACCAAATGCCATGGGTTTTTTTAAAATAATAAAATATATCTTGGGCTGAAGAGAATGTAATTTCTGTTTGCAAGGCAGACACAAGTTTTCTATAAATCTCTACATCTATTAAATTGAGCTTTTGACTATAATCTTCAAACATTTCACATTCTTTCTCACTTGTAGTTTTATTTTACCTGTAAATACATCACCGTAATCTTGTTTTAAATCTCCTTTTTCTTGTATTTTTAGGAGCTTTTATTTTATGCTCTTGGATGTCATATTTTTGAAAAATAAAGTCATGGATTGGTCACTTATCTCTGGGTCCCAAGCAGTGTCTTCATGGTGAAATTGGGCAACTTGGGATCTCTGATTCTTTCATACGATTTAATTCTACAGTTGTATACATTTCTCAAAGTCAGACAGAGAGAGAGAGCAAAAACCATTTTAGCTACTAGATAAACAATAAGGACCTACTGTATAGCACAGGGAACTATATTCAATTCCTTACAATGAGCTGTAATGGAAAGAATGTGGGAAAAAATGTATATATGTATGTATATGTATAACTGAATCACTTTGCTGTATACATGAAACTAACATTGTAAATCGATTACACTTCAATCAAAAAATAAGAATTCTAAAAAAACTAAAAATAAAACATTTTAGCTTCAAACATCATCACAATTTTTAACCAAAGCACAAAGTTCTAGTTGGGAAATTAACCCATCCCATCAAGAGGCAGGGTCTATTTCCCCATCCCTTGAATCTGAATTTGCCTTGTGATTTGCTGGGTCCAATAGAATATGCCAAAAATTACATCATGTTGGCTCTAAATTGAGGCCTTAAGAGAACTTGAACGTGTTCGTTACTCTTGTACCACTGATTCCACTACAAGAACAAGCCCAGACTAACCTGCTGGAGGATAAGAGACCACGTGGAGCAGAACTGAACAGCCAACTGACTCCAGATGCATAGGCACACTCAGACAAAATCGCCCAGTGATTTAAGACTTAAGTCTGTCCCATAGACTTAAGAGGAAGATAAATGTTTATTATCGTATGGTACTGAATCCTGGTTATTGATTGTTTTGCTGCATTATAGTGACAATAAATAACTGGAAAATTTTCCAAAACATGTATCACACTGAGTGGAAATTCACTTTTCATGAAACTTATTTATGTATTTATTTGTTTACGCCTTTGTTTATATTCTGTTGAATAAGATTTTGCTTTATTGAAAGGTTTATGCATTTGTATTTAGTTTGTTTGTCTATGTGGCAGGGAAAATTATTTTTCTTCCTGCTTCCTTAAGAATGTTATGTGAAGACCTAAATTGAAGGACCGTGTTTGCAGGACAGTCACCTCTGTCATCTAAGTTCCCAAACATCTGATAGTTACAACAGCAAATATAGCTGCCCTTCTTGTTATGTGGGTCAAGAGAATCAACCATAAACTTAGGGACCCTGCCACGCCCCCCACAAACATGCCTTGGAACAGTAAAAATCAGCCTCTTTTGAAAATACTCATGTCTCGAGAGAATACATATACCACCATCCAAGCTCGAACAGAAGAACTCAATCTCAAAAAAAAAAAGTAAAGTGGGAATGAAATAAAGCCAGCTGATCTCCTGTGTGATTTCCAAAAATCAGTGAGCATCAGGTAACTCTATTTCATAACAGACACTGATCACAATTTTAGGTGTCATTTACTCTCTGTGAGGCAAATAGTAGTTTCCAAGTTGGAAAATGAAAGAAGAAATGGTGCTGAATATAATTTTCATAAAAGAACTTCAAGAACAAGGATTAGATTTCATTGTCATTTCACAAGCATCTACGATGCATACCATGTGGATAATCATACATATTTCACATTATACTTCCATAAATAATTTTAAACAGAACGTATGGCAAAATGGAAGTAGAATTTGGATTGAAACCACTCTGCTATGTTATGAGACAACATAAACCACTTGGCATGCATTTCAGATAATTGTTCTAACATTTTTTTCAAAATTATTGTTGAAAAATGAATACATTACTGTAGAGAATTTATAAACTATAGCCAAGCAAAAAAGGAAGTTAAAATCACTGATAATCCTACCGTCTAGACTTTTTTACATAAATCTATGCTTTTTCCCAAATACGTATTTTCATAATTACATCGATAGTGACTATATTTCACCAAAACTGAATCATGTTCTATACATTTACTTTTTCCACTTAACATTATATGGCAAATCCTGTCCATGTCATTAAAAACTGTTTGGCAAGATCATTCATTATATGGACATATCATTTTTACAACCAATTTTCCATTGTTGGACGTTGGAGTCATCTGCATTCTTTTCATTATTTTATCACCATGTTGTAATGAACAAATATCCTTATAGCTGAGTAGCTGAGCACATCTGTGGTCCTTTAAATAAATTCCTTGAAGTCATCCCTATTAATATATTTTCACAGCTAGTTTTCACAGCACTGATAAAACAGTCCTTATCTCCCAGGGTTAGATTATGTTTGTCTCTGACAATCACTTTGGTGTTGCCATATTGATTCAAGCATTGCTCTTGCTGGCCCTCTGCCTTTTATGACTTAACCTCCTCTGAGTTGTTTACATTACAGAAGGGCATTCTACAAATTAAAGAAGCAGGAAAACTTTCCTCTCAGCACCTCTCTTCCTAATCACAGCAATCGTTTGCCTCCAAAATGCCAAATCTCTTAGGTCCTCATCAATCCCTCCCTTCCTAACATCCCTAGCACATAAGAAAGTCAGACTAACTAATTCATACCAAGTTTTAAATGCCTAAGGAAGTTTAAGGTGTTGTCTCTTCAGTGTTGCAGATTTTATATGTGAGAAAAATTCATTATCCAATAGAAATGCAACTTCCACGCACCAGAAATAGGCCTACTTAGGAAATTTAGATAAAAGAGGGACTTCCCTAGTATGCTTGGATTTATGAGTTATGCAGTGTTAAGCAAAAAAGGTAAGAGGTAAGCGAAAAAGGGCAGGCACAATATGCTCCATTTGTACCAAATGTTGTGCATGTGTGTTGGAGGATGAGGTGGGGTAGATGCTTGCTCTTGTAAGAATGGAATAACTCTACAAAGACATGCGAGAAGTGAGTAATGGTGGTTGGTTTGAGAGAGAAAAACTATGTGATTGACAGACAAGAATGACTGAAAATATATCTGAAATCTGAAATATAATGAAATACATTTATATGTCTCTATATATATATTGAAATAAAATTAAAATTCTTCTTGCCTTAGAAACACTATACCTCTAATGCATTATGTATTCCTCCAATCTTAATTAAATTAAAAAACAAACATAAATTCATGGCATAAATTGCTACTTACTCTGTGAATAGACAAATTCTACAAAGGCTTGAAAGGAATTTTCATGATAAATTATGTCAACCCATTCCCCATACACCCAAGAGAAAGACAGGAGCCAAGAGATTTTGACCAGAGAGTGTCACTTGACTTAAAAAAAAAAAAAAGTCATCAAATCAAACTCAGCAGAGAAAGGGAATGATCGTTGGAAATAAAAAGAACCAATGGGATAGAGTCTATCCTTCTCAAACATGAAGATCATGCACTCTTTCATTCTAATTATTAAATAAAACTATTTTCTTTTGTCCTGTCTATAGTGGCAACACTCTGGTTATAGAGGAATGAAGGGGAAAAGGACAAAAAGACAAACTGACATATTATTCTGGCAGATAACCATCGGTATGAGAGAAAGGAGCATTCAGAAGACGCACTTTCAGCTCCCAAGACCATTTATTTCACACTTCTGTCATCTCTGGTTGCCTTTCCAGCAATCTGTCAACAGTTTCCCTCTGCCAGAGACACACATTTAGCATCCAAAAGGAATGATAAAGTACATCCAGCTCCCAACCTATGGAGCTTAGGTTTGGCTCAAAAATAAAATCATTCGTATATTCTCAGAGGGACAAAAGCTCATCAGACCATTTTCCAAAGGCACAATTTTTATATTTTACAAAGAAATTGACTAGCACGTGAAGATATCTGTTGATGTCTTACACAACTCTGTTCACAAGATTTAGGCATTTCTTCATGTGTTTATTGACCTTCTCCTGAAGAGGCATGCTGGGGACTGAGGACAGAAGGATGAGTAAGAAATGATCCTGGCCACCAAGAAGATTTGGGGCTGACAAAGAAAGATAAAGCAGTAAACTGTCAATTACAATTTGATGTGATCCATGCCCTAATAAAAGTGTGCCCAGGACATCATGGGAGCACAAGAGAGGTGGACCTCAGATTAGCAGGGTTAAAAGACAGCTTTTTCAGAAGACATTGAACTGAATTCTAAAGGCAGGCAGGAAGTAGCAGGCTGAAGAATTAGAGAAAAAACATCCCAGTACAGATTCGCCTGTAGGTATTGATTCCCTGGTGTAATGGCCCTGACCCTCTTGGCCGTCCCATCCAGTCCTCAGCTCTCCCCTTCTTTGTACTAAATCTCAGGAGCTGGCTCCTGCAGGCTTTGTTTCCCAGGCTTTGTCAGTTCCTGAGATTCAGCACAGAGAAAAGGAGGGCTGAGAACTGGATCGGAGGGAAAACAGGCACAGGACTGCCACAGCAGATAAGCAATATTCACAGTAGAATCCTCATTGGGTTTGTTCGGTGAAAGGCAGTGACAGGAGACGGAAAGGCAGACAAAGGGAGAGGCCAGAATCTTCCTCCTCTGCCTTGAACAGTATCTCCAGCACAGCCAAGTCCCACTGTGATTCCTGCTTCCATTGCATAGACCCACCTGAGGTTCTAGCTTCTAAGAGCTGATCCCTCCAAGCTAACTCTCCCTCCTCCCTCTCCTCCCTCCTGCCAAGAGATGGTGAGGGCTTCTTGCTGTTGCTAATCTCTAGTGGTTTCATTGACCCCCGTTTGGCTTCTTAGCTCTTCTATAACCTGTGACCCTAATTCCCTGATATTACTATTCCCTGTGTCACTAAAGTCCCTCTGTTTTAAATACTCAGGGCATTTTCTGGGGAGACCCTAAGGGATGAACTGTCCATCTCTCCACAGAATCTGAGCTACTCAAGGGTAAAAACAGCCTTTGAATAATTTTGCCCCACGTATCTAAAGAAGACACACCAAAAGAAGGAAGAGAGGGGATGGGGGATGGTATCAGAGGAAGAAAGAAATAAACAATCATAGCTAAGGATGCCCTCATTTCCAGACCAAAAGAACTACAGTCTTTAACAGACACATAGACTCACGTGACACCCTGAGCCATCACGAGCATCAATACCCTGCATTACTGAAGCACGATTCTAATGAACGGTTGTCAGCAAGATGAGTAACATCTAATTAGTACTGGGAGGAAGGTGTGACCTTGAAAGACCTTGTCGGCCAATGGGTCTTTCTGTGATGTGGACACCTCTTGCTCTACTAAGAAATGGAGGAAAGTCCCAGATACTCTTGGTTGACCAGAACCCAAAGCTAAATCAAGCAGCTGCTAAAATCTGGCCTTTTCCTTGTGTTGTGTATACTTCCCTAATGTGAAGATAATCTCAGCTCTCTCATCCACACTCTTGAGGACAAAAAAAAATGTACCTTGTTTATCAAGGCAGGCTGGCCGGTCACTGATCAAGTTCAAAAGCCTAGTGCTTAATATCCATATTCTGTCCATCCTATTTCCATTCTGCTTCAAGAAGCAGAGGAAGTAAGAGCCAAACTAAACTCCTGGCCGAGAGCAGCATGAAGTCATTTTAGGATATTGACTCTTCTGAGATGCTGGAGTAAAACATAAGGATCATGTTTATCCTACATCAGTTTCCTGTCTACACTATTTATTCTTAAGCTGTAAACATACTTGGAGGGTAGTGAGGTAGACTCTAGACGAATTACTAAGAAATCAGACACAATTTCTGTAAATCGTCAGAGGGATATTGGTGAGAAATTCCAGACATGGTACCAGTATATATTTTGGGGGATGGCGGATGGCATAGTTTTGTGGGTTTGTGAAAAATGCATGGGATGTTCTGGTGACAAATCTGTGGTCCTTGTCCAATGTTAGCAGAGCCGACTATGAAGATTATTGTTAATTTTTACTAACCACATCTCCAGCTGTTTTAATGGAAGGCTCTTTCGCCTTTTCTTGGTCATAAGCAAGAAAATCATTTGTGTTTGCAGAATCATTAATATTCTCCCAGGAGTCCTTTTCCTGTCTCCACCTTGCATTGGATGATGCGCCGGTGGGCTATGGCATCATTTGGGGTCTTTCCAGAAACTACAAAGTGCCCCAGGAGTCTGTAAGCCTACAAACACTTCCAGAGCCATGAGGCTCCTCAGTGCATCTCAAATCCACCCAACTGCCAGCAGAGCACAGGGACCAGAGCTCACAGTGGGCCTTCACTGTCAGCATGGTTGCTGAAAAGGCTACCAAATTCTACACAGACTAGGAGCTGTGATTCCACACATCTGCTGTGACCTTACCAAAACTTATGTGATTTTACTAGGATTCAGATGGCATTAACCTCAATTATCTCATCTGTAACACAGTTTGCTCATACAGGTGTAAGAAAAACAACATGAAAATAAGGACCGAAGAGCTCTGAAAAAACTAAGTTTCCTGCACATAAGAAAGATAGAATAATTATTCAAAGTCACCAATTACCATCTATGATGTTGGTCATGTTACTGCACTTCACTAAGCCTCAGTTTTCTTAGCTGTAAAACTGTGATAATAATACCACATATGCCATGGATATACATGGGATTAACTGAAATACTGGACACAAAGCTCTTTGCTCAGTAAGTGGTATATAGTAAGCCATCCAAAAAGTGCTCTCCTTTATTAACAACTACCCATGTCTGGAAGTCCCTTTTGATATCGACCTGCTACTGCCCAGGTGTTGGGCATTGTCTCATGTCTGTGACCTGCCCCACAGCTTCCAGGACCCTCCATATTTACCTAAGTTACCTGGAGTTGTTGCTTGACTGGGGGAAAACTCTGTTATTGTTTGTTTGCAGGAGCAATGGAATAACTCCTTAATCAAACTGTGAGCTCCCAAAGAGTAGAAAGTGCACCTTAGTCTTTGTATTCAGCAAGTACTGAGTTTACCTTTACTTTATGGCCATGATTAAACAGAGGAAGACTCTAGAGGGAGACTGCGGCAAGATGGTCACCATATTTGTTCTTTAAAAAAGGAATATATCAATTAATTCATATTGTTCCATCCACTTTTGGGAGGGAAAAAAATATATATATATATAAAAAAAAAAACCTGCCTTCCCGTCTTCCTTCCTTTTCACCTAACTTGTTTACTCTTTTAATCCATACAAAGAAGGAAACAAGAATATTAGCCATAAAATATTAACTGCTGGTTATCTGTGGGCATTGAGATTGCATCTTAGTCAAGCAACAACTCCAGGGAACTTAGGTAAACATGGAGGGTCCTGGAAGCTGTGGGGCAGGTCACAGACATGAGACAATGCCCAACACCAGGGCAGTAGCAGGTCAGTATCAAAAGGGACTTCCAGACATGGGTAGTTGTTAATAAAGGAGAGCCTCTGGTGCTGGAGTTCATCAGCTCCAAGCATTTTCCCGTCCTTGAATGTCTCCCTTCTAGAATCAAAGTCTTAGGAGGGGAGAATCTGATTGGCCTAAATGGGTCACATGACTGTACTTGGCTCTGACTAATGGGAAGGGTGACCCGTGCTGTTACCAACAAAAGGGGGAGAGGTGCTGGGTTGGCAGAAACAACCGATGACCATTGCAATCATGGATTCTTTTGTTGTTGTTGTTGTTCATCCGTGATTTCTAGGTTTTTTTTTTTACAACAAACATTGAACATTTTTATATTTTTATATATTTATATATAGTTTATAATAAGAAAATCTTTAAAAATTTGTTGTTTTGATAGTTAAAAAAATATGATGGAGCAACACTGCAAGAGAATGCTGGTACCCTAGAAAGGATTCAGAGGTGAATATTTGAAAAGGTAAAAGGATGGAAAATCATGCAAAATGGGTTTTGGGGAGGAGCCGGGGATGTTTTCATCAGGGGACAAGGAGACTCAGGTGCATATGAGAGCACTTTCCATCACTTGAGGGGACAGCATCAGGATGTGGTGGGTGTGTCCTACAAGGCTCCAGAGGTGAGGGTGTGCTTCTGAGGGAATTCATAGCCCAGAGATAGGAAAGGTGGCCTCAAGAGTTCACATATGACCTCACCAAGCGTATCTATGGAGGAGCTCAGTGACTCATGCCATGGTTGGTTTAATTGGATGAGAGGCATCTGGCATCCCTTCCAACTCTTATTTCCAGGGTTCCACAACTCACGATCAGCATGCATTTGTAGAGTAAACAAGTTAGGTGAAAAGGAAGGAAGACAGGAAGGCAGGTTTTATATATATATATTCCCCCCCCCCCAAAAGTGGATGGAACAATATGAGTTAATTGATATGTTCCTTTTTTAAAGAACAAAATATGGTGACCATCTTGCCGCAGTCCCCCTCTAGAGTCTTCCACTGTTTAATCATGGCCATAAAGTAAAGGTAATCTCAGTACTTGCTGAATACAAAGACTAAGGTACACTTTCTACTCTTTGGGAGCTCACAGTTTGATTAAGGAGTTATTCCATTGCTCCTGCAAACAAACAATAACAGAAAAGTCCACAGAGTTTTCCCCCAGTCAAGTCCTTAGGGCAGGGAGCGCTGGACTCCAGCACAGGCTTTCCTGCCAGGGAAGCAGGAACAGGGTGCGCCCTTCAGGTGGCCAGATCCAGCCATAGCTGCTCGGGCTTCGCTAATCAGTCCACCTCTCGGCCCCTCCAGCGGCAGCTGTGTTGTCAGGTCTGGCCCCCTCTGATCTGTCACCACCGGGAAATGTGGAACTCGCACCTCCTGAGATTCGAGTGTGATGGGAGTGGAGGGTACTGAACTTTGGTCCTTTGGAGCTCCCTGGCCCCCTGGGTTATCTCTAGAACAAGGAAGATTTCTGGGAGAATCAAGTCGCACCTTGTCTTGACACTCGACTCACAAAGTGCTAGGGTGCTGGCTCATGGCCAATATGGAGAGGGAACTTCGATGCCCACAGACATGCAAAAGGGAGGAAGCAGGGGGTGGGACAGTAGGGACAATGACCGGAACCTGTGTGAGAAAGGAGCAGATTGCAGGGAAGCGTCCTGGGGACATGACACAGAGTCCTCTCTAGGACTGTCCTAGGACCTCCTTATCTCGCCCTTCCTTTCACTGCCCCGTGTGCCCCTCTGTGTGACCACCTACCCAAAGCACATCGCTGACACTTGAGGGTATTCAAGGTGGCTGGAACAGGCCAAATCATGCCTCTGAGGACCTTCAATCTCCAAGCCACTCCTTGTCTTAAGCTGGAAAAGCTCAGGAACCTCCTGCAATCCCCTAATCAAGATGCCACTCAATGAACTCCCAGATTTTGTCCACTCAAAGGGCCAGAAAACTGAAGCAATAAGGGCTTCTAGAAGTCTTCCAGGTTTAGCTGGATCTGGGGAGCATAGAACCTGACTCTAGGCCAGAGCAGCTTTCCAGCCTCAAACCCTCACTCCAGAGGAGCCCCAGAGCTTCATAAACCCCCAAACTGTCCTGGAGTCTACGGGTGGCAGCCCAGACATGAGGTTTTCCATAGGGCTGGAGGGCAGATTAGCTGGGAGGAAGGCAGAGCAGGCTCAAAATCCAGCTGCAGGATCTTGGGAGAGCTTCTCAACCTTTCTTTTTTTTTTCATATTATCTTTTTTTTCATTGAAATATAGTCAGTTTACAACATTGTGTCAATTTCTGGTGTATAGCATAATGTTTCATCCATATATTTGTTTTCATATTCTTTTTCATTATAGGTTACTACAAGATGTTGAATATAGTTCCCTGTGCTAGACAGAAGAAACTTGTTGTTTACCTACTTTATATACATCAACCTTTCTTAATGCCATTTGCAAAATGGGCACCGTAGTAGCCCCCACCTTAGGGGCTTATTCTGATGTTTTAATGAGATGGAGCATGTATGGTTCTAAGCACACTGCCTGGCATGTAGTAAAAGCTCAATAAATTTCAGCCACTGCTACAATATTTTTTTCCATGTTCAGGCTGGCAAAAAAGTCCAAAATATGAAGTGAGGAGCCCATTTTTCCCACCCCTGCCTTTTCCCACACAAAGGTCATAAATCAGCTCTGACCAATAAAACCTCTTGTGATAACAGAAGTGTTCTACACCTGCATTATCCAGCACATAAGGTAGTGAGCATGTGGTTAGTGTGAATGAGAAACTGAATTATTCACTTGAGTGCATTTCAAGTCATCTAAGTTTCAACAGCCACATGTGGCTGGTGGCTCCCTCACTGAACAGTGCAGCCTGAAATGACCAAATAAGAAGTGATAAGTCACACTGACAGGGATTCGATTCCAAGTTTAAGTTAAAAGAGACAATCAATGGCTTAAGCAACTGGGAGAGCTTTTCCAAGGGCCAGGAAGGATCAAGGGTGGCACTGGGTGTTGGAAAGACTGTGCAAAGGAAAGGAAATGGCCAAGGGGCAGCTGGAGCATCAGTCCCCCATCCAGTCCACAGAGGGCCGGCCTTGCGCACAGCTGGCTGGTGCAGGAAAGATGGGGTTTCTGTGTTTCACATGTGGTTAATCTCTTGGGGCCAAGGTGGCTGTTCTTGCTATCAGGCAGATTAACTGTGTATTTATGGCCCCGCTTGGAGAGTCCAAAATAAGCCATAAACAGTTCCAAACAGCACAGTCAGATCCTGCCGAGGGCCTGCTTTTTCTGTTTACAAGAGAGCAACTTGTTGTAAACTGTGAGAAGGGTGGGGGTAGGGTAGGAGAGGGGAAAGAAACAGAATAGCCCCCCTCTGCGTGGGATGCAATGCCAGAGTGATAAGGCGAGCGGGTCCCAGGCTTGAGACCAGACGTCCTCTTGGCTCTGCACTCTGGACCAAAGGAGAAACTCGAGATGATACAGGGAAGGGATGAGAGCTGTCAAGAAGGCAGCTGCCGGCATGAAGGCGCTTGGAGCTGCTCCTCTTTTATCAGGAGCAGCTGTAAGTGACGGATCCAACCTCCAGTTTACATGCCCGCTTGTCTTGCTTTGACTTGGGAACTAAAAAGTAAATCATTAAAAAAAAAAAAATTACTCTGGTTGGACACTGAGGATTTTGCTCCTGAGCTGATTTCAAACAGACTCAAGAATGCTATCGTTGGGGTCTTCCCCCCTCATAAAGAAACTGTGTAAGACAGCAATTACAGTGCTACTTCTGGTAGCAAAACAAGAGAACACTCTACCTACACAGCCATCAGAGGCCATCTCAAGCCTAATTTAAGTAGAAATTCAAATTCCCCTTTGTTTTAATCTGCCTGGAGGAGACACAGCTGCTCACCCTAAAAATGTATCTTTGATCAAGAAATTCCACTTCTAAGAGTTTATTCTAAAGAAAAAGAACCAGAGATGTTCACAAACATCAGTGCACATGGATGTTTATTACAATGGTATTAATAACAAAAGGAATTATGGCAAATACCCAAAATAGGGGTGGATATTGGTGCCATACAATCTTACACAGCCATGACAAAGTCGCCATGCCACAGATACTTAGTAACAGAGGGAAAAGCACGTTTTTATGGTGTTAAATGAAGAGTGGAATTGTTCATAGTGTGTGATCCCAGTTTCCTTAGATACATGGCTTTAACTGTGGGTATGGCTATTTAGAAAGAAACTGAGAATAAATCAAAATATTTGTGGAGATCATCTTTGGATAGTGAAATTATGAATCATCTTTACCTTCCTCTTTCATACTGAAGTTTCTGTAATTAGTACAGCATAAGATGAGAAGCATTTCACATCTCACAGCTTCCCAGCAGCCAGGAGAATGAGAAGGTTCTAAGGTCACCAAGACCGATAATCATAGCTCCTTGGGACTTCCTGGTCTTTTTCTCTTTTCTGACCCAATGCACATAACACTGAACTTCATTTACAGTCTCCTGGTAAATTTAAAGTAATTCCAGTCTTCCAGAAGAGTTTTCCTCAACATTCACCAATAGATTTTATTTTCCCCACATGTGCATAAAGAAATGGGCTTCCCCCGATGTGTTTATGTGCTGGTTAAGAGGGAAGTATTTCTTCTCATACCATTAGCGTCTTACAGACATTCTTTTTCTATTCCCAATTCTCATTAGTCGTAACTGACCCTCTGCCTTGTTCTGAGCTGCTTTCCAACTGAGAAATATGGAGGATATAAACTCCATATGCCCAGGAATTTTGCCTGGACTACTCAAGTCTCTAACTCCACTACTGAAAACAGTGTCTGGTACATAGTAGATACTAACTTAATACTGAATCAAATGGATGAAGGGATGGATGGGGGGGTGTGTGGATGGCTGGATGAAACTTTTCATGCCAAAACTAAACAGAGTGAGATGAAACAGTAGGTAAACCACTAAGTCAAATTCTGCATCTTGGAGCCCTAAAAAGAATAACAGGTTCCAATCAATAAATGAACTAAAGGTACCCAGTGAGATCGGTCCGAAAAGAAGGAACTCAGCAGCCCTAATTCCTTCTAGCAAACTGTCTTAACACTTTGAGTCAAACAATCAGTTGTACTTAGTCTGGAGTCAGTGATGCTGGTATTCAAGGCACAGTTTTTCTTTTTTTATTATTTTATTTTATAAGGCACAGTTGCCCTTGTTTTCTACCTCATGACCTTTCTGTTGCCTATAATGACAGATTTTCTTTTCCAAAAATGCCTGCAACAATGTCTCCCCTTCCATGCACTCTGCTGAAAAGTAAACTTGTCTTTCCCCCATCTTGAAGTGAAGTCTGTTCCTTAGTCCCCTGGAATCTGAATGCAGCCTGTGACTGCTTTCGTCAGTAGACTATGGAAGCAATGAGCTGCAAAGTCTTCACGTGGTCTGTCAAGAAGCCCTGAGATCACATGGGAAGAGAGAGGGACCCTGCTGAACCCAGCCCTCCAGACATCCCTGCCAAGGCACAGGTGTGTCAGTGGAGCCATCTCGGACCTTCCAGGAAGACCAGCCACTGGCTGGATTCCACAAAGTGATTCTGCTCAACACCACATGGAGCTAAAGAATCACTCTGGTGGGTCCACTCCAATGCCTGACCCACAAAAATCACAAGATAATCATAAAATAAATGTTATTTCACTAAGTTTTGGTACAGTTTGTTATGTTGCCATAGATAACTGGAATATTTACCTTTAATCATATCCTTCACCTCCACCAAGAGACGGTTTTAATTCCTTTAGTCAAAGTGGCAGGATTACTTAATGGAGAAATTAACTTTTTTCTTGTAGGCTTGTTAGAGTGAGAAATCAATGGTATTTTTTCCTCACAAATCGCTCCATCCCACCCCACAAAAATAAGAGTGGTTAAGGGGACAAAACCAGGCTTCACGTCCTGAAAGTCTATGGTATCCCTTGCTTAGAGAATAAAGAGACTTTTGTTTCCATTAAAAGGTGGAGATTCTCCCCCCCTCCCTTGAACCTTGTCTGTCTTTATGCCAGCACCATACTGTTTTGATTATGTATCTTTGTAATATTTTGAAATCTTAAGAGTGAGGTATCTAGCTTTTTCCTTCTTTCTCAAGATAGTTTTGGTTATTCAGGATCCTCTGTGATCCCATATAAATTTGAGAATTGTTTTTCCTATTTCAGTTTAAAAAAAAAAAGCCACTGGGATTTTGATAGGATTGATTCAGTTTGTTGAGCACTGAGCGTAGAATGGACATTTTAACAAAACTAAGTCTTCCTATCCATGAACATGAGATGTCTTTTCATTTATTTGTGTAATCTTTAGTTTCTTTAAGCACTGCTTTATAGTTTTCAGTATACAAGTCTTTCACCTTTATAGTTAAGTATATTCTTATATACAATCTCTATTACAAATCGGATTGTTTTCTTAATTTCCTTTGCAGATGATACATTGTTAGTTGCTATAAAAATGCAACTGACTTTCGTATTTTGATTTTGTATCCTGCAACTCGAAGAAATCATTTATTAGTTCTAACAGCTTTTTTTCTTTTCAGAATTTCTATGGTTTTCTACATTTAAGATCATGTAATCTGTGAGGAGATAATTTTACTTCCTTTTTTCCAATTCAAATGCATTTTACTTCTTTTTCTTCCCTAGCTGCACTGGCCAGTTCTTCCAATATTATGTTGGACAGAAGTGGCAAGAGTAGACATCCTTGTCTTACTCCCGATCTTAGAGGAAAAGCTCTCAGTTTTCCACCAATGATTACAATGTTAGCTGTGGGCTTTTCATATATTGGCCTCTTTGTTTTAAATTGTCTCTGAGTTCCTTGCTTTGTCCTACTTGTGGACACCTGGAATCATGAAAAGTGGTAGACTTTGATTAATGCTTACATTCGACTACACTCACAAGGTTCAGTTCTAAGACCTTTCTAGTTTTCCAGTTTGGACCTTTTCTCAGTAAACATGAAACAGAAGAATTCCAATTCCCTTATCCTCGTCTTTAAAAATGTTTTTGAAAAAATATGATATTTAAGTATGCCACATTTTTTACAGCCCTCTCTTATCACAAGTACACAAAAGGACACATTAAAAGAGATTCTACCTAATTGGCATTAAGTTTGTCCTGGCACCATTTGCTTCCTGGGAGCTGGTATATTTGTTATGCACCTCAGAAGACTAGGCTAATTGTTGACCTAACAATAGTGCAGCTGCAAGCTGAAAAAACACTCAGGTCCCCACAGGACAGCTTAAAAAAAAAAGTGTATCACTTGCAGCAGGCAAAGTGACTAAATTCAGCCCCATGAGCAAAATCAAGAATCTGACCCATTTTTCCCAGGGAAAAAAAAAGCTTTTCTTTATGCATGAACTATGTCTGCAGTTTAATGGACAAATAGGATTAATCTGATTCCCTGAATACAGCAACATTAATAAACAGAAACTAATAACAAAAAACTAACACACAAAGAAAAAAAAAACTGGTTGATTAATTCTATGGCAAAGACTCATCTTTGTCCACAAATCTCATGACTTGGGATCCACATTACCTTGAAATGCACTATCCAACACAACATGGAGCTATTAAGCCTTGAAATATGACTGGTACGACTGAGAAACTGAGTTTTCATTTTTATTTTAATTTATTTAAATGAAAATTTTAAAACTATGATCAACTCAATTCTTGGAAAACTTTTTATTATATTTAGAATAACCTGGTATGTGAATCTACTTTTCAACCATAAGTTTTATAAACTCAAAGCACAGATCACATATTTCTGATATAAATTTAGGGCCCAAATTGAAATGTACTCTAAGTAGGAAAATCTCACCAATTCCATAGATTTAGTGTGACAAGGAGATGTAAAAAATCTTATTAATATTTTTGAAATGATAATATTTGGGACATACTAAATTAAATAAAATATATAGTTGAAATTAATTTTACCAATTTCTTTTTACTTTTTTAAAATGTGGCTACTAGAAAATTTTAAATTACATGTGTGACTTGCATTGTATTTCTATTAGACAGCCTTGACCTACAGAATTTCCTTAACTCAACAATTCACTTTTGGGAGGGGAATCCAGTCAAAGAATAAAAAATTCTATGACTTGTTTTTTACTGTCTAAACAGGTGTCAATTGCAGTTTTTTACTCAAATTTTTATCTGTGCCTGACATGCTCCAAGTACTGTGTTATTTACTAAAGAGCAGAAGTAAAAATCACAACCCCAGCCTTCCAGGATCTTAGAGTCTGGTGAGGTAATGAGCAAATAAATTCAAAACTTGGAACCATATGATGAGTTAGGAAAGATGTACCCTGGAGGACATGGAAATGCAGAAAAGAATCATATGACTTGGCCAGCGGGAGAAGACATCTCGGAGACAAGGAGCATTCAACCAGGATTTGTTTGTGCTGAGTGTTCACTGCCTCCTCTTGTACTGACAGTTTATGCACAGAGTTGATGTTATATGCATGTCACAGAGCTATGCTTTGTTGATGACTCCTCCCCAAATGGATTCGTATCTTCTTGAACATGCAATTTGTTCAAATATAATGAAGAGATGGGAGCATGCACTGGGGCAGCCTGGAGTTTCAATTCGGGTTTGTTGTCTCGGAAACTCAGTGTGTTCTCTGCTCTTAGGGAGGTATTTTCCCTTAGTGTTCAGAATCCTCTGCTTAAGGGAAAGCAGATCATTCCAGAAAGCAAGAAAGCACAAAGACTATCAAAGCAATATCAGAAAGACTCAAGAGACAATTTGAAAAGGTACTTGCTGACCAAAGTTGGAACCATTTGAATAGCAGTAAGGAAGCAGGCAACCTGGGTTGTTATAAAATGAAGTTAATAATAATGGTAGAATGGTAGTCCTCTTATATAAAAGTCAGCTGTTGCTACATAACAAAGAAACACAAAAATCTCAGTGGCACATAACAGGCATTTACTTCTTACCCATGCGTCTGCAGGTTGGCTTGAGTTGAGCTGATCTAGGCTGCACTCAGCTGCACTTGGCTTCAGGTCAAAGCTTGTTTTAGGTCTACTCCATATTTCTCACCCTCTTGGGAAAAAGACTGGAGCTGGGAGGTAGGGATGTTCTTTGGCGAAAGTGCAAAAGGAAGGCCATCAGGCCAATTCCATCTTAAACCTCACATTAGTTAATATCCCATTGACCAAACAAGCAAAATGGCCAAGTGTAAAATCAAGGCACTGGGGAACCCACTCTGCCCACCATGAGACCTGGCAAGGATACCATGTAAATGAATATTACTACCGAGGACTGAAGATTTGGGACCAATAGCCTGTGCAATGACCTAAATACTCATAGCTGTATATGGGCAGGAAGCATAGCATGCCAGTCAGTGGAATGTCTGATGATCATTCATTCTACCTGCATCTTCAGAAAGCAATTTTCTAACATCAAGTCTGTCTTTATTCTAGTCTACCCTGTAAGTTTCCCCAAGGTGTTCATTCTTTGTCTTGCATGTCCATTAGTAATATGCCTATCATTGCACTTGGCATTATCTTTTTCAAAAGTCACATCCCAAATCTGAAAGAATGTAAGGATGGAAGCACCAGGAGAGGAGAGAAGCTCTGTATGCGCGCATTGTTGTTCTTACTGAAAGGCGCCAAGGAGACTAGAAGAGTATTTAGATTTGGATTGCATTCTAGCTGGTTGCCCGAGTTAGAGGTTCTTGCACATGTCTGGGCTACATCAGGATACGCCAACATAAGGTCTCAGGAGATTCTGGGAGGAAGAAGAGCATGCAACCTCACAGTGAAATCTGAATGAGTCCTGGGCATTTCTAGAGAACTCTGTGGCTTATTTCTGTTCTCCCTTTCTTCCATCAGGGAGGAAAACTTTCCTACCAAACACACTCACAGACACCCCTCGGGCTAACACTAGGAAAACTGCAGAGACAAGGCTTTGTTGACACGAGAAGCTGTGATGTAGTAAGCCAAAATCGCTGCCTGCTGGGTCGAGACAACAAGGCAGTGTGAAGGGGCTGTATTTAGACAAGCACTTGAGCCCACCAAGGGTAAGAAAAACCTACCACTGTCAGCCGGCCCTGGAGATGCACCCGACTTCCCAAACAACAGTATCCCCCAGTGCAGCCCAACAGAAATGTTGATTTAAATTATTCGTGCTAATGTGAGTGTGGGATACGGTGATGTGATTCTTGGCCTGCTGACAGGAAGCTGTGAATGATGTGGTAATGGTATATATATATCTCCCAGCCTGGATGCCCGAGAAGAAAGGCAGGACTGTGAAATCACAGCAGGACCCTGCCGTGTGCTGCCCTGCTGAGTGCGACAGACACACACAGGGCTGTGTCCAGGTCTGTCCGGGGAGGTAGCCAGACAAGCCCCAGGAGTCCACAAAAATCCGCAAGCTCCTCGCAGAAAATTGGGTGGAGAATATCAAGCAGAGAGAAATCTCAGCACTTTAGATTTTAATTACAAGTGATAGAAAATTGCTAGATAGATAAGGCCTTGTTGGGGTCCCCAGTGAAGCTTGAAAAATGGCTATACATGTAGGTTCCCAAGTTTGCCACTAACTTCCTGTGTGACCTGCCTTCAGGGTCCCCATCTTGACACTAGAGTGGGTGATTCTGAGATGCTTAGTTCCACGAAATCAAAAAGAAAAGAAATTGTTTATGGAGTTTGAAAAGAAAATGATGGCTCCAAAAATTTGGTCAATAATCTCAGAATGGTCATAACATGAAGAGTGTGCTTTTTTAAAAATTTAGTCTGGAAAATACAATACAACGACCCCTCAACATGCTCATAATTTCCATCATGAGAGATCGGAAGTGGTTCACTACAGACAAGGAAGTAACTGAGAATGGAGTTAAAGGCCTTTAAAAATCATTTTAAAAATCTTTAAAAGTCTCATCTGCTTGGGAGATGACATGGCATTTAGAGGTCATGCCCTATATGGCATTTCTTTCTTTTTGTTTTCAGTCACATGGTCCTTTGGGCATAGATTCCCCCTGTCCCAGTGTTACCAAACTATAACATATGAAGAGATGGCATGATTTTGTAAACAAGGGCTTGATTTTCTAATTTCTACACAAGGAATATAGTGTGATATTGATCTCACCCACAGTCACAACGTGAATCTTCAAGTGGGCTCCAGATAACACACAGAGATGCGTTGCTCCATCCTCACACACACAGCGAGAATGCCCCCTTGCCCTCGCACCCACCCCCGCACAACCAGGACAGTGCGCATGCTGGACACTGGGTGACATCCACGCTGCTCATTCTGCTACTTTCAACGTCACATTAAATGTCTTCTGAACACCCCTGCTGTGGGATGGGTTTAATCTGAATCCCATACACAGCCTATGATTTGGAGGCAACCCCCGGCCTTTCTATTCCTGGTTTTAGGCTGGTGACACAAGGAAGATGGCTTTGTCATACAGCACAAGAATATTCTGTTTTGATGTTTAAGTCTGACGCATCCAACCCTCAGCACCTTTTCACTAAGTGTGGTTCTTTCCACTCCCTTCCAAACCTCACAATTGATCTCAACCCCAGTGGTAATTCGGTAGGTGTAAGGCCTGGGAAAGAAACAGTCCCTCAAAATTGGCTTGTACAGAAGAAGGAGGGAATCACCATGTTGATCTGGAAAAATTTCTTAAACTATTTAAGTGCCCATGAAAAACCCCCTTCCGTCTCCCACACCTGGGGTCCCAGAAAGTCTGTACAAGAAACATAACAAAAACACGTGCTATCGCCCTGGTGTTTTCTTAACGCATACATTCAGTTAGGGGATTAGTGGAGGAAAAAAACTGTATGAAACTGAATCAGATTTTATAGTAAGGTGGTAAAAAGCAAATCCATTGGGACTGAATTAACTCTGGCAAATTACAGAAGAAAAAAAAATCAGGTAAGTCGTTTTAAATTTATACCCGAGCAAACAAATTAATTTTGTTGTGATTCCAGACCACTTTTTGCCCTCATCTGAAGGAAAGAAGTAGCTCATTTTTACAGCCTGGGATGTAACAACTGCTGGTCTTTATGCTCTCGATAATTCCTTGAGGTTGCTTTGTTTTTGTTTTTGTTTTTGTTTTTTTTAACTCTAAAAATGTTTGAAATTAAACTACACCCTCATTAGCTGGAAACCTTAAATTGGTAGCAAGGACCAGCTTCTCTCCTAGAAACGTTTTTTTTCCTAACATCTCACCCCAGCGGCTCCTCCCCACATGACCAGGCTCATTCGATCCCATAAAGACGGGCACCCACAGCTGAATTTGAGTCCAGACACCATATTTTGGGGAATGACTAAAAATACCAGCCCACCTATTTTTAGCAGGGAGAATAAACATTATCTGTGTGTTTCTTTGGCTCCCAGGAGATTGTTTTTAGTCACAGAATTGAATACCCCTCCTTCCCGCCATGGATTATTTTTAAAATGCGGGCTCAGAAATAACCCACATACACAGCATCGAAGGCCTGAATGTCCTCAAAACTAGAAACATACTGTCCAGAATCAAAGCTAATACATTAAGTGTGCAATCAACAAAGGTCAGAGGCCTGGAGAATCGACGTATTTTTACTGAAGACTTGCCAAACTCTGACACTGTGCTAAGGACCAACACTTTGGGGTAGAAAAAAGCAGACACTCATAATCTATAAAATGACCTGGGTGAGAAGTTGTCATGGGAATCAGGGGTGAACAGGGCATGAACTGATAGGGTGGACTAGATGGGAAGGACTATTCAGAGGCGAGGGAAGAGCCTTCATTAATTTGGTCAATTTGGGGAAATTCAGAGAAAGTTAAAGTTCATGCCTCTTCTACCGCTTTTTAAACTGTTGGCGCTCCCATGTCAAAGACTGCAGATATTGGTGATAAGAAAAGAATGTATGCCCGGCACTCCCCTTAGAGGGGTCCCTACCCCAGACCCCAGGTTTTAGAGGGTCCCACTCTGGATCTTGTCCAGTGAAATCTTCTCAATAGGACAGAATCCATGAGGCCAAGGGGATGTGCTCACGGGGAGCCCACACTTATCCTGTTATAGGTTGAAAAGTGTCCTCCGAAAATCTGTCTGTTGAAGTCCTTATCTCCAGCACCCCAGCACTCAATCTTATTTGGAAATAGGGTCTCTGCTGATGTGATCAAGTTGGGATGAGGTCCTTAGGATGGGCCCTAAGCAAACATGACTGGTGTTCTTGTAAAAAGTGGGTATTTGGACACAGACATGAACACAGGGAGAATGGATTTTGAGGATGAAGGCAGAGGTCAAGGTAACACATCTACAAACTAAGAATTGCCAAAGATTCCCAGCAAACCTGCAAAGGCTAGGAGCTGGGGGAGAGGATGCAACAGAGTCTCTCTCACAGCCTTCAGAAACAAGCAGCCCTTGCTGACACCTAAATCTTAGACCTTCAGCCTCGAGAACTGTGAGATAATATATGTCTGTGGTTTAAGCCACCCAGTGTGGGGTCCTCTGTTAGAGCAGCCCTAGCAATCTGACACCCCTCCTTCTAGACTGCACCCCAGTCCCCAAGCCCCGAGAATCTCCCAAGCCCCCTTCCAGGGCCTTCACTGGCCAAGCCCACCCTCCTGCAGGCAGCATGTGCGACTTAATACATGCCCCTCTGGGTCCAAGAGGTGGCCAGAGGACAGCTGGTGTATGTGGCATACACACCGGCTTGCATGTGAGAGGCCTCTACTGGTGCAGGAGCTCAAGGTGGGAAAGAAAGGGCTGAAGGCTGGATGCTGAAGGCCCAGGGCTGAGGTCAGCTGTCCTCAGCCAGCACAATTTAACAGAGAATCCAAGGATTTTAAGCAGTCTAAATTTAAACCTTGCCTTCCAGATAAAGATGAAGATACATCTGTCAAGATAGGAAGCTAAATTATGTTCATTTGTAATGGTTTGTTAGCTTGATTTCTAGCTTTCAAAGTTGGAGCACATGGGCCTCTTCTTGGCCTGAGTCTCACAAAGGGAGGTTAGGGGAGGGCGGGCCTATTGATTTCAGACCAAGATGCTCTAGTCCACTCCCTCAATCTGAAATACCCCCACAGGGCATCAGCCTTACATTTGGAAATGCAATCACTGTACATCTAAGGGTAAACCCTGTGCCCTCCTGTCTGATGAAATTTTATTTGCTTTGCCAAAAAAGACATGTTGAACACAGAGCCTAAAAATAAAAATTCTTTAGCTAAAATTTCCCACCAGACCTGATTTTTTTTAAGCACTTTATAAATGAAAAAGGAAAAATGTTTTGGGAAGGCCTGATGTTAGACAGCAAAGCAGTCTGGGTGCATCTAGCTTCACTGAAGCTCAATGCATCCGCATTCAGTGAATTTCAGGCCAGGTCACTTACCCTCCATCTCAGAGGCCTGCCCCCAGCTCGCACGGAGATCTGCCAGGCCAAGACCATTTGCAGGAAATCATGTTAGAGGATGTAGTATAAATATAGATTAACTGATACCATGGCTTGAGATCTTAAAATTTGGAGGAAATTGAATATCTGGGACCTAAAAATCTAAGCACATAATGGTGCCAATTGGCTCATATTTTCAAGGGATTGGAACCTGATTGCAGGAGATGTATAACTAAAACAGAAGTATTTTTTTAAAGGAGTCTCTTAAGAAAATTACAGAAGTCAGGATAGTTAAGCCAATGGCTAAATCAGGTCATAGTGACCCACAAGGATATGCATAAAAGGAAAATTACACAGCCACAGTAACCTGGGCCACAGTCACAGTTTTTTGTGGGTTGCACACGCTGGGGCAACATGCAGAGAACACAACTGAGAATGTTCTGGGTATAATACAGGCGGAAAAAAACGGCTTTCTAGAAATATTTTGAGGCTCACCTGGGAGACCCCAATTAGCATTGCAACAAGAGACCTGGCTCTGTTAACAGATAAATAAAATAATCCAAGTTCAGGACAAAATTATGTAGAAATTGATGCTAGGGTCCCAAGTCCATTAGATTTATTTCTGCCTCTTTTTTTTTTCCAAAAAAGAAAAAGAAAACTTGTTTCCTGACCTAGTGCTCAGCCCATGAACAGTCTGTCCAGTTGCCTTGGAAAGCAGGAAACAGTTAATAAAATAAGCAAGCAGGCCAGTTCATAAAAATGGGCAACAGACTCCAACACCTCATATTCTCACTACTTTCCCTTATAAAATAATAGAAAAAGCATCATAAAATCAATATTAACTTATTTAAGTAGCTATAAAAGAGCTCTCTGGTCATTTGGTCCAACTATAAAATTATCTCACCATCTCAGTAAACTGTCGATCCTTTGAGAGCATCTACCATTGCTGTCTATTAATCCTTAACGATAAATACTTTGATTACAACTGGCATATCTTTCTTAAGGTTGGAGAGGAGTTTTAAAGCAAACATATCAGGTATTGCAATGGAATACTTTCAGAGTTACCAAAAGTTACTCAATATATTCATGCAAACACACAGTGAAACAGCAATAAAACGCAAACACCTTTTCCCAAATAAAACACCACACAGGCCCGACGCAGTATCTAGAAACTACCTGCCCCAAACGTTCTTGTATTTTCTTGACATATTTGAAATATTAAATCACGGGTTCCCTTGCAGGATGATTTTTAGGTTAAAGAATACAGCAAGTAGATGATTTCTCAGCTTTTATGTTTTATTTTTGTTTAGAGTGGTAGCTCTCAGCCTCCTCTAGCTGGCTTGTACTGCCAAGATTTTTTTCTACCTATGTACAGTCCCTAAATCACACTCCCTTAATTTTGCAGACGCATGTTAGGAATTTCCATCAGACCTCATGGTCTCTGCTTCTCTGAACAACTGGCTTGTTTCTTATATTGTGGACACTGTCATTGCTGAGGACTGATGGTGTTTCTCTCTTTGCCTTGGCCACCAGGGAACCTGTTCATCTCCCTTACCCCTGCTAGACAATTTTTCTACCCTTATTTCCTCCCTTACTCCAATTACGTTCGTTCATTTTATATTAAAATTGCATGATTTTTGCCTTAACTTCTTTATATAAAAAGATAGTCCATATTTCTTTGTCTTCTACTTCCTTAAAACTATTACATGAAATTATTTTCTTTAAGTTCTGTCTCTTCCCCTCAACTTGGGGCAGATTTTTTTTCAGGAAACCCTTCTAGAAAACCTGACTCAAGTATCCTTAAAAATATTACCTTAACTGCTTCACCCTCGTGTTAAATAAGCACTTACAAACACATATCCCCAACAGGTAGCTAGACCTCTAGGCTGTTAGGGTTAGTTCTGTGTATTTTATCTCATTCTTCCATATTTCTTTTTAGTTACAGTATATATTTTATTTCTCCTGGGGGAGGTAAAGCTCCTGGAGATTGGAGATTGTACTTATACGACCACCGCTTGCTGCTCAACAACCTCCTAATTCCTAGGTGGTTCCCCATTGCCTAGAAGTCCATCGTGCACACCATTAGTTTTTAATTGTAATAGTTTAGATAAGATAAGTTATGCTGCAGTAACAAAACAAACAAACAAAAAAATCTCAGCGGCTGTTCACACCAAAAAGCTTATCACTCAAACAAAATAAACTTCAAGTCCAGGTGACCCTCCAGGGCAATCATCCTCCATACAGGTACCTCAGCCATCCATTCTGCTTTGATTTCTGAGGGAAAGCCATCATTAACATGAAGGTGTATCCATGATCAGAAAGACAGAGGAGAAGAGAAACAGGAGAAGTGCAGACGGACTGAAAGCGATATACTTCACTTACACTCATATTTTGTTGGCCAGAACAAGTCACCTGGCCCTGCCTAACTGCAAGGGACTGGGAACCTAGTCTACTGCATGCCCAGCCCAGGGAAGAAAGGAGAACCAGATGTTAGCAAGCCCGAGTGACATCGACTGCACGTGCCCACTTTAAAAAACGAAAAAGAAAAGTCAAGTTGCTAACTTGTCACAAAGACTCAGGAATAAGCTCAAGTTTCTACTAGATGAAGTTATTTTAAGTGATTAAACCCAGTAATGTGTCAGCCATTATAAGACATGTATTATAAAATCAAGCCGATTCATCCAAACAAAAATGACCACTTCAACCAGTCATTTAATGATCACCAACTGTATGTGAAAGGTAATGGTAAATACAGTATACCATTTGAAATGACAAGCTTATTGGAAAACAATCGAAATGCCCATCTATTGTCAGTCTCAGGAACAAGAATGAGGATGAAACTGGAAGGTCGGATCATTCCCTCAGACTTGGAAGCCGTCAAATACGTAAAGATTCTAAATAATCAGTCATTCAGGATAGACACGATGGATGTGTGCCCAGAAACATGGATGACTTGAAGTTATCAGAAACATGTTTTCTGAAACACTTAAAATCTAGAAGGTAAATGAAAACCAAAAGGTAGAGACTCATGCAACAGATGTTCAGAGAAAAAAAAGCTATTAAATACCTATACTGAACACAGTGTCTCCAAAGCCCATCCCACACTGTCCAGAATTCACTTTCTGTTAATGGCAGCAAAGTCCATCCCTCCCTCTCCTTTGACCCCCACCCAAAGTTTTCCCAAGTGTTCATGTCAACTCTTAACTTCTCAGAGTCTCCTCACTCAAACTCTGCTTCCCTCTTGCCTAACCCATTGCCGCCGTCCCCTGCTTTGATACCACCTCATCCAACTCAACTTATACGTGGAGCTGAAAGCAGGCACCTCCACACTCTGGTTGAATCACCCTCCTCCAAAACCTTTGCTGGCTTTCCACGGGCTCAGCGAGAGTCCAACACCTTTCCACTTAAGCAAGCAAAGCCCTTGCAGCTCAGCTTCTCTCTCCAGCTTTATCTGCAAGTCCTCCTCCAATGAGCATTTTGCTCTAAATAAATGAGACAATTCATGGTTCCCTAAATATACTTTAAGCTTCATATTTTCAAATTCCATCAGGTCAGAAAAAAATCCATTAGTTCATTTAAAGTTTTCACAAAAAAAGAAAAGCTGGCTCCTAGTGTAACTTAACCAAAGTTATAAAACTACTCTATTCGATTTGTAGGACACAACAACTTAACTCTTTGTTTTAGGCTTACTACCTTTAATGTTTCAAGTAATTGTTCAGAGTTATTTCCTCCTCAATATGAAGAACACTTCAAGATGCAAGATGTTTTCTTCTAGAATAAAAAATACAAAAAACAAATTTAAAAAATCTAGACTTTACTTTTTTGATTTTCTAGTCTTCATTCTTAGGATTATAAAAATAATACAAACGTTTCAAAAACTTCAACCATTATAGAAATACATAACCTTAATAAGGAGTATTTATTAAGTGCCAGGTAGTGTGCTAAATGCTTTATGTGAATTATGTAATTTAATCCTCACAACAATCTTCTGAGATAAGAATTATGATTATTTGCATCTTTATAGCTAAAGAAACTGAGGTTTGAGGAGGTTAACAAAGACCAGAGTCAAAAAACAAGTGGTACAGCTGTGATTTGACCAAGCCACATTCCCAGGAATCAAAACCCTCTTATAATCCTGCCCTCAGATTAAAATTATATCCTCAGTTAAAATCTTCTACTTGGGCTTCAGAGAGTAAATAAAATACAATGAACTCCCTCCAGTAAAGACACTGACCTATCAAACAAAGAACTGGAAAGTCCCTGGCTCACTCAACTCTACACAACGGTTGAATCTTTGAGAAGCACCTACAGCACCACCTGTCCAGTATCTCCTCTCCCCAATGCTGACTCCCTGACCTGACATCCCTCTTATGGTTTAAGGTATTGCTCTCTCCCTCAGATGAGAGTACTTTCCAAATGTCATCTGTTCATATTACCATTAATATAAGTAAACATATTGCCTGGAACGAGTAACACAAATAAATACTAAACCACCATAAACCATATTTCACAAATAATTTCAGGCCGTTACTGGACACCAAACAAAAACCCAGTGTCATGAGCAGCAAAAAGAAGGAAAATGGACAATGCCCCTCTGTAAGATACGCTCCCTGTACCTTCAAAGTGCCAAGGGGAGAAAAAAGATGCATAAACTCACTTTTTATCTTCTTTAGTGTCTTTGGATTGGAAAGAAAGAAGATTGATAAGACAGGTAAACATGCAGCCACCTCTAGCTGGAAAGGCTGCTTTGTGCAAAGTACAGAGAACATCCCCTAGACCCTCCAGACTCTTACCACCTGCCAATATACTGTCATTGTGATCATATCAATCTGTGACGCCTGCATGTGAACGGCACCCTCTGGGCTTGTCCCAAGGACAATTCACACAATTTATATAGAGCCTACAAGATAATTTGAAATAATCCGAGCATAAGATCCAGAAGGATATGCTAATTAAAGACACACAATACATTAATCCAAATGAGAGCAGGACAAGCATCTCTTACACAAAAAGGCAGCAGCCAGCGTGTCTGTCCACGTGAACTGGGGACAAAGCAAAACGAAGACTTCGGGTGCAGCATGAAAAGATCAAGCCACAGAGAGGAAGAACTGCCTAACAGGAGTGATAGAAACACTCTAGGTTGCTTAAGATAACATAGCACCTCCTCTTGGGGACTCAGAAACATATATTCATTTGCACGTGTATACCTGCCCCGGAGCACACATTCACAATTCTCCCTCAATTTTGAGAAGGAATACCAGACCTTTTTTGGCGGACACAATTTCTACACTAGGATAAAGATTAACAGATTGGAGCCGAAAAACCTAGGTACGCATCCCAGCTGCACCCCTGACTTACCAGTGGAGGGTTTAGCCAATCCACTAAGTTTATTTAAGTCTCAGATTATACATCATCCCCAGGCCCCCGCCCCATAGGAGGCTCCCTTATAAAACACCTAAAGTATCTTTCCCACCATTTCCCCCGTAAATGCTATCTCAGTCCACTTACTAGTCTCCTTCCCATCACTTACCACAACTTTCACTTTTTATTTGTCTATTTACTCATTTTATTTTCTGTCATCCCCGTTAGAACATTAGAAGCATGAGCGAATTTGTGTGTACTAGTCACACTCGTGGATACTCCTAGCACCCAGAGCACCGCCCAGTATATGGTAGCTGCTCAACCGTTGGCGAATCCACGAGCCTTTTTCCTCATCTATAGATCAGAGGTTTGCTGTGTCTGTTGTGAGGAGCACAACGTAAAAGAAGCAGCTGGCTTCTGCATTGCTAAGTCTGTCCCAGAGTGCCTGCTGTCGTAAGACATGATGCCTCCGCTTCCCCCAGCTACCAGTCATTGTCCGCAGCAGCATCAGGAAGAGCCTTGAAAGCAGGACAGCCTGGTGTTTGCAACCGTTGATCCATCAATCCCTAGCAATGTCTCCGTTTTTTGTCTCATCACTATTTTGTGTCATAATTCACTGTCACTGGGGGAGGGTGGGGCAGGCAGTCTGGACCGAGAGCTTCACACTTCCCTCACAATCATCCTTCACACAGCCTTCTCTTCGCACAACACCCAGAGCAATAGTGAGCTGAAGGTAATTTTCATCATTTCTTTGTGAAGCTCCTTGGAGACCAAATCACAGCAATCAGACCTGGAATAGCTAATTTTCCCTATCAATATGGCCAGGCCATGGTGCACAACTGTTCGGTCAAACACCAGTCTAGGTGTTTTGTAGATGTAACTAACATTTACCATCAGTAGACCTTAAGTAAAGCAGATTACCCTCCATAATGGGGGTGGGTCTCATCCCATCAACTGAGGACCTTGAGAGAAGAGACCGAGGTTTCCCAGAGAAGGAATTCTGCCCCAAGACTGTAACACAGAAATCATGCCACGGTTTCCAGCCAGCTCGCCTGCCCTGTGAATCTTGGACTTGCCAAACCCCACAGTCACATGAGCCAACTCCTTAAAATAAATCTCTCTCATCTCCATATACATAAGTATATATATTTATATGTATATATGTATTTATATAAATTATATGTGAAAGCTTGCTTATCTGTGTTTTTATTTCTGGGGTTACAATCCATTACTTTCATCAGATTCTCAGCATGATATTCCCAAAAATCATACACACACACACACACACATATATATATATATATATATATATATATAGAGAGAGAGAGAGAGAGAGAGAGAGGGAACCAATACTATATAAGCTATATACATACATATTTTATCTTGTGTGTGTGTGTGTATATATACATATATATACACACATTATATATATATTTATATATATATGCACACACACATAAATAAAAACATTAGAGCATTTCTCAGAACTTGTGATTTTTACGTGAAAAGAAATCTACCTTTTTCATAGCGGTGAAAAGCTGTTTTTTCAATCCTATCTCAAGGAAACAGTCAAGAACATGAGGGTACCCAATGAAGGGAATGGCCCTTGAGGGTGACCTGTTACAAGTGCCTTCTGGCCTCCTCAGAATCACTTAACCTAGGCCACCCCTCCGTAATTCAGAGAAAATTGAAACCACAGTTTAGAACCTCAAAAAAGTTCATGGAGTGGGGAGTGCAGAGCAACCTGGAGTTCTGACGCAAATGGAAAAGGCTGTTTTCCGCCCCCGGTTACCCCTCTGGGCCCTTTTCTCCACCTGGAAAAAAAATAATGGTACATGATTGAACAGAATAAGCGCCTCTCCCTCACTCTCAAATTCATTTTTTTAAAGAATCTCTTCTCTAAAAATACAAGGAATTCTATGAATCTTTCTTTCTGCTTCTGAAATATTTTCTACAGAATCTCTCTAGTCCTTGCAAAGCGGTGATTATGAATGACTAAACAGTCTTGCATATATTTCTGGAATACTTGGAAATGCCTCTGTTATTTTTGGAAATGTGTGCTTGTTCAGGTTATTCCAGCAATGGGCAGCTCCTGAAAAAATTCTTTCGTGATAAAAAGCCTGTAGCTCCACCTACTGCTTCCTCAAAGATGACAAGCGGGGCCTCGGCAAGAAAAAATAAAAATCAGGATCGCATGAAAACAGCTTTATCTTCCACATAAAGTTCATCTATTTAACTGTTTCAGGTAAGAGTTAGTTAACACGTTTCACCACTGACAACACAAATGCACGCAGCCCGTACGTCACGCATCACAAGCAGGAACTAAAGCAGGCAGGGAGTAAATTGTTTGAGTATTTTGAAACACCTGTCAAAGTCGTTGCCAACATCTGCTGAGAAGCAAGATGAACTGGGGAAGTCCTTGGGGAACACATCACTCTGGGGAAAGCACTACCTTGAAGACACAGGCAAAGTAATCACAAACATGAGGCCAGGTTGTATCACTGCATCTAGCTTCGCCTGGATTTGAAGAAAATGGTGACATGGGACCCAAAGGCAGCAGAGAAGTGAGGGAATCCAAGTCTTTAGATGGATGTTCCTGGTGAAAGGGTCCAGCCTTCCGCTGCCTGGTCCTTCCTCGTGGCTCACTCCACCGGATCTGGGCCAAGAAACAATTTCCGATGGAACTAATTCTTTTGTTTTGACTTTTTCCACTGCTACCAAACCCTCCAAATCAACTCCCCTACATTACAGCAAACCTTCCTGTCTAAATTCTAGAGCCTCAACTGCAAGAGATCATGCTTTGCTTCTCTCAATAGGCGATTAAGAAACGCCAACTAGGAAACAGCTTTATTCTTCCTGTGAGTCTCAGATGCTTTTCAGGTAAAACCCAATGTCTCTCTACCACAGCTAAACAGAAATGCATATTTCCCATTTTCCATTTTCCATAGTGAACTGTAACCAAACTAGGACAGACAACTGGGAAGAACACTGAGAATTACCAAGTCAGGCATTATCGTTAAATCTAGAAAGGTTGGTTTATTTTTCTGTTTCGTTAATCAGAATCAGCTGTTTAAAAGTATGTATAGCTTTGGTTTCATGGTCATGAAATATCTTGTAATTATATCATCAATAACATTTGATTTTGCACCTTTACATTCTGGGGTGCATTTTTTGTTTTTTATGGGGTTATTTTGACACCTATTTAAAAATAATTATTATTAACTATTACTTTTTTAAAGTTGGAATGAACCTACCTTTAAGATCTTCAGAAACACCCACCCTCTACCAAACAGCAATCACTCCTGTCAGAAAGTATCATTTAACTAACCAAAACCCTTCGTGCCCCGGCCCTTTCAGTCTTATCCTCAGTGTAACTGTCCAGCAACGAACCTTAATAGCCTGTGTTGGAAAAAAAAAAAAATTCAGATTCTTGAATCCTGTGAGACTTTGGCTTATTCAGCAAATATTCACTCTCTTTCTCATTCCTCTGTGGCAGAAGTTTACTTCCTTTCCCTAGTGACTTTGGTTTGCCATACAACTTGCCTTGACCAATGGGATGTTCACAGGACACAAACAGAGGTCTTAGGTAAGCTTCTAGTTTGGTTTGGGCTCCTACACTCCTGGGACAGCTGTGAGAAAATCATGCCCTGGGTAGGCATGCCTCTTTAGCCTGAGCCTTCATAAAAAAATACGTATCGAGCAGATCTGAACCCAACTCCCAGCCTGGATCTAACACTGTGGTAGAGTAACTCATCTGAGCCCACTTCAGACCAACTAAACACCACAGCTCCCCTGCAGACCCATGAGCATGAGAATTAATGGCTGTGGTATATCATTGAGTTTGGGGACGGTTTTGTTTGTCACACAGCATTGCTATAGCATCGCTGACTAATACAAATACCATATTAAAGTCCTTCTCTACTATCTCCTCCAGATTAAACAACCTCAGTTTTATATCACCCTATCCTAAGGCCCTATTTTAAAATTATTCCATTATCTTGTTCTCTCCTTTCTTTTTTGTCTAGATAAGAAACTTCAGCTCTCCTGTGTGACTTAAGGAACACCTTTCCTCCAGGAAACCTGTGGAAGATCCTAGTCAGCCTGGCTTGGAGGCACTTGTTTGGACTTATGGTGTGACCACCCAAAAGAAGATTACATACAATAAAAATCTAAACAAATGGCAAAGTGGACAGAATAAAATGACCTGCAAAATGGACTCTCTCCCCAAAATGTATACTCTTACAAATAAATTTTAAACAGTCTTTTCAACTTTGATGACAACAAATCTAGAAGGAAATAAAGTAAGCACCCCTCTGCTCAAGGCCAGCTTCAGGGGCACAAGATCTGTGCAGTCACACAGGGCCCTCACCTGGTTTACTGCTCTGTTCTCACTGTCTTGAAATTAGTGTTTTAAGAAGGAGCTCCTCAATTTTATTTTGCACTGGGCCCCACATTATGTATGCAGCCCATTCTGATTCCACCTATAAGATCATTCCTAGCTTCCAGCCTGCTCCTTCATTTCCTCTGCTAAGGCTTTTGTGCAGGCTCTCACCTCCTCTGCCTTGGATACTTGCAAGAGTTCCTAATTAATTTGCTTTCCTTCTTTCTCTTGCTTCCCTTCTCTCCCCTTACCTCCTTACCTCATCCTGTGTTACTGCCCCAGATTTCCTTGTCCTTCCCTGTCTTTGCTCATCCCTCTGCCTGGAATGTCCTTCCCTTTAATTCTCTCATCTCTGAAAGCACTAGACCAGATCTGACTCCTGTAGTCTTCCTTGGCCTTTTTCCTACCCCATACAAATTCTTAACTCCTCATTTGGATAGCATCTGAATATCCCTTTTTTTTTTTTTTCTTACTCATTGAGTCTTTTTTTTTAAGGCTTTCTCTTTTTCTGTTTTTGTTTGTTTGTTGGAGGGAAGCTAATGAGGTTTATTTATCTATTTATTTTTAATGGAGGTACTTGGGATTGAACCCAGGACCTCATACATGCTAAGCATACACTCTACCACTGAGCTATACCCTTCCCCCTGGAATATCCTTTTCTTTTAAAGTATAGTTGATGTACGATATTATATAACTTACAGGTGTATAATATAGTGATTCACAATTTTTAAAGGTTATACTCCATGTATAGTTATTATAAAACAGTGGCTATGTTCCCTGTGCTGGATATATATCCTTGTAGCTCATTTTATACATGGTAGTTTGTACTTCTTAATCCCTTACCCCCATCTTGCCCCCTCTCCCATCACTCTCCCCATTGGTAACCACTAGTTCTTTGTCTATATCTGTGAATCTCTTTCTTTTTTGTTACAGTCACTAGTTTGTTGTATTTTTCAAATTCCACATATAAGTAATATCATGCGGTATTTGTCTTTCTCTGTCTGACTTATTTTACTTAGCAACATACCCTCCAAGTCCATCCATGTGAACACACTTCTATGATAACACTTAATCTAAGTATCACAATGGCTTATTCACTACTTTCCAGACAAACTGTACTTCCAGAGTCAGGAATCATATCCTATTCTTTCCGCCCTCAGCTCCATGACTAGCACACAGAGGCACCAAAAGCAGGCATTCAAGAGATCACTGAATTTGAACTGTCACCTAAGGAATGAGGAAACTTAGACCCAAAGTCACCCAGGGAGTTAATGGCAAAGCCAGGATTCAATCTCGGGCCAGCTGATTCTTGGTTCAATACACCATGTTGTCTTCCTCTGGTGAATTTTTTTCCAATAAAATATCAGTCATTTCCCCACCAATCCATGAAGCAACACAACCTTTTGTGCTTATCCAGGATAAGCAATACTATGCCCCTCCTAGAAATTCCTCCAAAATACAGGTTGTTCATCCTGGGTGAGCACTTGGAGATTGTTACTCCAATTCTTCAGTTCACCGCAGAGAAAGAAGAAATGAAAGCCATGAAGAGACTCTCCCTGGTAACATTTAGTCACCAAGTGTGCTGAGTCTCAGGCCAGTGCTAATTCCACTGATCACATCGTCTTGTAATTAGAGACAAGAATCCAGATTAACACACTTGATCACGGCAAATAAGTGTATTGGTTCCCTAACAGCTGCCATTGGCCTAATTTGCTTCTCCCTTGGGCTGAGCAGAGGACCATCTGAGACGTACACAGGGCCACGAAGACTTTCAGCGTTTATCACCACCACCATGCAGGTTCCATCCAAGCACATTCGGGTCCCACTGTGCTCAAACACAGCTGGAGAAGCCTCTGCACCCACTCCTGCTCTACACACCCTCCCAGACATAACACCATGTCTGGACTCACGTGATTTCTCCATCCGGAAAAACCAGTTCTAAGGGAAAAGGTTCGTATTAATAAAAGCTGAAAGGGGATTCCCTAAGTACCTCCAAATAGTCAGTGGATGTTTTTTTAGAGAATAATTACTGCCTCTTTTTCAACAGCTCTGAATAGAAAATGAGCAAATTATTCCAACTCCAACCCAAGGAACCCAAAGTAGACATGAGGAAGAGAAAGGAGGGGGGACACAGGGAGGGAGGCTGGAAACAGATTTCTGGTAACACAAACCCTTTAGAAAAGGACAGATTAAAATTCTACCAATCAACAGAGGGTTAAGCAAAGCAAAAAATATTCCTAATAGCCTCACCGGCAACTTTGGAAACACCTTAAAAAGAAGTGATGTCTGTTGGTCTCTGGAATTTGTTCTAAGAGAAAGTTTGGGATTACAGTGGCTGATTGAGGGCATGTAATCTGGGAAGAAGAACTGAATTGGGGGCCAGTGCTCTTGGTCTGCTGATGCCTGCTTCCTCCTAGTCCCTTGTTGTGGGCACGTTCCATGTGCAATAAGAGAAAGACAACTGAGCCATGGATCAGAAGGTTTGTCTGAAACACGTCATCCCTCAGCACTTTCATGTCTTTATCTGAAATATGTGGGTAAGGAAGGAGCAAGGGCTTTACTTATGGGCAGATCAGTTCAAATCCCAGCTCAGCCACTTCTCACAATGCCATTTAATGTCTCTTGAGTTTCATTTTCTTCTTCTCTAAGATGGAAAGCGTATCATCTATCTTACGAGAATTTTCTGAGAATTCAAATGACTCCAAGGTACAATCTCTCCACTATAATCAATTACAAAAAAAATTTTTTTCATATATTCCTTCCCACCTTCTCCGACACAGAGTTTTTGGGAGAACACAATCTACAAGCCTGATGTGTAAGCATCATATAATCAATATTAATTTTCTTTTCCCTCCACTCCCACCCCACCATCATTATAATGAGGGTTTTGTAATAGCTAGTTCCCTTCTAATCCCTTCTAATTCCTTAATTCTACCAATAAATTCTCTGCTTCACCACTTTGCTTTATCTGTATATCTTTAGATCCAGCAGAGTAAGCAATTTAGCACAGTTATTTAATTAGTATTTGTAGCATTAAGTTTTCCCTGTATAAATCAGGTTCAAGGTAAGGCGCATGCTCTCTGTTTCTAGAACTGTACACTAAAGGAAGTGAGCCGGCTTCCTAACTCACTGGGAGGTTATGAGAGGGACGTACATCCGGCAGAACAGGGCTCACCGCCACAGAGAAGCCCACCCCTCACACCCTGCCCCGCTTCACCTGGGGAGCATCTTCATGACATCAGATGACTGCTTTCTAGAATTCAGCAGCAATCTCAACTTGTTGCATTTTAAAAGCGCCATATCAGTGTGCTATTTTTAGACATCACCCACAGCTCAAAGGGAGCCATCAAGGATCTCCTTTTGAACCCATATTTGATTATTGGCCAAATTTCCATATCCTGTTCTAGGCCATGTCAAAAACATATGTTTTGATGAAAGGGTGATCAAGAAAGTGCTCTCACATTATAGAGGAAATGGGTTCTGTTTAATATGAATTACTGGCACTAGAAACCCTTGTTTCGAAGCTGAAGGCGCAATCACCAGCATCTGCGCCAAACCCAGTAAGACAGGCTGGGCCTTGCTGACCACAGACCACAGGACTCAGTTCTGGGAAGGACTGCCCTAAAATGCGGGACTGGTGAAATTCCAGGAGAGGGTCTCTATCACCCAAGTTTGGCATATATCACCCACCAGATACGAAAACAGACAAGGAAATTCACAGAGAGGCTACACTCCATCCCGTGTGGGGGCCCTCTTGACCCCAGTAAGTCTGCAGTAAGATGACTCTCAGATGTACTTCCTCCTTTGCCATCTGTCTTCTCCCTCTGCCTCCTTCTTCAAGGATTAAATACTGATTTTGAGTCACTTCAAAAAAATGGAAGAATTCATCCTCCCTCCTGTCCAATTTCTACCCTTATTATTGTAAGTCGACCTATAGTTTTGACTTATTGTCTGATATCTGTATATTTATGTTAATAGTATAAAAATGCATCTACAGTATATACAGCACTAAGAAGTTCAACATGTCATCTTGCTATAAAGGAGCCAACAGGCCCGTAGAGGACCTATGACCTAAACAGGAATAAGTACTAAGCAATGAGACAAAAGTTAGTGTCCTCGGAGTGTAGAATTGAGAGGCAAGAAAGATGATTTCCAGCTGGGTCGATCGGTAAAGGAATGGCCCATGAACAGGTCCTTGAAGGATTTAGTAGGTGATGATTGTTGGGGGAAGTGCTTTGTAGGTAGCAGGAATGGAAGAAGAAAAGAAGCATCCTAGAAACCAAAAGCAAGACATGAACTTGACCATCAAAGAAATTCCAACCAAACCCCTTCTGTAATGAGTGAGATTGTAGACAAATGCATAAAACCACTTGAAAAGCAAGGTCCCCAGGCTTAACATAATCTAAAGTGTTAAATGGCACTGTGCACAGTGAGTTGGGATGAAGATACCTAGCAGAGTTGGGTAACGAACTGGACACCAAAGAACGGACTCGGTTTGGTGCAGGCAACAGAGAAGGTATTCCAGGTAAGTAAAACAACTGATCTAAGATGCCACCTCTACAGACACCCTCCTTCCATCTTCCCAAACACATTCCTTCATCAATATTCAGAGGTGCTTGTATATCATGAGCCTCCTGCTGGCTTTTACGGTATTGTGGAGATGACATTAAGTACGCACAGAAATAATTAGAATTTAATTGCAATTGTGATAAATACAGTGAAGAAAAAGTACAGGGTATTTTGGGCATCTGTACATGGAATGCAAAACTTTCCTGCCTCTTAGAGGTCACTTTGCAAATTCCGAACAGGTGCCAGCATATCCCATTTTCTCCAAAGCAAGTGCCTGGCCAATGGCATCTTCTCACAGTGCTCTGAGGCTCTGTGGACCTCCTATGTGGGTTCTCTGGTCCCCTTTGCCTTGTGATCACCAGAAATGGCACTGCCAGTTTATCTCCAGCACCTGCCGCACCAGGTGGGTGTCTGCCGTGGGAGCTGTCGGTGCCGTGCCCAGATCCCCTGTACCCACTAGGTGTCCGCATCTCCCAGCTGCTGTCAGTGTTGGCGGCTCAAAGCTCACAGCTCACAGCTGCTCTCATCTGAGGAAAAGCATCCTCAGCTGACGGGACCTGCGTCACCAGGAAATACCTACAGGTTGCCTGCCACACATGCGAGCACATGTGCACAGTGGGGCAGCCCCTCAGTGGCTGACAGACACAGGGTCTGAAGCACAAGCCTCTAGCCACCAGGGAGACAACCCTGTGGTGCCATTCACGCTCCAGAGCCCTCCGCGGGATCAGGCTGAGGGGAGACGCCAGACCAGCTGACATCTCTGCCCAGCTTCTCCCTCGGCCCCATCCAGCTTCCCTCACTCTTCTCAGGTTCCCCCAAGACCTCTCCCTCAATAAATAACTTCCTCAGGAACCCTCAATTCCAACCCTGCTCTTAGGAAACCCACCTACAACTCTGTCCATTTCTGGATGCTCAGGTGCCTTCCAGATGCAAATTTCCACCCTTTTGATTTCTCCTCCAATGCTCTGCTTAAGGTGCCAGAAAGCAGAGACATCAGGAGACCAGCTGCCAAACAAGGAAGAGAAAGGAACGAAAGGTCCTGAGCTAATCAGTCCCTGAAATAAATCCTAGTTAGTAACACGGCCAGACACATTCTATAGGAATTCTCACTCTTAGAGGCTTCTCATCCGATAAAGCATTTTAAACATTTTTATGTCCCTCATAACATGTTTTCCCCATTATAAAAGTTTTTAATACTGCTGAGAGCACTTTATTGAGGTATGATTTACAGGTAGTAGCATGCACAAACCTTGAGACCATACCTTAATGAATTCCGCAGTTTAATTCATATAAATATCACCCAGATCAGGACATAGCACTTTTTCTGCACCCCAGAACGTTCTCCAGTTGCCCTTGCCTTTAAACCACTCCCCATCAGAGGCAACTTCTGTTCTGATTTCTGCCACTATAACAAGTTTTCATATAAATGGAATCACACAGTACGCACTCTTTCCTGCCTGGCTATTTTTATTTAACAAAATTTTTTTTAATCTCCATCCATACAGCTGTGTGTGTCAGCATGTCCCTTTTTATTGCTGAGTTATATTCCATTGAATGTACACGCCACAATTTGTTTTTCTCCATTCTCCCATTGATGGGTGTATGTGTTGTTTCCAAGGTTTGGCAATTCTGAGTAAGTCTGCTAAGAATCTCCTTGCATACCCTGTGCTGGAAGGATTTGTAATTAGCTATAGAAAGTCTATATAGTGAATTCTCCTTTCCCATCATGCAGTTAGGAAGCAATAAAGCTATTCCACTGGGGCTGCGGGGAGTCAGGAGGTAATAAATCTGCAGACTAAGATTATGAAAAGGAGATTAGTGGCAGCTGTGATACCCAGGAGTCAGGAAAGCAGGGTTTCAAAGGCTGGCACAGAGCGGGTGTTCCAGCCTAATGCTCCCTCACATGTAGGGTCTTCATGTATTCGATCTCAGCAAGGAATCAACAGCTAGATGTGTTTGTTCATCCACACTGAACAGATTAGCAAAGCTTGGTCCTTCCTCTAGAACTGCATGGGGCCATCAGACCCAGCTCACCGCAGAGTCAGACTCAAATGCATGCTCGGTCCAACATGAAATCCTGACATGAACCTCCTAGGGACAGGCCCCACTTAAGGGATTTATTTTCCAGTGGGGGAAATTCTCAAAATCCCATATGAGGTTCTACACAGCTAAGTCTAAACTCACTCCTTACTTTACTCACTTCTTGACAGCTAGTTTCCACGTATGGAGTATCTTGTGTTTGTCTGGAATTGTAAAGGCAGTGACTTCACAAAAACTCAGTCTTCTAACCTTCACAGTACCCTAAAAACTAGGTCCTATTATTATTCCCATCTTACAATTGGAGAAACAGGCAAAGGGAGGTTAAATAATTTGCCCAAATTATGCAGCCACCAGAATCATGCTGCTGTATCCGTTGGCATGTTCCACATCATTCTTAGCACTAAACCACGCACAAATGGGCGCTCTATAGAGCAGCAAATATATTTATCTAGAGGCCATGGCCTCAAGAATACAGTATACAGCTAAGACAAGGGAAGAAAGGGAAAAACAGTCCACGGGCTTTCCAGGATCCTGAGAAGCTGGATGCAGACATACTACAGTATGTCCGAGTCTTTAAGACACTGGAGACCCCAGGACAGGGAGGCAGCCCTGTTGCTCCTGAGGTTGGCTGAAGAACCAGGAAGGTCCTGAATGCCATAAACAGTTCCTATTTGGGGCATAGTTTGCAGCAAGTTTTCCCTGGGCAGCAATACAGGTCCTATGTGTTAAAGAACTGGGTGTTGAGAGAATGTACTTGGCCTACGGCAAGGACCTCCAGGCTTGGCATGGACAGACGCAGCAGTAGCTCGGGGCAGCAGGGGCAGCTATGCTGCATGAACCCCTGCACTGATGGGTCCCTTGGCTTCTGATGAGATTCCATGTCCTTAGAAACAATCCATCCTTACAGTGATGGGGAGTGGTCTCCTCCCCCAAATCAATAGCCCCCAAGGGATGTCATAGTGAAGGCTCATAGATGAGCAGACACCTTAGGTCCTCAGTGAGACCCTATTCACTCCTATTTGACATATAAGTCTAAAAAACATAAAAGAGAGAGAAAATGGGGTGGATGCAAGCTCACACACAGCAGGAGAAAGGATCCCTGGATCCTGACAAGCAGAGAGCAAGAACTCCAAGACCGTAATTCAGCTTAAGGAAACAGTCCTACCTACCTTGCTGAAGACTCCATCATATGTATTAATCATACTTTTCTATTTTCTGTATTTCTGGTGATTGGACACCTGGGGCCTTGTTGACTCTGGAGAGACTGTACTTCCCAAGACTAGCCGATTCCCAGAGGCAGAAAACAGTTCGTTTGGGAACATGCCTCTCCTATAAAAATAATAATAAAGTTAATAATCAACCCAGAGCTCAAACCCCAACCGCCTCCTTTATCAGGTTCTCATATTCAGGCCACTCTCCACCTGCCCCAGTCACCCCAGGCAACCAGGGACAGCCCTTATGCCCCAGAGTCTGCTGAAATTATTCAAACTAGCCAACCTTATGCCTGTTAACCCTGCCTCATTCATTCCTTCCCGTGGAAACTACAATAAAGTTTCTTTCCCAAGTTTTCTGTTTCTTCCCCATGTGGCAAGACATGCCATGTGTCCTGTTTCTATGGAGCTGTAAGTATAAAAACGTCTTCCTTTATGACAGTCATTTCCATTTCCGCATGTCTTACCATATCTGATTAAAACAAATCCCAGGTACTCGTAAAACTTCATATTACATCATAGCACATAACATGAAATTTATACTGACAACCCGAAGTCATCAAGAAAATGGTAAAATCCTGGTTCTAAAGGACAAAGCACGAATGCACGCAATCCATTCTACATAAATAGAATACCATTTCTTTCAGCTTTGTTCTGTTTTGTTTTGCTTTGCTGCTTTCATTGTGAAAGTGATACGTGCTCACGGCAAAAAGAGAGAGAGAGAGAGAGAGGCAGATGACAGATCACTAACCAGTAAGGAAAGACACACAGTGTGTTAAATGAAAAACAGTAGTTCTCCTCCACCTCCTGCCTGCCCCTGTTTTTGCCATTAACAGTGTTGTGTGCATCTTTGCAAGTATTTTCATGAGGACTCATATTTCTACTTATTTTTATTTTCACGAAATCAGATGGTACTAGACATTGTTCTGTAACTTGCTTTAATTTCTTTAACCATAATTCTTGTTCACCTTTCTTCTTTCTTGTAATCTTAGCCCCCAAAGATCTACATTTTGGAAAGTGATTTAAAAGTTTTCCAAGTAATGAAGCTAACTACACTGAAATTTGACACAATGTTGTAAAATAACTATAACTCAATAAAAAAAAAAGGTTTAAAAAATACACTGAAATTTGACACATTATAAAATGACTATAATTTAATAAAAAATGTTTTAAAAAAAAGTAATGAAGCTGATATGCAGAGAGCAAGATCACTTTGTACAGCACAGAGTACAGAAAACTTCTTTATTCTTTTCTATGCCAATTTCAGAATCCACTCCTACATTTCAGCAGCTGTATATTAAGTAGGGTCTAACCCTGCCCTGTCCAACACAGTAGCCATTAATCGTATTTAAATCTAATTTACATTAAATTAAATTAAAAAGTTCCTCAGTTGCACTAGCCGTATTTCAAGTGCCGAATGGCCACAATGGCTAGTGGCTGCCATATTAAACAAGACAGATATGGAAGAATGTTTCCATAATGACAGAAAGTTCTATTGGACATCAGTGGCGTAACCTTCATGCATTTACCACAGAGAGAGTTTTGTGCAGGATACTGACAATAGGAGAGCTAAGAAGTCCAATGGGACCAGAGAGGCACCCAGGTACTGGGGACAGCAGGAAGCCACTTCGCCCCCAAGGGCAGCAGGCGTCTCAGGAAAACATGGGGTTTCCAGTGCCCCATCACCAGGTGATCTGGCAGAAGCTGAGAACAAGGCAGGCCTGTCTGGCAAGAAGCTGAGTCCATGGAGAAGACAAAACCACTGCTGGAGACGCTGCTCAAAGCATAGAGAGAAGAGAAAAACCTTCCTCCCACCACCTTCCCGCCTCCTTTAAGTACCTCCCATTGGCTTAACCCAGCATGAAGCCAGCAGTCACTGGAGCCTGGAAAAGGCAGCCTGCAAGGTAAGGGAGGAAGTGTGCAGCAGACAGGGCCCCAGAGGCGAGGCAGAGCCTGGTCCATCAGGAGAGCGGCAGATGCCATAAGGGAAACGGAGGTCTCATGGATGGAGCTGGGGTGGTACCCAGGGAATAGGGCATGAAAGCCCTTGGACGGGGCCCTTCGGGCTTTGGACTTTATGGACTTTGGTGGGTCTTAGAAAAAGAGTGTCATGATCAGATTTGTCTTTGAGGAAGATCGTTCGGCTAGGTCAGCGATCCTCAAAGTGTGGCCTTGGACTCAGCCTCGACACCACCTGGAAAGTAGTTAGAAATGCGCATTCTAGGCCCAGCCCCACCCAGGTCTGGTAAGTCGGAGCTCTGAGAGTGGGGCCCAGCAGCCCGTGTACTAAGGAGTCCTCAGGGAACTCTGATTCCTACTAGAGTTTGAGAAGCCCAGTGCTAGCCTGGAGTGGGGAGGACTACATGAGATGAAGTAAGAGACGGCGAAGGTCGGGTTAAGACTGGGACGGGGATGGGGTGCTCGCTGAACAATTAAAGAGGCAGGACTGGCAGGCCTGGTGACAGGACGGGCGTGGCAACAGGGACAGAGGAATCCATCAGGAACAAGCAGAGCAGGCGACTGCCCATGTGATGAGGTTCAGGGGACACCAGACACATCAAGCAGAAACACCTCTGACCCAAATACGTTTAATCACAGGACAGCACCCGATTGCTCTGGACCCTGCCCTTGGCGCTGTGCCAAGTGCCAGGGAACAACAGAGCAAGTCCGGCTCCCCATCCCCCGCCCCATCCAGGGCCTCACAGCTGACGACCTCTGTGGTCCCTCCCTGATACCTGAACTTCCACCTCAGATTCAAGCATCTGCCTTCTGTTAAAATGCAGAAGCTCGCTACAGGGACCCCCATAAGAAGAGGTCAACCACCCCACTAGCGGGGGGATCCTCTCCCGCCAGGGCTGCACCTCTCTCCTATCTTCACCCCGAACAGGGACCAGAGCATGGGGTTTGGAGCAGCGCTGTCCAACTGAAACATAACCCAAGCCATGTAGGTTATTTTAAATTTTCTAGTAACCTCGTTAGAAAGAAGTACAAAGAAACCAGCCACATTAGGTTTAATAACACATTTTCCCTAAGCCATCATTTCAACCAGTAGTCAACATTTAACAAATGATGAACAAGATAGCTTATATTCTCTTTTTCACCCCATACTAAGTCTTGGGGATTTGGTGAGTAGTTTACATCCCCAGGGGGTCTCAATTTCAACTCCCCCTATTCCCAGTAGCCACATGAATCTTGTAGCTCCCATACTGGGAAGTGAAAGGTTAGAAGACTGTAATTTTTTTATTTGGGCTTTTCTGAAAAAAATAAAATAAACGTGGACATTCTTTCCCATGGAACAGACAACCAAGGATTTGTTACAGGCAGCAGTGTCATTGTGAGAGCTGTTGTTCTGTGGGAAGGAAATGGGGAGCCAGTGGAGGTGATAGAGGGAAAGCAAGCCAACTAGCTGGGCAGACAGAGGGGCATGAAGACAATTTGCCTGGAAACCTGAGGTGGGAGGGGATGGGCATGAGAATATCCCAGAGAGAGAGAGACGAATGTGGATAAGAAGGTAAGAGGCCAATAAAAATATGGTCACCTGCCTCCATTGGCCCTTGTGACAAATAGAGTGTGCCCTCAGTGGCACTGCTTTTTCCACCATGAACATCTGTCTCCCTGATTCCACAAAAGTCTAAGTCCGCACTGTGTATGTTTATGAAGCACGGAGTGAATGATGCCAGCCCAGCTTTCCCACTTTTACTGTGTGACCTTAGGGAAGTTAATTAATTTCTCTGTTCCTCTGAAACAGAGGAACTCTGTTTCATAAGAACAGAGGAAACTCATCCATAAGATGGAGTTCATCGTTAATACCTTCCTTAGAGACCTGTCATGAAGATTAAACCAAACTACAGCAACAAAGTGTTTCACGTAAGACCGAGCCACATGGAAAACATTTTGAAAAGGTAAACTATTATAATTATTTGTACTGGTCTATATGTCTGTTTTTGTACCAATACCATGCTGTCTTGATGACTGTAGCTCTACAGTATTGTCTGAAGTCTGGGAGAGTTATTCCTCCAGCCTCTTTCTTTATCTTCAGTAATGCTTTGGCAATTCTAGGTCTTTGATGGTTCCATATAAATTTTATTATGATTTGTTCTAGTTCTGTGAAATATGTCCTGGGTAATTTGACAGGGATTGTATTAAATCTGTAGATTGCCTTGGGCAGTGTGACCATTTTAACAATATTGATTCTTCCAATCCAAGAGCATGGGGTATCTTTCCATTTTTTAAAGTCTTCTTTAATTTCCTTCATCAGTGGTTTATAGTTTTCTGTATATAATTCTTTCACCTCCTTGGTTAGATTTATTCCTAGGTATTTTATTACTTTGGGTGCTGTTTTAAAGGGGATTGTTTCTTTACTTTCTTTTTCTGTTGATTCATCGTTAGTGTAAAGAAATGCAACTGATTTTTGAACGTTGTTAACCTTGTAACCTGCTACTTTGCTGAATTCTTCGATCAGCTCTAGTAGTTTTCGTGTGGATCTTTTAGGGTTTTCTATGTAAGACAAGATACAATAAACCTCCTAGAAGAAAATATAGGCAAAACATTATCTCACATACATCTCAAAAATGCTCTCCTAGAACAGTCTACTCAAGCAATAGAAACAAAAGCAAGAATAAACAAAGGGGACCTAATGAAACTTACAAGCTTCTGCACAGCAAAGGAAACCATAAGTAAAACAAAAATACAATCTACGGAATGGGAGAAAATTTTTGCAACTGAAACCGACAAAGGCTTAATCTCCAGAATATATAAGCAGCTCATACAACTTAATAAGAAACAACCAAACAACCCAATCCAAAAACGGGCAAAAGACCTAAACAAGCAATTCTCCAAGGAAGACATACAAATGATCAGTAGGCACATGAAAAAATGCTCAATATCACTAATTATCAGAGAAATGCAAATCAAAACTACAATGAGGTATCACCTCACACCAGTCCAAATGGCCATCATTCAAAAGTCCACAGATGACAAACACTGGAGAGGCTGTGGAGAAAAGGGAACCCTCCTACACTGCTGGTGGGAATGCAGTTTGGTGCAGCCACTGTGGAAAACAGTAAGGAGATTTCTAAAAAGACTAGGAATAGACTTACCGTATGACCCAGGAATCCCGCTCCTGGGCACATATCCAGAAGGAACCCTACTTCAGGATGACACCTGCACCCCAATGTTCATAGCAGCACTATTTACAATAGCCAAGACATGGAGACAGCCTAAATGTCCATCAACGGATGACTGGATAAAGAAGAGGTGGTATATTTATACAATGGAATACTACTCAGCCATAAAAACTGACAACATAACGCCATTTACAGCAACATGGGTGTCCCTGGAGAATGTCATTCTAAGTGAAGTAAGTCAGAAAGAGAAAGAAAAATACCATATGAGATCACTTATACATGGAATCTAAAAAAAAAACAAAAACAAACAAAGCGTAAATACAAAACAGAAACAGACTCATAAGACATAGAATACAAACTTGTAGTTGCCAAGAGGGTAGAGGGTAGGAAGGGATAGATGGGATTTCAAAATTGTAGAATAGATAAACAAGATTATACTGTATAGCATAGGGAAATATACACAAGATCTTATGGTAGCTCACAGAGAAAAAAATGTGACAATGAATATATGTATGTTCATGTATAACTGAAAAATTGTGCTCTACACTGGAATTTGACACAACATTATAAAATGATTATAAATCAATAAAAATGTTAAAAAGTAATAATTATTATTATTTGTATTAAAAATGGAAGTGTTTGATTCTTCGGTACTTTTCAAAATTGGAACCAAATAGCCAGGAGTGTTACTATCATTGATGAAATCATTTTTTTTTTAAATTTTTGCTTTTAGTTTTTAAAAGAGAGACTATTTGATGGCAGAGAGAGAATGTAGAAGTTGAGTGAGGGCAAGGTCTCAGCCAGGAACTCAGGACTTTTGGGCTCAGATGGGCCTGGGCAGGGTAAGAAGAAACATGAGCCACGTGGCACAACAGGCTCCCCATGGAAAGAATGAGGAAACCAATACCAGAAAGCGAAACCCCAAGCCTGGTCGGCAAGGGCCGCGCTGCTGGGAACCCAGGCAGGCAGACAAGGCTACGTGCTGCGCGTGGGAACTGGACCCCTGCGCCCTGCTCACAGGCAGCGGCTGCCCTGCCTCCTCTCTGCCTGGTCTTGGCCAGTGTCTCCTGTCTCCATTCCTCGGGGTAGACCCACACCTCTGGCTTTATTTGTATTGCAGGGTACGCCTATATCCCATCACACAGGCCTCGGGGCTCTACTCAATTAAAAAGAAGTTCCCAGCCCCTTACAAGGCTGGGAACACCTAGCTTCCCATGCTGCCCGGGAGACATGTCCCAGTCACCACCGCGAGCGAGGCTGTGTGTTCCCGTGCAGCTAGGAGGTGGCTGTGGTGACCACGGTTGACCTCAATCCTGCTCAGCAACTCTGCTCCTTCTCAACTCTATAGAGACCCAGGGAGCCTCCAAGGAGACAGCCATGAAGGGCCATGCTTTCCCCATCCCACCCTATTGCCCTGACTAGGAAGTTTTTTCTGAGGGGGGAGGTTGATGCCAAGTTAAGAAGGGCACCTTCAAAGAATTGGAATCAACCCCCATGCATAAACTATGGTGAAATTCGCCTGCCCCACCCCTTCCCTAGGACAGTAGATGGGAATCTGGCTTCCAGAATGGAGACATTTCCATGGGGAAGGGAACCAAAGCACATACCCAAGACACAGCATCGGGAAAACAGGCTCTGTTTTCCACAAGTCCTCCCTCAGAAGGAACAGAGCTGGGCATTCTGGCTGGCCCGTAAAACGCTCCCCCACAGAGGTACAACCAACCAACAGAAACCCAAGCACCTTTCAAGCTGAGATCAGACAGAATCAAACACTGTTTTATTTTACTTTATAATTTTTCTTCCATTTGACTTTGCTGACTCTAAGTCTTAACAAAACAAATGTGCAGACAGGGGCAAAATAAATCCCAGGGGACTGAAGCTTCCTGAATATTTACATCCATTTCCTGCATCACGTTCAGCAAGGGCTAAGAGGTATATCCACTGAAAAGAAATTAAATGTGAGAAAAGAAGCAGGTTTAACAATGAAGCAACAGAGCAACACTTTTTAGATATAAAGTCCTTAGTGATCATTTCAATCACGTTTTCCCACCAAACCTCTGGGTCATGCAGCCCTCATCATCAGGTTGTCCCTCGTCATTAAGCAGCTCTGATGTCTTAGCAAAATAGAGCCTCCCCACAACCGTCAGCCCCACCACGTATCCCAGAACAAACTTCTGCAGGACAAACTGAATGGCCAGCTGGTCCTGGTCAGGATCAAGTGTTGGTTTCACACCTGGTGCTGAGCCAGGCGCTGGGAGTCGTAGGTGATGAGTTCCCTCAAGGACCTTGCAGTAGAGGGTAAAGACTGACACAATCTCACCCCAGTAAACGGAGAAGGGCGCACATGGAGACTTGCACAAGGCCGAGGGGCGGGAAAAGAAGCCACCACTGAGTGCAGTCATCAAAGGACAGTTCCAGAGAGAAGGTAATTAGGCTTCTTGGGTCCTTAAATTGTGCTGAAGTTCACAGGTGGACAGACGTGCAGCGCAAACCCCACACCGCAGCCACGGAACATGCCCAACGGTATGGGGCTCAGGAAGGGCGTGGGATGGCTTAGCCAGAGTTGGGTCATGAGTGGCCTGAGCCGCTGGATGGTTTGAAGCTGGGAAGTAACAGATCAGGTGTGCCCCTTGGAAAGTTATCTCTGGCAGCACCATGGAAGGCTGGTTCTGGGGGGGAGAGATTAAAACGGAGAGGCCCCTCAGAATGCCACTGTAATCAACTAAGTGAGATACTACAGATTTGAACTAAATTCTAGAAGTAAAGAAGGAGGCAACTCAAGGGTTGTTTAGGAAGCAGAGCCAAGGCTCTCAGCAGCCCCCAACTGTAGGGTGAGGACAGAAGGGGGTCCTGGTGGGCTCCTATAGTGGGCGCTGCCTTAGTTTGGGTTACCCCAACAACACATCCTGATACAAGAATCTGGTTGTTCACCTGGGAAGTAATAGCCGGAATCCCAAGGGAGGGACAGGAAGAGGTTAGAGAAGGAATTTAAAAAGGGTGTGTAGCAGACAGCTATGGCCTTGAGCGCTCAATCCCCCTGGCACCCTCTCACTCACCATGTAGGACACAGCTCCAAACTGACCCAGGGTGCGGGCACTGGGGACACCTGGGTTCATAGCCACCAATTCTCATCGCTCAATCCTGAGGGTACTGAAACCTCAGGCTTTGTGCCCTGCCCCGCCCAAGCCAGGATGAGCAAGCCCGAAGGCAGAGAGCACAAGCACTTGAGGGAAGCAGCCACTGGTGTGAGAGAAAGGGCCCACCAAGGTTGCACATGACCTCTCAGGGCACAGCACAGTCTGCTAGGTGTCTAGAAGGTCACAGCTTCAGGCTGTCTAGCAGGGCAACCGTGAATCATTTCTGAGTTATCATGTCCATTTTACCCCTTAAAAAAATTTTCAGTGAGCTGTAATTAGGCCACTGGAAGAAAGCTTGCTAGGTGAGTTCCATCTGGTCATCTTGCATGTGTTAGAATGTTGTTCCATGGCCACAGAGGCTCCAGGAAGTACATCCAGAATGATGGACCGATAACAGAAGCATCAAGACTGCAACCACGATATTTGACATAAATACTTGTGATTAGCAGAGTGGATGAGAAATTTGGTGTAGGACCTGAGAATGTCAGTAACGTAAGAAGCTTCCAAATTACGAACTGATTCTGACTGAATGTGGCTGTCTCATGCCTGCAGGGAGGGAAGCCAAGTATTGTCTGATACTCATCTTCTGAGGCTTGGAGCTGTCGGATTTGGTTTCTAGATCAACCACACTCTGGTTATCTTCTGAGGACATTCTGGGCTTTTGTTTTGTTTTGTTTTGGCATTCTTACAGATCCCAGTCTCTCCCCATGTTAAAGAAGGTGGCTGCCAAGAGACCGCAAGGGACCATCCCCAAAGAAATGCACATGAATGTGAAGAGGAACTATAGCCCTAGAGAAACCTCCGCACGTTTTTAAACTCATCTTGGGAAAGATCAGACATTTCCTACCCACAGATTTGAATCAGCCTGAACTCAAGTATTTAATTTCCATATTTACAGCAGTAGTTGCCATTGGTATATAATACGAACCATCCCCTGCAGCTGTGACTCAGGCATATACTGATTACTGCTAAACTACCCAGAATTCGAGCTCAATTTCACAAGACAGAAATATGACTTTTTTTTCTTCTTTTGGTCATAAAAGATCACCCAAGGAAGTAGCATGACAAAATGTTTCCTGATGCTGTTACAGGCGTATGGCTGAAACTCAACCTCACACACATCTGTACAGAAACGCACTGAGCAACCCACAAATAGCTGGGCTCACTGGCAACATTAACACCGAGCATCAGCAAGCCTTCTGTTGTTAATTATTTGAGACATCTCCTGCTTTGCTTTTGTAACATCCTGAGCTGTTTATCAAAGAGGTCATAACATGAGAAAGTATTCGTGCCATCTTTAATAAAGAAAAAAAATCTGACTGGACAGGGAGAGAAGGAAAAACACTGTTGCAACAGAGCAACAATCAAATCACGTCTATAATGGGCTTTAGAAGAAAAGATCTACAGTTTAGCAGTACAAAGCAGTATTATTCATGTTGTTATTAAAAGCTGCTCTCTAATCCTTCACACATATGTAATACATCTCATCCAAGGATCTCGAAGTCCATTATAAATAAACAAGAGGCTACACTTTATAAAATCTGGCCAAGGCCACAAAAGAGATGGAACTCTCTGGTCACGCATAAGCCAGTATTTTTGAAACAACTCACCAGCTAATGATATAAAGTCTCTTGATCTCACCAAAGTTTGGGGAAATAATCAGGTTTGCAGATGCAAAAGGCACTCAGTAAATGTTTGTGGATATAAAGATTAATAAAAGATCTGCTACAGGAACATTATAGAGATTAGTTAATTCATGAGGTTTTTAAATAAATGTATTTTACGTGTAAATATTACTGCAAACCATGTAATCCCCTATAAATTCACTCTTACCCTCAGGGCCTAGAAGTCTCAGTATCAAAGCAGAGAAATATTAGTTACCTCCCTGATACCTATAGCTTCATTACTATGTCTGCAAATCTCTGCAGAACTAATTACTTGGGTAATTGCAAGTCTGAATTCCAGTGAACAAGGAGGAAAGCTACCTAAGTAGGAAAACAGAAAGCTCACAATGTTTAGGAAGCACCAACACTGTAATTAGCTGGTGAGTTTAGCCCCTCCACTCATTCAACAAATGCTCACCAAAGTCACGGAAGTCAAGGGGAAATGTCTGAGTGTCCAATATATGCCAGGCCTTGTGTTTGACACTGGCTTAGACCACAATACAGAAAAAGGAGAGATACGGGAGGGAGATAAAAGAAACTCTTAAACCAGTGAGTGCTATCCAGGGTGACTGTCAATGAGACCTGTACCCTAGAACAAGAGTTTTCGACCTTGGCCCTACTGACATTTGGGGCCAGATAATTCCTGGTTGTGAGGAGCTGTGCCCTGTAGGATATTCAGAAGCATCCCTGGCCTCTACCCACCAGATGCCAGTAGCACTGTACTCCCCTCCCCAACCCTGCCCCAGGGGGCAACCAAAAATGTCTCTAGACAGTGCCAAGGGGACTCTGGAGGACAAGACTGTCTCCTAGTTGAGAACCACTGCCCTAGAGGCCTCAGAAAATAATTGGCCTTCTTTCACTTATATATTGACATTAACTGGACAATTCTGGTTGAAATACTTAATTGTATCTTCAACCAACACATCTCCAGGTATTTTTAATATCTTTGGCATCCAGATCAATTTGTGTCCACAGGCAACTCGTCTAATGAACCATCCTATTTCAACAAGGTATCTGCCTCCATTTCTTCATTATAACTCAGGCTCCAAAAGTAGCATTTATACTGAAAAAAAAAAACTCAAAACGCAACATTTGCTAATATTGTAATAGACTGCATATAAGATGACATCGATCACCACTATGTCATATGTCAAAGAATGACTCAGGGACACGTAGTTAATTATCTGCATGCCAAGTAATTCACGTGTATATAAAGGACCTGGCCATTAGGCTGCTGCCAGTGAACAAAGGTAAAAAACAAAACTGAAAAAAGAAAAAAAACAGTGGTGAGATAGAAAAAGAAAACACAATGAGATCAGCGGGCCTTATTTTGCATTTTGGAAATAAATTAATTAGCTGGCAGCCAGCGAAGAGGTCTGTCTGGGCCGTCTGCCCTTGAACAGGCCATCTAAGGTATCAAACAAAGCAGTTTAAGCTGATGATGGATTCTCTGAGAAACTGTGAGGATGTCGCTGAGAGGTACGCAGGAGAGGCTGCCTCGCGACACATCTGCCGGATCCTCCATCAACTGGGCGAGCACTGCGTCATGTCTCTATTCAGAATAACTCATGGGAAGGCTAATTTTAATACGGCAGCTCTAGTTTTTGCTCTATAACTGGATGGAGAGGAAATGTTACATCAAACAAGCTTCAAGTTCCTAAGAGCTAGAGATCCCAGGCACTGAGATTCCTCTTCAGACATGGATTTTTTTTTCTGTTCTCCTGAGTGAACAGACCATGTACCAGGCTTTTCCACCTGTTCACCAAAGTGCAGAAACTGCACATCTCAGGCTCCTGCACTGGAGAAGATTCTAGCCACTGAGAAATGACACGACAGGGCCCCTTGAAGTGCCACGATCTTGTTAATGTTTCTAGAAGGGCTACCCTTCCTTTCCCGTGTCACGTTGAATCACTTTAGGAGAGAAGCATCCCTTGCTTGGCACTCTGTGACCCTTGAGCTCAGTGCCTGGCACAAAGTGGCCAGTCAATAAATGGCAAAGATTGCTGGAGATTTTCTTATCATCGTTACCACTTATTGAACGCTTACTGTGTTCCAGGTACTGGTCCAGGCACTATACACATCTTTCATTTCATTTACTCTTCACATCAACGTTAAATTTTTATAAGAACTATTACTATCCCCAGATAAAGTCTAGAAGGTTAGATTCTTATTGTTGCCAGCCCATATAATAATTTTTAACATTTCAGTGATCTCTATGTTTTTCTTTGGAAAAGAAAATATTCTTCCCTTTCCTTCACCAAAGGATCTCTGTCTTTGCCTGCCCCAACCCCACCCCAAGGCCTTTAGTCATAACCTCTCCTTAAAATATACTTCAAATTTTTTATTTCTCTGTTGAGTGATGGAGCCCAGAATGAGAAGCAATTGATTCCATTTTTGAGGGTTCATCTGTTCTAAGCCACGGCCCTGTTTCTGAGCATACCGCCTGCCAGACCCTGGAAGTCATTCAAAGATAGGACGAGGATGTGATTTTTGCGCTTTGAGATCCTCCCAAAAGGAAACCAAAAAATGCCTAACACAACAATGAGACATGAGCAGTAGACCAAGGGGGCCAAAGGGAGAGAGTAATTAACCCTGTCTGGGGCCACGAAGGAAACAGCTCTTAAACTGAGTTTTGAGGAGTGGGAGTTGGTCAACGAGGGGAAGAGGAAGAAGTGTTCTGGTCAAAGGAAATGGTCTCATCCAAAAGTTGCCCACTTTCCCTTTGCACTATATACACATTCACTTCTGCAGTAAATCTTTTCACAGGTAGTACATGCCAGATTCAGCAACAGGTGTCAGAGATCCAGCGGTGAACAGAGGAGGCAAGGCTAGGGCCCGTGTGGACCTAAGATTCTAATGAGCAGCGGTGTGGCAGCTGGTTTCCAAAGATGGCCAGCATCAAGTCCCTTCCCTCCTGTGTCCACACGCTGGTCCTCCTTCCTGCCATCAGGAGGTGGGACTTACGTCTCCTCCCCTAAAATCTGGGCTCAGGCTGTGGCTGCTCTGACCAAAGGTGGAGGGAGTGACATTCTGGGGCTTCCAAGCTCAGGCAATAAAAAGGCTTAGAAGTTTCCACTTTCCCCCTTTTGAGCCCTAAGCTGCCACGTATGGAGCGCAGACTCCCATTCTGCAATGAGAGGCCACACTGAGGAGTACCAAGGCATCTTATACCCGACTCCATGCCACTGTCTAACCACAGCTGCACAAGAGAGCCTATTCCAAGCATTCCAATCCTGCATAACAAACCCCTCCAAAAATTAATGGCTCAAAACAATAACATTCATTTTATTCACACATCTTTGATTTGGGCAGAGCCTGGCATCTCCACATGGTGCTGCATGTGGCAGCAGCCAGAGTAAACGTGACTGAGAGCTGAAGGACTCACATCCGAGCTGGCTAAATTATATGGCCGGCAAGTTTGTGCTGCTGTCAGCTGGAATCTCACCCAGGACTGAGGCTCCACATGGCCTGTGCTTCCTCAGGGTAGGGTGGCTGGGTTCCAAGTGCAAGTGTCCCAAGAGAGCGCCATGGGAAGCTGGCTCACCTTTCACGAACTAGCCTTGAAGTCACACAGCATCCCTTCTGTTACACTCTATTCTATAGATTGATCAACTCACAATGGCCTACCTACCTTAAGAGGAGGGACATCGACTCCACCATTTGATCAGAGTGTGGCAAGATGCTGGAACAGCATATAGAATGGGGACTATTGTTACAGACATTTTTTATCTATAGAGACCAAGCAAGGCCAGTAGAAGAACTGACTAACTTAACCGCAATCCATGGAACCATGAGATACAATAAAATGTATGTTGTTTTAAGCCACTGAGTTTAGGGTGGTTTGTAAGCAGAGCAAACAAACCACCAGACAGCTGAAACACATTTTAAAAATTATGCATACATACATATTTGGGTAGGAAAGATCAGATTCTAAAAATAGAATTGAATACACATTTAACAGAGTGATGGGAAAGACAGGGATTCAGGTCTACTCTAGATTAGACATCAAAGGTGACCTTTCTTACAAATTTTTCTCTGGTTTGAAATGTTTACAATGAGAATGGATTAATGGACAATTTCAAAAATAATTTTTTTAATGTAAGTAGATGGAATTAGGTTAATGTAGAAGACAGAACAGAGAAATATGCCAACCTAAAATAGAACTCCCAAAGAAATTTATATAGGTTACATAACTTCTTTCCTAAAAAGTCTCAAAGAATCACCAAGCTCTGAGCTAATAAGGCAGAGAATGGGAACAGGTTATGGCTCAATCCCACAAGAGTTTAAATAAAGTCCAACCTATATGGGTTGGTCAAACCCTCAAGAAGTTTGCTTTTAAGGTCATTATTGCTTGGAAAGATCTTCAGTCTCCATGGAGACTACAGATAGACTCCCTCCTGCTAAGGCTGGTAGATGTTCCTCCAGCACTGGGACAGATCATAACTTTTCACTTGAGCACCAGACAGTTTTTGACATGCATTAAGAGTGTACATCATACAGAAAATAATAGATCCCTTCTACCGTTAGGCTCACACTCAGCCTAATGAGATGCTCAACCTGAGTGGCATGTGGGAACTGAAGCACAGTGAGGGAACAGCAGATTGACAACACCAGCTCACGCTCTTCATCGCTGAGTAGACAGGAAGGTTCATTGCTGCCTCTCTCTCTCTCTCTCTCTCACTCTCTCTCTCTCTCTCTCAATAGCTGATATCAAAAATACCACGTGTATGTATGTCCTGATTCCCGTGCACAGAGCTGCTAGCTGTTGCTTTTGCCTCCAGGTCAGTCACAATAAATGTCTTCCAAATAAAGGGTGGGCAGAAGGCTCCAGCACAGAAATTAGGTCCAAAGAAAGACATCCATAACTCCACAATAGGCACAAAGGGAAAAGCACAAAGGGTAGCAATGTACAGAAACTAAAAACATCAACCATGCCTAGAGCAAAGGCATCTCAGCTTTGGGTATCTTAGGGTTCCCCAAGCCTGCATGCCATCCAGATGGGTCACAGATCCACAACACAGTCCATGTAGTGCAGACACCAAATAGAGTTTATCAAGGGAAAAAAACAACTATAAGCAGAGAAGTTGTAGAGAGCACACAATCTCTGAGCCTCTCATTAATCCACAGCTTAGGCCAGGCAGGGATAAAGCATGTGAACACGGCCAACATCCCAACAGCAGGAGACTCTAATCCATAACAGTCGATGTTTTTATAGGGCCAGGGAAAAAGACCAGCTATGACAATATATTACTTTGGAATCTTCTGGCCAGAGGAGAGGCCTTGTTAGAAGAAATTGGGAGAGGGTGTTTCAAGACCTTCTGAGCCAGCTCTTTGCTAAACTATCAAAAGGAAATCAGACCCCAGATCTATCCAGAGTCTCTCCTCACTGCTTTTTGTTCACGCAAGTTAAAAAGAAATGTGCCTACTGTGGAAAGAGATCTCCAGGTGGTACCTGTGCCTGACACCTTTAGTAACCAATCTTGCTCTCTCTTTATGAACAGACTACTATCACCAGATATTTGAAGATGCTGAAGTACAAAGATGTAAGCAGAAATCAATAATACAAGAAATAGATGAGAATTTTTTTAAGTTCTAGTTATGAGAAGACAGTGGACTCATAACATAAGAGCAAGCTACTCAGAAAAAAGAAGCATTCAGAGAACAAATAAGAGCTCTTCAACATTCAAAAAAATGATTTCCAAAATACTATATTCAACAGAAGGACTGAATAATAGAATGGAGATGGTTAAAAATCAACCAAAATAGTGTGCTAGATGATAACTTTCTCAACATAGTACAGAAAGAAAGAGGGAGAGGGAGAGAGAAAGACACAGAGAGAGAAAAGGAAGGAACAAAGAGATAAAAAGCAAGATGGTGTAGTATAAGGACACTTGTAGCCCACCCTCTCCCACAAATACACCAAAACTCACATTTATGGACCCACTCAGCCAAACAGAGCACCTGCCAAACTCCAACAGAACACTGCCCTCTTTGAAAGACAAAGACGCCAAAAATCTGGTAGGAGAAAAGGAAAACAGAAAGAAGAAAAAACAAAACAGATTGGGACCAGTCCCCTGGGGAGGGAGCGGCAAAGGAGGACTAGCACTCGTTCGCTGGGTCTCCCTCCTCCAACGGAGAGGCCAGCAGGATGGAGGAGGAGCCTCCGAGGCTCAGATCTGCCCCGAGCACCCCTTGACCAACAGAACTAAGTTAAATGGGCACAAAAAGGTCCCAGTGACACCCAGCCTGAGACATGAGCCAGCAGCTGGGGGCCGGGACAGGCCGCCCAGGCCAGGCAAGAGGACTAGGGCGGCTGCACTGAGGCAGCCCCGGGGGATTGCAGGGCACTGCACGCCATGGCTGGGAGGGGATACCGAGCAGAACCACCTCAGTCCCCCATAAATTGCAAAAAAAGCAAAGCAACAAGGCTGGTGTGCCCTGGGGGGAGGGGCACCGTAGCCTTTGTCTCCTCAGACCCGAGGCACCATTACTGGTGCTTCTCGCGAGAAGAGAGGCAGGGTGCAGCCACAGCCACCATCTCCTCCTGTGCACAGCGCCTGGGCAGGGGCTAGCTGAGACCTGAATTCACACCAGGGGGCTCTGCAACCTCCTAGGTAGGACTGAGACTTGTTTACAGCCCAAGGCAGATAGGATCTTTCTGCCCTGGCACCTCAGAGAACTTGTGCCGCCAAGACAAACAAAGAGCTGAGATTTGGCACAGAGTAGGGGCGGGGCTGTTTCACGGTCTTCCCCAAGCCCGCCTACAGAGTGCCGACCCCAGGCGGAGCGGGCAGCTGCACGGAGCAGCAAAGTGACCGGCACAGGGAGAGGGTGGGCAGCCACCCGCCTTCCTGGCAGGAACGCAGCACCTGACCATGGTGCTGGGAGGGGGCACGATCCGCCCACCTGCCTCACTGGAGCGCAGCATCTGACTGCAGAATCAGGAGGGGGAGTGACCCACCTACCCACCGGCCACAGTGCCAGAAGATATGAGCAGTATGAAAAAGCAGAGAAACCACTCCCAATTAAAAGATTAAGAGAAATCCCCTGAAAGCACGATCAAGGAAATAGACATTGATGGCCTACTAGATCAAGATTTCAAAAAAGGAGTGATCAAAGTACTGAAGGAACTATAAGAAATAGTGTTTAGAGATATAAAATATGTCAAAAATGAAATAGAAGCTATAAAGAAGAGCCAAGTAGAATTAGTAAACTCATTTGCTGAGATGAGTGCTGACCTAAAGGCTGCACAAAGCAGGCTAGATAATGCAGAGGAACGAATAAGTGACCTAGAAGACAGGACATCAGAAAGCACCCTATCAGAACAGCTGAGAGAAAAACAAGTAAAAAAAACAATGAAAACAATATAAGGGACCTATGGGATAATATAAAGTGTACCAATTTATGCATAATAGGGGTTCCAGAGGAGAAAGAAAGAACAAAGGTGATTGAAAAGGTATTTGAAGAACTCATGACTGAAAACTTCCCAAACCTAAAGAAGGAAATATATATCCAAGTACAGGAGGCTCAGAGGGTCCCAAACAGGAAGAACCCAAACAGACCCACACCAAGACATATCATAATGAAGATGGCCAGAGTCAAGGATAAAGAAATGATCCTAAAGGCAGCAAGAGAAAAACAAAGAGTGAGTTACAAGGGAACCCCCATAAGGCTTTCAGCTGATTTCTCTACACAAACACTACAGGCCAGAAGGGAGTGGCAAGATATATTCGAAGTCCTTGAATGAAAAAAAGATGCAGACTAGGATACTGTATCCAGCAAGGCTATCCTTTAGAATAGATAAAGAACTTCACAGACAAGCAAAAACTAAGAGAGTTTAGCAACACTAAACCCATGCTAAAAGAAATATTGACAGGTCTACTCTAAATAGAAAAGCAGCAAGATGCTACAAAAATGAGAAACTCATAACTGGAAAGGTGATAACTACCATGAATTACGAATAGAATAAACATAAAATTGTAAAAGAAGACATCTAAATCATTAAGAGTGGGAGAGGGAAGCAAGGAAAGCCACTGTGGAAAACAGTATGGAGATTCCTCAAAAGACTACAAATAGACTTACCATATGACCCAGGAATCCCACTCCTGGGCATATATCCAAAAGGAACCCTACTTCAAAATGACACCTGCACCCCAATGTTCATAGCAGCACTATTTACAATAGCCAAGACATGGAAGCAGCCTAAATGTCCATCAACAGATGACTGGATGAAGAAGAAGTGGTATATTTATACAATGGAATACCGTTCAGCCACAAAAACTGACAACATAACGCCATTTGCAGAAACATGGATGTTCCTGGAGAATGTCATTCTAAGTGAAGAAGGCCAGAAGGAGAGGGAGGAATGCCGTGTGAGATCACTCATATATGGAATCTAAAGAAAAGACATAAATACAAAACAGAAACAGACTCATAGATGTAGAATACAAACTTGTGGTTGCCAAGGGAGCAGGGGGTGGGAAGGGACAGACTGGGATTTTAAAACGTAGAATATAAACAAGATTATACTGTATAGCACAGGGAAATATATACAAGATCTTGTGGTAGCTCACAGCGAAAAAAATGTGACAATGAATATATGTATGTTCATGTATAAGTGAAAATTGTGCTCTACACTAGAATTTGACACAACATTGTAAAATGACTATTACTCAATTAAAAAATGTTTAAAAAACCAATTTAATAAACTTAAATAAAATTTTAAAAAAGGAAGGAACAAAGAAAAGAAGGAAGGGAAGAAGGAAGGGGAGGATGGAGGGAGGGGAAAAGAAGGAAAGAAAGAGATGAGATTGAAAATGTAAAAATACAATTTAAGAAATATGGAAGAGTTCCAGAATGCCAACATTCATCTGGTAGGAATTCAGGAAAGAGAATGGGGAACAGAAGAAATAATCAAAGAAATAATAAGAGAAAAAAATTCCTAAACTAAAGGGCTTGAGTCATCAGGCTGAAATGGGTCATCAAAGAATAATCAGAAATAATTTTAAGTCACAGGTAGAGGTACAGACTGGTAAAATATATTAAAAGATAAACTGAAAATCACAAAAGCAAAAAAGTATCCTAGAAACAAAAGAATAGTTATTGAGCTGGCAACTGATTTCTCATCAACAGAGAGGGCTAGCAGACAATGGAGCATTGTGTTTAGATTTCTGAAGCAAAATTATTTAGAACTGAGAATTCTACGCCCAGTCAAATCTTTGTTCATGTGTGATGACAAAATTAAGGCTTTATCTGGGTAAGGGATCAAAATAGTCAATATTCATATATCCTCTCTGAAAAATTATTCAAGGAAATATTCCAGTGAAATGAAAAAATAAATCCAAGAAAGAGAAAGACATGGGACACCTGGAACAGTAGTGAGAAAGACATACAACAAAACCAGGAAATTTACAATTGAATCTTAGTAACTGCTGGTAATATGCAAAGAACACTTAATGATAAAATATCTTAAATAGCAAGAACATAATGTAAGATATAACAATCTAAGATTTATTGCCAAAAAACAAAAGGGAGGAAGGGGTTGAGGATAAATTTGCTAAAGACTTTGTTCAGGTTATAGGTTATAAATATTGATGAATGCTTGATCTTACAGTCATCGGTATGAATGTAAAACTAACAAATAGAAAAATAAAAACAAGATGTTGCTTCAATTATCTATTGCTACTTTAGCATCTGTGACATAAAACAACCATAATCATTCCTTTTTTCTCTTTCATGGTTTGGGGAATGACTGAGCACAACTAGGCTGAAGGCTCTCACCTGCACATGTCAGCTGGTGCTGAGTCTGGAGCTGGAGACTCAGATCTCAGCTGGAGCTGTTACCCAGAACACCTGCTGTTGCTGGCACATGGCCTCACCATGCGGCCTGAGCCTCCTCCTGGCATGATGTCTGGGCTCCAATGGTGAGCATCCTGAGAGAGAGAGAGAGAAATTGAGAGTGAGAGAGAGAGGCAGGCAGAAGTTATAATGGCTGTATCACTCCATCATTACGGGCAAGGTCAAATTCAAGAGAAGAGGTTTAGAATCCACTTCTTACTGCAAAAGTGTCAAAGAACTTGACAGATTTCTGAGTTGTTTCCAATGTATTATTTCAAAAAAATAACTAGTGGTTTAAGAAAGAAGCAAAAAAACAAATGTTGTAGTCCTGTTGGAAGTCAGAAGAAGGGGTAATATAGGGGTGGGGAGTTAAGAGGTATAAACTATTATGTATAAAATAAGCTACAAGAATACATTGTACCACACAGGGAATATGCCCATATTTTATAATAACTATAAATGGAATATAACCTTTAAAAATGGTGAATCGCTGTGTACACCTGTAACATATAATATTGTAATCAACTATTCTTCAATAAAATAAGTCAGGGGGAAAATGTATCAATAAAGATTAAAAAACTACTGAACAGAAAATGATATGGCTGTTTTAACATTTAAAAAATTACAATGAATGTGAATGGCTAATTTCTGCTGTTAAAAACAGAGAACTTCTGAATTAGATTTAAAATTAACAAAACCAGGGAACAGCTACCGTAAGTCGTTTTAAGAAACATACCTAACTTAAGAAAGGAAGTTTGAAAACAAAGCGATGAACAAAAATACATCAAGCAAATTAAATATCAGACAAAACAGAAATAATGGCAAAAAATATTAATTGGGAATGATATAAGCTAATAAAATGCGATATATGCTAATAAAATTATCAAGAAGATAAAATACTCCTAATTTTTTACTTAGGGACATCGTTTGTGAAACATGAAACGGAAGTGTTGGAAAGGTGAAGAACAATTGGAAAAGCACAGAGTCAAAGACTTTAACATCATCAGAAATGAATAAATCAAGCACACAATAAATGACTTAATTATCCAGACCGCGCAGCAGGCGTCACGGGCACTGGGGAGGCAGCAGCTGCGGTGACGCAGGCGGAGCTGAGCCACCTGTCTGCCCAGGACCAGGAGGGCCAAGCCACCACCATCCCCATCGTGCTGACGCATTAGGAGCTGGCCGCTCAGCAGCACCACCTCCCCGCTGGGGCCCTGGCCCCTGCCAACATCCTCAACCCTCCGACCATTGAGAGCAGCTGCCCCAACGAGCTAGCTGGGGCCATCCCCAGCACCGTGACCCTGCTGCCCTCCGCGGCCACTGAGAGCCTGGCTCCGTCCAACGCATTTGTAGCCCCCTAGCCGGTCGTGGTCGCCAGCCCTGCGAAGCTGCTGGCCGCGGCTCCCCTGACTGAAGTAGCCAACAGCATCGAGTCCGCTGTGTGTAAAGCCAGACCTACCGCCCCCGCCCAACAAAGCCCCCGTGAAAAAGAACCAGTGGTTTGACGTGGGGGTCATTAAGGGCACCAATGTCATAGTGACACACCATCTTCTGCCACAAGAAGATGCCGTCCAGTCTGACGATGACTCGGGCACCGTCCCCGACTATACAACCTGCTGAAGAAACAGGAGCCGCAGCCGGGCACTGCCCATTAGTCCCATGTGGCCGGGATCAACGCCTGTGGCCGGGGTCCTTCAGTGAGGTCTCAGCCTTTAAAGCGTGTCTAGTGTGTCTGCTTGGCCTGCAAGGGGGCCCACTGTGCCATTAAAATCGGCAAAAGTCCAGATGGTGCTCCCCTCACCCGGGAGCCCCCTCTGTGACCTCCGGCAAGGCCATGGAGCACCCGGTGCACCCAGCCATCCAGGGCTCGCCCCGGCCCCGCTGGCCTCCGTGCGGGCGCGACCCCACCTGCCTCGGGCAGGCCTCCAGCCTCGCCCACGCCCACATCCAGGACACCAAGCCCGCCATCACCTTCCGCATCGCCGCGTAGAACCAGGAGGGCCACGGCCCGGCCACCCAAGGCATGTGGTGGCCAGAAACCAGTCAGGGCAGCTCTGGCGCTAGGCCGGCCAGCAAGTGGCCCATGTCCTCTCCGGAAGGGAAACCCGCTCCAGAGAAATCGAAGGCAGCGGGTCGGTGAGAGCTCCAGGCCCCTCCTGCTTCAGGAGCACCACCGCCAGGGCCTGCCCTCCCCCACACCCGGCGCTCGCACTGTCCCCTCAGGGCCACTGGCTGCCGTGCTCGCTCCCTTTCTCTCTGTTTTAAAATCATCTCAGGAAAGCACGTTTTACCGTGACTGCTGGGCGGACGCGGAAGAGCGGCGAGCGAGTTAGGGCGCCCCCCCCCCCCGCGCCCCCAGCCAGCCCTGGGCACCAGCCCGGCGACCTTCCTCTCCTCTCGGGCCGCGCGGGCGGGCCTTCCGCCGGGAGCTGAGCGAGAGGGACCAGAGGCCCCTCGAGGGAGGGACAGACAAACTCAGAGCCAAGACGACGGAAAGCGCGTGCGCCGAAGCCTGCACGCCTCTTGCTGCTTGTGGCCTTGCTGGAGGGAGCCGCCGAGGCCTGGGGGGAGGACGTGGGGGCTCAGGAGAGGCGCCCCCCAGGCCCCGCCCCCGCCCCCACCCCGGCTCCAGGAGCCTTTGCGGGGCACCCGGACTGGGTGTCTGTCTGCTTCTACTTTGTTTTGTTACTTTAGCATTTCCCGCCCTTCGGCTTAGCCAACCCCGGCTCTGCCCTGCAGGCCCACGGGAAGCTGACACGTTTTCTCAGAGGCCTTCGGACTGCCCCGCTTCTCCCCCCACCTTCTTTCCCATTTAAAAAAGAGAAGGAAGAAAGAGGGAGAGAAAGGAAGAAGGAAAGGAGGAAGGAAGGAAAGGAGGGAGGAAGGAAGGAAGGAAGGGAGGAAGGAAGGGAGGAAAGGGCGGGCTGGAGAAGGAACCCCGTGGGGGCCTGAGCAGTGTTCTGTGACAACCTCCCGCCTCCCATTTGGGGCGCAGAGAAACCCCCACCCAGCCTGGCCTCGGCCTCTCCGGGGTCGGGGCTCGAAGCCACATCACCAACTGCTGCATTTGTTGTTTTGTTTTGTTTTTTAAGTTGAAATTTATGTAGTTAATATTTTCATTGTAATTATAGCCTTAGTGTGGGGGGGGTGTCTCTTTTTTGTTGTTATTGTTAGCTACAGAATGTGTATCTTTTTTCTTTTTTTTTTTTTAATCGTTTTTCTTCCTTGGCCAAGCCTAGGCAGGGATCTTTCTGGAGGAAAAGCTGGGGGCAGCCGGGGCAGGAGAGGCCTGGAGTCTCCCCTGTGGGCCTGGTGTTTGCTACCCAGCCAGATTTCCTCTTGCTGACCCCTGGCCTCTGTCCCTTCTCCTGTCCCCAGGCCTCTGGGACAAAGGAGGGTGAGCTGTCAAGCCTCACTCCCCCAGGCGACTGCTCCACACCTAGAGGCTTGATCTTGAGAGTCTGCTGGAGCCAGTTGTTAGGTCTCTCAGGAGGATGTCCCGGAGGCGGGGCCGCTGCCTGCTACCCAGTCCTGGGTTCACAGTACTCTTCATGACCCCCAGGCTCGCCTGGCGTGACCAGCTTAAAGCATCTGACATCTACAACCGCCACTTCCTGCAGCCACCCCTCTTCCTTGGCAAAGCTGTAAGGAAAAGGGTGCATGAAGGAGGGGAGCTCAGCCTCAGAGTCAGCCTGGGAGGGCAAGCTGTGCGGTGTCACCGATATGATTTGCAGTGCAGTCCCCAAGCGGGGCCCATCCTCCTAAGGCCAGACTTGGGGGTGCTTGGGGTTCTGCTTGGAGTGGCTAGTGAGACAGCTTTCTGCCCCATCCCCAGGCTTTAGGTAAGGAGCGATGCTTGCAAACAGGTCACACACAGGAAGGATTTAAAACAAGCAGCCAATCTTTTCAGACGCCTTTCTCTCTCTGCCCTGGAGATGCAGCTGTGGCTGGTGGGACTCCGGCCTCTGCAAACCCCACCCCTAGCCCATGGGCCTCTGGTTTGTTGTTATTATAGTATATTTCGCTGTCACCTTGGAGCCCACTCACCTGGCCCCATTGTTTTCCCCCGCCCTCTCCCCAAGCGCCCTTTGATTTCTCTTGTTCCTGAAGAGTACACCCGTTCATCTATTGTAGAGTAACCCCGGCGACTCGATATTACCTGTAGTACCATGTTGTTTTGTGCTATTTTGAACAGTGAAAAGACATTTTTTGAAATAAAAATAAATAAGTAAAAAATTACTGAATTAGCAAGCCTGACTTGATATGAATACACGTACTCAAAAAGATACACATTCTTTTCCAAAACCCATGAAACACTGTTAAATTGGCCTGAAGGACTCCAATAAATTTTCAGTTAAATCCAGAAAGCAAAACTCATCTATGCGATAGTATATAAATGCAGTACAAGAAAACTGGAAATAAGCTGCAAAAGCCACCCAACTGAGAATTTAAAACATTCCTCGATACCACCCTTAAATTAAAAGGCAGATCAAAGTCTGTATATATTATTTTCAGTGAGTAAAAACACAGCAATTCCTCAGGAATGCTGTAAATCAATATTTATAGCCTCATACTTAACCATGCATCAGAATTAGCTAGGGAGCTTGTTAAAATACAGGTTTCTGGGCCCCCGTCCCAGAGTCTCTGATCAAAAGTGCTGGAGTGAGGCCTGAGACTTTGCATTTGGAGCAAGTTCTCAGGTGACACTGGGGCTGCTGGTCCTGGGACCACACTTTGAGAACCACTGTTTCACAGTTTCACTTAAACATCCTCTGCAGAGGAGGCCTTCTCTGATTCCCCTAGCTCACCACATTTTAGCATCTGATTACAAGTTTTTTCTATTTTGTTTAATGGTTTACCATCATTTTTCCTCTAAGAGCATAAGAGATGATAATGATACTAATATGGTGATGATAGTGAACTAGCAAAATTGTGTAAATCTAGAGAAGGTGCCAAATACAGCATGATACATTTGTACGGAATCAAAGGCCAGGAATGTCAACAAGTCAGTAAGTGTTTCCATGTCCACAACCAGAATTTCCCCTGATGATCCCATGGTTCTCAAACTTGGCTGCACATTGGCATCACCTGGAGTGTTTTGATAAGGACTAATGCCTGGATCCCAACCCAGAGACTGTGATTTAATTGGTCTGGAGTGTGGCCTAAGCAGCCGGGGGTTTTAAGAGCTTCCAGTGGTACCTATATGCAGCCAAGATTGAGAACCACTGAATCTATAACAAGGAAATCAAGTCATAGAGGACTGCATCCTTCTCTTACGTTTAAAGGACAATCAAGTTATACATAACTTTGGATACCAATTCCAGCTTTCTCATGGATTCAATGGGAGTTTTGTCTGCTGAGGAAAAGCAGATACAGCCCTCCAGCCCCTTCCAGCCCCTTCCAGCCACAGTTTCCACAGAATAGACATTGCTTTATGGTTCGTTGCCGCCCCACCCCCAACATATTTCACAGCAATTGTAACAACGGTATGAATTACAAGTGATACGCTTTGAATGTTATTATCCGTTTCCCCATATCTTGACATTTGAGATGTAACCGAGAACTTTGCGTCCCCTTGGACTGGTTGAAGGCGGAGATTCTGATTAATGTCCTTTCAACTCCCATAAGAAACACATGGCTTGTATTAGAGACAAGATGAATGAATTGATACATTGGGAACGGCCCTCACATTAGAAGAACATGACTGACTAAAGCCAGGAATGTCCTAATGATTAAATCTATCCATGGATGTGAATCAACTTATCTCCTTCGGGGAGAAGCTCTTTCAAATGGCAAAGCAAAAATCTTCTCCATCACTGAACAGAAATCATTATTCATTCAAGTAACTGTGAACATTAGAAATGTAATGAGCCTCTAGTGCAAAAATAACTTTACCCTATTCTCTGCTCCGATCACTTAAATTCCCTATCCTTCAAATATTTAGCTTAAAAATACAAAAATCCATTGCCAAAATTTGTATTTTTACTAATGTTAAACTTGCCAGATGAAATCCAGGACACTCAGTTAAACTGGAATTTCAAATAAAAAACAAATAATTTTTTTTCAGTGTAAAAATGTCCTAAACATTGCACACACTTATCCTAAAAAATGTATTTGTTGTTAATCTGGAATTCTAATTTAACTGGATGTCCTGTATTTTCATTTGCTAAATCTGGCAACACCAACTACTGTGGACTTCACAGGCAAGAGTCACATTCTTCAGTTTTAGGGGACTTTGGTGGCTATTTGGTCAGAAGACACGGTCTTATCACTAAATCAATGCATTAAATTTCCCTGTTGTTAAAAAAAAAAAATCTCTTCATAGATAGACAGTACCAATAAGTTAACCTCAGTCTGACATGAATGAAAACCATTTCTAAGTGGTTATAGTTTCTAAAACAGAACTCTATCTACAATAAATGTAATTATTTCACTAAAATTGTTTGCATGTGTTTCTTTTCTGCACTGGGCCATGTTCCTGTACCATCTTAGTTGCCTTCATCTGTTACTTTGCAGACCTTTCTTTGCCCATATCTTTGATTTAAATTTATCATGACACATTTTTAAACAATAGCAGGAAACCTCACTTATGACTTTAATTATAAAATGGTGTTATAAAATTATATCCACATTTTATTTTTGGCAGACACAGCCCTCACTGAACTTGAATATCTCAAGTTGGCCTCTGCAGTTCTCTTTGGTTGATTTCAGTGCTTACTGTATGTAATTGATATAAAAACACAAGTTTAAGAAGTAGTTATTGGAACTTGTTAAAAGAAGTAGCCACATTCATAAATACTTTCATTTTGCTGTATAACATGCCAAGAGAATTAAATACACACTTTGGGGAATATGGGAGAAATTCTGACTTTTTAAAGAAAAACTGATGTATTCTGCTCTTATGTTAATTGTTTGACTATAAGGCCTACAGCTTTGTTTCTCTTCAAATCCCAACTGTGTCTAATAAGAAAAAAAAAATAAAGTGAACTAGACAAACATGCTTCTCTATAAATATCTGTTGGCACTTAAATAATTCCATTGTCCTTTCACAGTGAAAAGAAATAAAAAATGTGTCCGTCCTAGAAAATACCACAATAAAATCATAAAAAGCCATCTTTGGAAACCTCAAGTTTAATGCTGCCTGACATAATCTCAATAAATTTTAAAAGTAGGAACTTTAAAAATCAAAACTGCACTCACTGGGCCATGTTCTTTTCCATTAATGCAGGCAAGTTTCCATATTCCTTTGGCTTGAAGGCAAATGTAGTTTATAGCATAAGAGGCCTGCTTTTTGTTTGCATTTCTCATTGACAAACTACCAAAAAATAGATTCCACTTAGCACAGAACAAACAAGTAGAAGGAAAAAAAGAAAGAGAGAATTCAATAAACTGTATTTCTAGTACTAATAAAGTGGGGAGGGGGAATTCATAGCCCTCCATCTTTTATTTTTAAATACCTATTTATTTTTTGACAAATATATGACAATAATGCAAATGTGGAGGAACCTGAAAAATGTGTCTCAGAAAAAAGAACCTATGACAAGCAATAGCATAAATTAGGATGATATGAACTATGAAGTTTCTTCAAGATATGGCCCCAACTTTCAAGTTGTTCACTATCTACCTTAAGCAATACACACAGGAAATTATTAATAAAGTGCTAAATGGTGTGTTACAAACGCTAAGAACAATAAAGACCAGAAAGGAGAGAAAGTGGTATAACTCAGAAGGGTCTCGAGGCTTAAATAATGTTTAGAGAAACATAGATTAGATAAGACAGCACACGTGGGGCCTGGCCGCTGGGAGTGAAGATAATATATCACCTGGTGATCGCCACAATAGCAAAAATCAAAAAAGTGAAAGCTAGGACTAAAAATGGTGTTGGTCATATACAGCAGAGAGCATCTTCAAAGAAAGAACTATTTCAAGGAAGAAGAATATAAACCAGCAAACTCAAGGGAATCACATTAACTACAGACATTCAGAAATGGAGTAACCTTCATCTACAAAACAGAAACAGACTCGCAGACATAGTAAACCATATTATGGTTACCGGGAGAAAAGGGGTGGGAAGGGATAAATTTGGGAGTTTGAGATTTACAAATGTTATCCACTATATATAAAAATATATTTAAAAAACAAATTTCTTCTTTATAGCACAGGAAACTATATTCAATATCTTGTAACAACCTTTAATGAAAAAGAATATAAAAACAAATACACATATGTATATGCATGACTGGGACATTATGCTGTAACACCAGAAACTGACACACTGTAACTGACTATACGTCAATCAAAAAAAAAAAAAAAAAAAGAAAAGAAAGAAATGGAGTGACATAAAAAAAAAAAGACAATTTTTTCTTGGAACCACCAATGACACTGCCCCCTAAAAGACTCTGAAGATGCACTTCCTTTGCTTCTCTTCCTCTATTCCCACCTTACAACCTCTTACAACTCTGATCAGCAATGCCATCTACAAGACAAATCCACAGTAAACATCAGCATTGCAGTTAATGCTAAATAGCATCCCTAATAAATGTTTATACTTACACAGAAAACAGTAGCTGCCATTCCAAAAATACAATCACTGTGTACTAGGCATTGTGCAAAGTGTTTGATCAGCACTATGTCATCAGCAAAATCCTGTTTAATCGTAATGCATATGGTTCTGTTTACTTCATTTCAAAATTAAGGAAACCATGGGCAGAGATAGGGCATAACTTGTCTAAGGTCACACAATTAATAAGAGGTAAACTGAGGTTGAAATCCATGTCAGCCCAGCTCCCACGCTCACATTCTTCCCACTACATCCATGTTACAGAAATTGCCTGGAGAGCTTTTATTTCCCAAACTTTTTATTATGAAAGTCTTCAGACACTAGGAAAGTTGAAAGAATCTGACAAACATCCATATACCTACCCCCTAGATTCTACAATTAACATTTGCCTATGCTTGCTTTGTCACACATGTGTCCACCCATCCATCCCTCTATCCACCCATCCATCTTGTTTTTGATGCTCTTAAAAATCAATTACAGACATCAATGCATTTTACCCTCAGACATTTCAGCAGGCATACCATTAATTGGAGTTCAACATTGTCTTCAGTCATTTTCCTTTTGAGATAAACTTAAATGCAATTAAATGCACAAATTTTAAGTGTACAAGTCAATGTTTTGACAAATGCACACATCTGGACAAGCCAAGCCCCTATCAAAATATAGAACATTACCGTCACCCAAAATATTCCTTCTCAGTCAATGCCCACCCCACCCCACCCTACAGGCAACCATTGTTCTTATTTTTTTCCATAGATTATTTTGCTTGCCCTTGTAATGTGTTATTAATGGATAGCTCTGGGCTCCACCCCAATGTACTGAAAGAGAACTTTTATGTGTGAAGTTTAGAAATCTGTGTATTTCACAGGCTCATCTGAAGCTTGAGAGCCACTGTGCTAGTCCGGCCTACCTCACTCTGTGAGACGTGATATCATCTTGTATTATGTACGATCTTTCTATTTTATGTTTTCTGTGTTCCCCTAAGGGAAACTTTAATTCCAAATAGTTCTTCCCTCATTTCTTCTTATTCTCAATGATTATGCTCACAACAAATCACACCTGTTCATGGTAAGAAACAATCTGATTTGCAGAAATACTGCAGAAAGCAAGGTGGAGACCCTAATTGTGGGAATGAGCCAGCAACACAGTGTTGTTACTGGGGGGTTCCAGGAGTATTCATGAATTAAATGTGGTATTTTCAACAGTTCGCATAGGCAGTTTATTATTAATTTTGTAATACTAATTTATATTCATCTTGAATTTGTATAGGTCTCAGGTCTAGCTGAAATGTTAAGTTTGATGCAGGTCCTTTGGCAACTAAGTAGTTGTTGAACACTAGTTCTGAAAAGTTCTATTTTTATAAAAACATTACATTTTAATTACACTTTCACAAATTAAATCAAATTGATATCCATTTACCTTTTGGCTACTAATTTTGATAAGTAAATTTTTCTATTTTAGAAGAAAAATAACTTTTGAAAACAAATGAATAAAATTGTAATTTTGGAATTTTTTTTTACATTTACTTTAATTTACATTTTGGTAAAGATATTAAAATTTTGCGCACTAATCATAATTTGTTTTTTTAATCTTTTAGATAATACTGATTCTGTCAACTCAATATCAATTTCGTGAAAATCTTGATTACAAATCGTGATTTTTTTTCTGAAAAATGAAGAAAATTTTCCATAAGTAATTTAATAATTATGCAGATCTTTATTACTTATCCAAGCATTGCTGATCCGTCAACAGAATACTGGGCCATGGAAGGTAATAAGTAAATTTGTCACCTTTGGTATTTTGTAGACTTTCAGTCCTGTTAGTTAAAATAGGAGAATAGAATACATTTTAATTTTGTGTGTTATCTTAATTTATTGTTTCCAGTTCTAGCAACTGAATGAAATGCAGACTACACTGATGCAGATACTTTTCCTCCTACAGATACAAAAACATGTGGATAAAATACAAAAAGAGAGAGAGGGAGGGAAAAAAGAAATCTGCAGGTGCATGAGGTAAAGAGAAGTACACATGCTGACACCAGGCCTGTATCAGAATCCTTTACACACCCTCGCAGCTGGAAGGGAGGATCTTATCATCCGTGAGAAGACAAAGTTATGACCTTGGGCACAGTTGAGGCAAGGTACTTATGAATTATCTGAGTAAAAGGAGACAGTGAAAAGGCTGTTCCTTTTGTGAAAGGGGAACTATAAAAAAAAATCAGCTTTTTGACCTAATGAAGGGTCAAGGAAGCTTGTCTTTTCCCAATTTTGAATGAAATAAAGTAGAATTTTCCCATAAGAAATTAAAATGTCAAGCTTGAGACATCTTAGAGTTTATACTATTCAAGTGATGCTAGAATTCCAAGCTGACTGGATGCTAGAATTCCAGTCTAAAAATCCGAAGGACGTTAGGCAGAGGCAAAGCAAAGCTCCTGTGTAGGCTGCACACAACACCCGCAAACACGCGTGCCCAAAACTTTTAAACCTTGATGAAAATAAACTTACATCCAAAAATTGCTCAGCACACCAGGAAACAATCTGCCACTACAGAAAGTCAGCAGATATAACGAACTGGAATATGTGTCATAGCAAGAATTTGAGATAACAGAATTAGCTGAGAAAGATTAGAAAATAAGTATGTTTCTAATAGAGAGCTAAGAGAAGAAATGGAAACCGTAATGAAGGACAGAAAACTCTGGGGGAAATAGCTCAGAGATTTGGAGAAAGAACCAATGACATTTAAATTAAAGCTCAACAGATGGGCTAAAATACAGAGTAGTTAAACTGAAAAAGGAAAAAAAGAATTAGTATCATAGAAAAGAGACAATAGAGAATTATCCAAAAGTTAAAAAAAAAAAAAAAAGGTGTGGAAAGATGGAGCAAAATGAGAAGATACAACTTACATAAAACTAGAGTTCCAAAAGGTTCCAGAAAGAGAGAACAGAGGTGCTATTCGAAAGGATAACAGCTGAGAATCTTCTAGAACTGATGAAAAACATAAATCCTGAGAATAAAGAAGCACAAAAACTTGTAAGCATAAAAAATAAAAAAAATTCACACTAGGTATATTGTTAAAATATTTTAAGTGCAAAAACTAAAAATAAATCCATACCTAGATACATTTTAATAAATCTGGAAATCAAAAAAGACAGAGAAATTCTTAGAAGGAAAAAAATGGAGAGAAGGTAACTACATGGAACAATTAGAAGGCTTTTCCACAGTAAAAACAGGTGTCAGGAGACAATGAAAAATATCTTCTTTGTGTAGAAAGAGCTAATCATGGCGTTAAAACTCTATAACCAGGCAATCGAGATGAAAAGTAAAAGTGAAACAGATACACTTTTAGGTATCTAAAGTCTAAGAGAATGTGTTATTCCAAGATTTGCACTGAAAAAGAGCCATTTAAGCCTGGCCTTCAGTAACAGGTTAATTGAACCCAGAAGGAAAACGTGAGATGCAAGAAGCAATTGTGAGCAAAGAAACTGTTAAATAAAGAGTGTCAATAATAACAATAATAATGACTAATTGGGGCACTTAAAAAATGTAAAGCGAAACATAAGACAAAGGAATCCTGAAAAGTCAGAGAGGGTAGTAATCAAGGGTTGATAAAAAGAGTTAATCATTCTAAGGGGCTTGTATTGATCAGGATAAAGGCAGAGATGCTGATTATGCTTAGACTTGGTTAAATCAAGTATGCAAGTTTGAATTTAAGTGTAATCTCTAAAACCATGGAAATGGAATCTATAATTTCCAAACTATTGGAGAAGAAGAAAAACTCAATAAAAATAGATACTACAAAAAAAGAGAAAAGCAAAGAAAAATGATAATACACAAAAATAACCATAATATACAAACACATAAAGTAAGCTGACAGACATAAATTCCAGTGTAACAATATTCACAATAAATATGAATAAGTTAAACTTGCCAGTTAAATAATAAAGATTCTCAGGTTTTTAGTCAGATTTTTAATCCAGCTATATATGCTGTTCGCCAGAGACAGGATGACATAGATGTCATGGAAATTATGAAAAAGAGGGATAGAAACGATAAGTCAGGACGTCCAGTTAAATATTAGAACTTCAAATCAATTATTTATATTTACTGCTCTTTGAAAGCTCCCAAAAGGAATAAAGGAATAAATCCACACAGGCAACAGAGGGGATGAGAAATGTCAAGAAAGTATAGGAAGAAGGAAAGCAGACGGGAAGTGGTAACTGATTCAGCGGAGCAGGGAAGGCTGACACCCAGGAGCCAGTCTGCAGGAGGTAAGAAGCCACGTCAAATGTCTGACTCACACAGCAGAAGCCCAGAAGGGCCCCAGATGGAGGCATCCAGTACCTCCGAAAGCCCAATGAGGGGCAGCATGGAAAAGAGGAAGCCTAGTTGAAATCCACAGGAAACTGATGCCCTCCTCCAAACACACAGCCTCTCCACTCCAGCAGGAGACAAATATACTCCCTGGAAGGGTTGTACCAGAGAGCCTTGGAGCTGGGAGAACAGGCACAAGGAAGGGAAGCCAAAATCAGGCGCGAAAAGCAAAGGAAAAGAACATTATAGGAGAGTCTCCCTTATGAACGTCAACACAAAGACCCTAAACAAAAAAGTCCAGATTGAACCTAATAAGGTACAAAAAACAGAATAATTCATGACCAAACTGGACATGAAAGAATGGCTTCACCTTTTAAAAACGGTGGGCTGTAACTCACTACAGTAACAGGCTAAGAAGAAAACCCCAGTAGAATCATCACAATAGGTCCTAGTAAATGTCTTTTCAGAATGTAATGCCTGTTGATGATTTTTACAAAAAGTTTTAAAATCTCTCAAATAAAAAGGAATTGAACAAAACCAACCAACCCAATAATGGGAATCTCCCCCAAAATTCGTAACAAAGATCATACTTAAAGGTGGAATGTTGGGGAACATTTCCTCTCACACCAGAACCAACACAAGCAGGCAATTACCACTGTTTGGTCTATCTTGCGCAGAAAGAGGAATTTAAAGCATATGGATGCAACAAACTGCACGCTGCATGCAGAGACTCTGAAGATTACAAAGAGAGAAAGTAAGCTGTCCTAGCAAACTGCAGGACAACAGTACGGCCGACCCTCGAACGATGCGGGATGAGGGATGCCAACAGATACACACATGTGTAACAGAGAGTTGGCGCACGTATTGGTGGATTCAACCAACCGCAGATCGTATAGTACTGTAGTTTTTATATTGAAAAACATTCTCCTATAAGTGGACCCATACAGTTCAAACCCATGTTGTGTGAGTCTTTTGTTGCTGTGAACAGCTTAAGCCAAAGTGATTACTTCAAACAGTTTCTGAGGGTCATGACTCTAGAAGCAGCATAGAGGCTCAGATCTCCCTAGAGATTGTCATGCAGGTGTCTGCCGAGGCTGTGCTCCTCTGAGATTTGACTGAGACTGGCGGGTCCATTTCCAAGATGGCTCGTTCAAAAGGCAGAGGGCCTCAGTTCCTCTCCACGTGGACCTTCTAGAGCTGCCTGCCTGTTCCCGATTCAAAATCAAACCAAAGCGAGTTACCATTTCACATTCATCAACTTGATAAAAAATGTAAGCCTAGCATTCCAAATTTTGGAGAGGATGTAGAGAAACAGAAATTCTCGTACACTACTCCTAGGAATATTAAGTTGGTAGAAGTGTTTTTGGAAACTGATTTAACAAGATCAAGTACGGCAGGGACTCTTTCCTGCCCTCCTCTGCGGTCCCTGCATCGTGGAGTCAGGGAGATGGAAGCATCCAGAGGCTTCCCAGGTTTCTGGAAGGTAGGGAAGAGCAGAGGAAGGACAGTGAGCTCAGTAAAGAACAGGTGGAGTTTCAGATACCAGAAGAGTCAGGTGAGGATGCCAACGGGCAGGTAGCTGTGTTTCTGGAACTAAGGGAAGATGTCTATCCCACAGACAAGGACTGGGGAGTCTAGTGAACAGGCTGAACAGAGAATAAAATGGAGGCCCATGAGCCGTGAATGCCTGAGAACAGTTTGCTTCACACGTGCAACACTTTTAGCTAGGCAGGTGTTAAGCCAAGTTACTATTCAAACAGCCCCACCCCCACCTGTGCTTCAAACAATCTGGCTTCACCTGTCTGCAACTGGATTGGAAGCTCTGTAATGAGTGATATAAGGAGCCACGGGTCTGTGCTCAAATTTGAACATCTTAATCTTTTAATACTTCCATGACCTGAGAAAATAATGATCATTTACATTAATTATCTTTTGTGCTTATTCAAAAATTCAGTCATTGGATTTGATATAGACTACATTTCTTTTTAAGTGAGTTTTATGGCTGTGTGCAAACAGCCTGTGTTATAATGTCTGCATATTACAGGACAAGTACGGGGTTAAATCAGTAACTGACAAAGAATAGAAAGTTAGGTCTTCTTACTTTGATGTCATGTCTACTCAAGTTTTGATACACAACAAAGAAAGGAGTAGTGGAAAAAGAACTTGATTTACATTCAGAATTAAGACTTAATGAATGGGGGGAGGGTATAATGGTAGAGCATCTGCCTGGCATGCAGGATGTCCTGGGTTCAATCCCTGGTACTTCCACTGGGGAAAAAAAAAAAGACTTCATGAATGGAACTTAACCACTCTCAGGGACTATATCTAAAAAGATCATACAGAAATTGATTTTAAAAATATATATCCTAGAGATAATTATTAAATTTTCAAGGCCAATGTGAATTTTTTGCGGATTCTAGAATTGTAGAGACAGCATTTGAAGGTAATAAAATGATGTGATTTAATAATATTAGAATTGATTTTATTCACAGAGACATTGGGATTAATAGTGCACTGCACATTGCTCCTATCTTTTTCCTGGTTTCTAAACCTTGGAAGTGACCCTCCCCTTTGGACCACCTATGTCACTTTTCCCCTTTAGCATCAACTGAAAATGAAAGTAAAACCCCAACTGTCCTAAACAAGAGGAGATTCAGGATTTCATTCAACAGGAGCAGTGTCAGTCTTGGGTAAGGTCCCAGTTCCTTGGCTGGCTGTTCAGAATTTCCCAGTTCTCCAGTTTCTGCCCCTGGTACACAAACATCCCTAGTGTGGGTTTTCTACATGTGGGGATCAGCAAGAAAAAGGATTCAAACACTGCCATTCACCTGGTAAGTGACAAATGCAGGCTCATCCCTGACCTGGAAAATCCCAGTCTGTTTCTAGAGTGAGGCAATTACGTGGATTCTAAAGAACTGAGGGCTGATGCTTACCAACACTCCTGGCCCTCAGCCACCAGCAAGTCTGAGCCTACAATACAGTTAATGGTGGAGGTCGCTGTCAACCAGCTGGGAAGATGCCAGACCAGCTAATCTTCTACAGACTTCAGGTGGCCTCAGAGAGGGGCAAACTGGACTGCCTGGCTGCCTTACATCTGTGCCCTATATAGTCCTAGGACCACACTAGGAAACGGTTAGAAAATGAAAATCATTTGCCAATAAGGGGGACCTATCCAAACTGTAAATCGTTGTTCTCTAAACAGAAACAAGATTCCATAATCTCCAAAGCTGGCAGCCAGCGCTGTTTCCCAGGTTACCAGAGGCTCCCAGTGCCAAGGACAGTGTGTCCTGGCTACTCAGGGCATTTAGAAAGCATACCATGCAGGATGTGGACATATGTACTTCAGACATGGTCTCCATTCTTACTGAATCTTTGTCACCTACAGCATAATTTTTACATCATAAGGTAAGTTAACATCTGCTTTGCGAAGGGAAATCCCGTGGAAGAGTGGTTCTCAAACTTGACGGCTCGTTGGAATCACCTGGGGAAATTTAAAAATACTGATGCCTGGGTCCCACCCTCAGAGATTATTCTGATGCAACTGTCATGAGTTGTGGCCTGGACACTAGGAATTTTAAAAGTTCTCCTCATGATCCAAACATGACTGAAAGTTTGAGAACCACTAACGCTGAAGAACTATTTGGAAGATTCCCTTGGCCATCCATTGGGTGTCTTCCCTTTGAGGGTCCCCATTCACTACAGAAACAGTATAATGGATCTGGACCCAAACTGGTTTTGCTTTCTAGACTTCTGTTTGGCTTTAAGTCTAATTTGATTTCAAAGTCTTAAGCAACTACACGTTCGCAATCCCTTTTCATCACTCTTGAAATCCATAAAGCTCAGAGAACAAAAGTTTTGTTATAATCCATTTGATCACAAAATCCAAGCTCAGCTGATGTGGGATTATTAACAATCTTTATTCAGCTCACTTAGTGTGAACAGTCATATGTTTCTCTACATATATAGTCATGGAATGGATTATTATATATTGCTATTTTGGTATTAAGAACTATGCAATATATTTACCATAACATCTTTCTAAAATCCAAGGGTTTCAGGTAACAGAGGCATTATGCTAGGTGCAAACTAAACAACAAAAAATCTGTATGTGGTCCCAAGCCTCAAATTACTCACATAAACACAGATCATATTGCAATAGAGAAATCTTGTCTAGGTATATAAAGTTTTCTGGGAATACAAAAGGGTGGAGCAATTATTTCTTAAGTGAGATGAAGGAGAAAGCCACAGAAGAAGTGGCATTTGAGCCAGATCTTGGTGAATGAGCAGGGTTTGCCAGGTTGAGAGCCTCCAGCCAGGAAGTGTTAGGAGACACCAATGAGTGGAATGTATGGGGAAGGGTAATAGAGAAGAACTTGGAAAGAGGGGAGCCCCAGGTTCTTAAGGGTTTTGTAAGTCAAAGATTTTGGATTATAACCCAGTGGTTCTAAAACTTTAATGTGCATAAGAACCACTGGGAGATCTTGTTAAGATTCAGATTCAGGAGGTCTGGGATGTGGCTGGAGAGCTTGCATTTCTAACAAGCTCTCAAAGGATGCTGCTCTCAGCAGCAGACTTGAATAGCAAGATTCTGGAATGGAACAACCCAACACAGTAGCCACTAGTCACATTTGCTAGTTAAATTTAAACTGTAGTTATTTTAAATTAAATAATACTTTAAATCTAGTCCCTCAGTTTCACTAACCATATTTCAAATGCTCAATAGTCATTGAGGCTAATGGCTGCTGTACTGAACAGTGCAGAAATAGAACATTTCTGTCATCACAAAGGGTTCCATTGGTCAGAGCTGATTCTGAAAGATAATATGGCATGAGGCATGATTAAGTATTTTCAGACAGAGATGTCAACTGAAAAAAAAAAACCCACAACAAAAGAGCAGTGAGTTTTAGTTTTATTCGGGGACCTCCCTGAGGACTATAGCCCGGGAGACAGCCTTTCAAATGACTCTGAGGAACTGCACTGAAGAGGCAGGGGAGGAGCCAGGATACATATGAATTTTTTGCTGGGAAAAACATGTAGTCAAACATAAAAAGAAAATGACTTCTAATCACAAAGAACAGACATCTCAAATTGATTTTAGTGTTTTCCTATGTATGGGAAGATGCAAGAATCTCGAGTCACTGAAGGTTTGCCTTAGATATGCATCTTAAGTCTGTAGGGGCCCATGTATCCAAACCACAAGAATGCTTGCTGTTTCTCTCCATCCTGAATTCCCCACAGGGCACACTGTCGGTGGGCAACTGTGGTGGCTAAGGACTTGATCCTTGCAGAACTGGCATGATGGGCAACATCTTCCCTTGACAGGGATATCAGACCAGCGAGTGAAAATGACCAAAATTTAACACATCGCTTACCATGAGCCCGAAAACTGTATGTGGTGGTTTAAAATTATGTCCACTGATTCCTTGCTACTCATCCCTTTAAGAGGTAGAAATTCATTCTCCTTCCCTTGAGTGTGACTTCGCTTCTAATGAACAAAATGTGACACGTGATGGTATGATTTAAGTGGCCCTGTGGCGATGCCCATGCGGCGAGAAACTGAGGCTCCAGCAAACAGCCACGAGATTAGCCATTTTGGAAGGAGGTAATTCTCCAGCCCCTGTCAAGACCACTGCATTCCCAGCTGACAGCTTGACTGCAACCTCACATGAGACCCTGAGCCAAAACTACCCAACTAAGGTACTCTCAAATTCCTGAACCACAGGAAGTGTAAGAAAATAACTGCTTGTTGTTTTAAGCCACTAAGTTTGGGGGTGATTCATTACATAACAAGAGATAGCTAATATACAACTCTGAACACTTTGCATATTTTAACTCACAAATAACCCTTTAGTAGAACATGCCATCTTAACCCCACTTACAGATTGGGAAACTAAGGCACAGAGAGGCTAATAAAATTGTCTATGGTCACACAGCTAAGAGGCACAGGAATGGGGACTGCAGTCCAGGAGGTCAAGATCCAGTCCATGTCATTCTGCCTACTCTTAGACTGCTCTATCTCAGACCAGACAGAACATACTTCTGGGGGAAGCATGGGACACAGATTTGGGGAGCCAATGAAAGGGGGGCCTTCCTCCCATTCTGGCTGCATATTAGGGTCCCCCAGAGAACTTTTACCAATAGCCAGCCTCCACCCAAGATGAACTGAGGCGTGATCAATGGGTGCACCCCAAGCATTGGCAGTTTTTAAAGCCCTCCAGGTGATTCCAACGTGCAGCCAGGGTTAAGAGACACCAATAGAGCAGGGCTATTCCAAGTGTGGGTCCAGGAGCTTGTGAGAAGCCAAATTTGTGTTTCAGCAAGATTGCCCAGGTGCCTGTACCACCTTGAAGTTTGAGAAGCACTGCTCTCTAATCCTTTCCCCAGGCCACACCTGGTGACAGGCAGCAGCTGAACATCAAATGGACTGGCACATGTGGTTTTGCTGTAGGAACTGAAATTGGGTGCATAGAGAAAAACTAAGCCTAGCATTTTATAAAGTGGTTCCTTAAAATACCAAAAAGACAGGAAGAATGAAAACTTGAAGAGACAGGTGAGAAAAGCAGGAGAGCACAAATAACTTCTCTTGGTGTCAAAGAGAAATAGAACTCCAGGGGGTGATCAGTGAAAAATTAGGGTGTCAGAGAAGGGCCTGCCTTAAAAGACAAAAATCAAACAAGACAGCAAAATTGCCTCTCATTGGTTTGAGGCCAGGGGTAACATTACACTCACTGTATGGCTTTAGGGGTTTTGTGAAAGGAACACGAAAGCTGCTTCATTCTAACCTTATCAGTCTGCAGTGAATATCATGCCAGTAAACATGAACAATTTAAAAGAAAGAGAACAAAATTTCTTACTGTTTTCCTATTCATTTATCAGCAATATAATTATAGCTAATCCTCAGTTATGAATGATCAACTTTATGATCTATCCACAGGCTTAAAATTTTACCAATGCCATCTGTTATTTAAAAAGCCAATCACATAGAGCATTTCCTTCATCCTCCACAGCCTCCAGGAAGATGGGAAGAGACAGAGCCGTATCAACCTACAGATGAGAAAATGAAGGGTTAGGGAGACTCTAGATAGCATCCTCCTGCCTCAGAATGGGAAACTAGAAACCACCTCCCCATGTCGACGTTCAACTCATACAAGTTTCTCCTATATTCAAAAGGAGACAGAGCTCAAAGGGTAAATCAAAATTACTTGCTGAATACCATTATGGAAAACAGTATGGAGATTCCTCAAAAGACTAAAAGTAGACTTACCAAATGATCTAGCAATCCCACTCCTGGGGCATATATCCAGAAGAAACCTTAATTCAAAAAGATACAGGCACCCCAGTGTTCATAGCAGCACAACTTACAATAGCCAAGACATTTAAACAACCTAAATGTCCATTGACAGATGACTGAATAAATAAGTTGTGATGTATTTATACAATGGAATACTACTCAGCCATAAAAAAATAATAAAATAATGCCATTTGCAGCAACATGGTTGGTCCTGGAGAATGTCATTCTAAGTGAAGTAAGCCAGAAAGAGAAAGAAAAATACCATATGATATCACGTATACGTGAAGTCTAAAAAAGAAAGGCACAAATAAACTTATCTACAAAACAGAAACAGACTCACTGACATAGAAAACAAACTTATGGTTACCAGTGGGGGAAGGGAGTGGGAAGGGATAAATTGGGAGTTCGAGATTTGCAGATACTAGCTACTACATATAAAATAGATAAACAATAAGTTCATACTGTATAGCACAGAGAACTATATTCAATATCTTGTAATAACCTATGGTGTAAAATAATATAAAAATGAACATATGTATGTTCATGTATGACTGAAGCATTATGCTGTACACCAGAAATTGACACAACATTGTAAACTGACTATACTTCAATTATATATATATACACACAAAATATATATATATTGTAAATATATATATATACACACAAAAATTTTTTTAAATTACTTGCTGCATAGATAGCAGCCAGCAGTGGTTATCAAATATTGGCATGTGCTGGATTACCTGGAGGGCTTATTTCAACACAGATTGCTGGGCACCACCTCCCTGAGTTTCTGGTTCAGTGGGCTGGACCGTGGTCAGAGAATCTGCCCTTCTAACCGGTCCCCCAGTGATGCTGATGCTACTGATCCCAGGTGCACGTGTTGAGAACCCCTGGCCAGCAGCAAGCAGGGAACATGATAGTCTACTGGGAAAGAGTTGGAACTCTGAGCCAGTGCCAAGATTTAAATCCCAACTCTGCTTCTTCCAAAATGAGTAGCCTTAGGCAAGTTACTTAACTCCTCTCTGCCTCCATTTCTTTCATTGTAAATTGAGGATAGCAGCAGGGCCATCTCCTCCGGTTTTCATAATGATTTTAAACGTTAATTCATATAAAGGACTCAGAACAGTGCTTAGCATATTATAAAAGCTCTGTTAGTTTCAAAGCACATGGAAAACAAATTATTTTTGTACTAGCTTTACTCATCATAACGTGTGCTTCACCAGCAGAGCTAAAAAAACAAAACTCATTTTATTTACTTATGTATTCATTTGTTTTATTACAAAATACAATGATCAGTCTGGTTCTCAAATACTACACCTGAAACAGTGAATCATCAAATGAAAGGACAATGTGATTTTCTGTGACTTAAAACAAAAGTCCAGAGGCATAAGCAGGCTTTGTAGCTACATCAGACTCGGAAGGACAGACAGTTATTTAGAAAACACTGCAATTATTAAATAAGAGTTAAAGAACCCATGTTGCGGCATAAAAGGAAGACTTTGACAGAAAAAGGAGGTAGGGAAGTCAGGACAGAGCGTTTTGGAGCCCGAAGAGGATGGAAGACAAGGGAAGAAGTGGGGGCAGTCACCACTGGGTGGACAGGACAGAAGATGAGTCTGGAGCACTAGAGAACAAAGCTGGCGAGAACGCTGTGTCCAGAACACTGGATCGAGAATTAGGTCCTTATGAGAGGGAGGCAGGAGGGTCAGAGTCATAGAAGGTGATGAAGCGATGAAAGCAGAGAGAGAAATTCGAAGATGCTACACTGCTGGTTTTGAAGATGGAGGAAGATGCCTTGAACCAAAGAATGCAGATGCCACAAGAAGCTGGGAAAAGGAATGAAACAAATTCTCCCCTAGAGCTTCCAGAAGGAATGCTGGCACTGATTTTTAGCCCACTAAGACTTATTTTGGACATCTGACCTCCAGGGTTGTAAGATAATAAATTTAGGTTGTTTTAAGCCACCAAGTTTGTGATCATTTAAGCGGCAGCCATACGAATCTAATAGCATCCCTCAGGATTTTCTAAGAGGTGGCCAAATGCCTCTCTGTCCATCCATCTCTGTCACACACCTCCAACCGAAATCAGAAAAAAACTCGAAGTCTGAAAGACCGTGTTGGCAGAATTCATTAGACTAGCAAATGCTTTGGCTTTGCCTCCTCCATCCTGCCCCGGACCAAGTGAAGAGAGACCCCCAGTAGAACTCCTTAGAAAGAATGTAGTGTCAGTGAGGTTAGGGACGCTGGATTCTCACTCCCTGGCAGAGAAAAAACTAGAAGGCCCATCATGGTGTGGCCACTAGAGTAGATCATGTGAAAGGGTTCTCAGGAGAGCTTGCTACGTCACCAGGGAGTTGAGGGTGCACGCAAACAAAGACTGGGGTCTGCTTGCTGCCAAGAGAAATACAAATGTCGGGGCAAGGGACTGGCGGAAGCTGCTGCAATGAGCAAGGACAAAGAGAAAGAAGTGAGCACCGGGCAAGTTTCCGATCTTCCTTTAGTGGCGTGAGAATGCTTGAGGAGATGGACCGAGGAGACGATGCCCAGAAAGAGGTCAGACTTGGGGAAGAGAGCGAGGCTGTGTGGGCTATGTACCTGGGAGGCGGAGGGCAGGAGCTGAGGAGGGGTCCCAGAAGGTCAAGCAAAAAGTGAATCAGGAGCTCCAGGAATGCAAAGTATGAGTTCCCCAGTGAAAGTGGCCAAGAAACCCACAAAAGTGTCCCACCAAAGAGCCTAGCATCTGGGCACCGGCCATAACAGAGGAAACGGTGGCCAGCAGGTATCAGCCAAGAGAACGTCCCTGAGCCCCTGAGCACCGGCTGGCACAAGAAGGCCCTGGAAGACACGGTGCAAAGATGGGATGGCCGACGAATAAACCATCACTGCTTCCCTTTTTCCAGACCCCAAGCTTGAGTCTTCAGGCCTGAGCTGTAGGGAAAGAACACATTTTGAACTGAATGCAAGATTGAAAGCACTGACCTAACTTGCACTGTATTTTATAACACAAAAATGAGACTGTTCTTACAGCTGAAAGTGAATAAAAAGCTGTCACGGGAAGAGAGAAGGCAAGGGAAATGCAGCAGAGAATGTTTGAAGTCACTGATGGAAGGAAAATAAATTCATTCTCTGTTTTTGCTTCCATTAAGTTAAGCCCATTCAATAAACCAGCTATATAAGCCAAAACAAAATATTGTACAAATTATTTCCAGCCCATTCTTCTCTTTATGATAGAAAAATTAAACAGAGAGTATCAATTACTTTTTCCTATCTCCTTTATATCACTTGGTCATTAGAAAGTAACTTTTTCGAGGCTAGCTTTGTGGATATCTAGGATGCTTTCATTTACAAATAGACTCGACTGAAGATTGTGTGAACAAATATGAACTTTTTTATTTTACATAACTAAAAGTGAGGCAGCTGATTAGTTGAAGGGCTCTGAGATTGGTTAATTCGATGGCTCGATGACTTTTTAAGCCTCAGAATCTAAGATTATCTTAAGCATCCCTTCATGTTTACAAAATTACTGCGTGAACTCCACGATCACATTCTCACTGGACAATGTCCAGAAATAGGAAATCAAACATACTTTTTCCTTTGCTCCCTTTTAGGATGAAAGAAAACAGGTCTAGGTGCCGTTCAGCTGGCTTCCTTTAGGTGCCATTGACTGGAATCGCGTCACATGCTGTTCTCAAACCAGTCACTGGAGAGGAGAATGAAACCATCATGATTGGCTTGAGTTGAACAAAGTTCATCCTTTGGGACCAGAATGGACTGAGGCACATGGAGGGAGAGGAAGACGTGATGGTTGACAGGCAATCAACACATGACCTACCAAGTCAAAAAAGGTACTGTCTCAGGAAAGGTTTCAGAAGCAGAGGCTGAGCTGATTTGTCACAGGGATGCTCTCCGGAGAAGGGGAGTGGAGAAAGCAGGATGACACAAGGGAGCTTGCTAAGCAAGGAGCAGGTAGTCCCACCTGGACTTTACCTTCAGCCTGATTCCATGGGGAGCCCAGAAGTGTGAGTCACACCACAAAACTGGTTCCTACCTTGAAGAAAGGGAGCTGACATTATGGACCCCATTTTCAGCCAGTCATTGTTTGTAAATTGCTGAAAAGGACCATAAATTCCATGGCAAGGCGACTTCCTTCAATGGAGGACAATTCTCTAGGAAAAGGAGCAGCTGTGGGTCACCAGCAGCCAGCTCAGCACCTGGAGGTGCCTGCGCCAGTTCAGTAAAGGAAATCTGGGTGAAGCACTAACCGTGCCCACCATAGATGCTGTCACTGGAAACAGACCTGAGGACTGAGAGACTTAACTGTCCCTCCAGAATGGCACTCTCCCCACGCAAGACACCTACAGAAAGTGTAGTCACCCTGGCCTGTGTTTCCTCTGGAGGATCCCAAACCTACTAGTATGTTCTAAGGTCCAGCACTCAGCTCCACGAGCTGCAGCCTGAATTGCAGATTTCACGGGACGTGGGCCCCGAGATGAAGACCATTCCCCTATTCACCCCCACCCCCGCTGCAACCCCTGCCCCCCTTCAGAAGATGCTGCAAGCCAGGCTATGGGGATAACAAGCTTCAAAACTGCTGGTTCTGGTTCTCATTGTGGGTCTGAGAGGTCCCATCCCTGAGGTGGAGAAAGCACTTGAACTTGGAGAGTGGCTTTGCTCCTCACCTGGGGGCAGCGGCCTGCAGTGAGCAAAGGAATCTCCCAGAGCCTGTGGCCTGGTCTCAAGTCTACAGCATATCACTCAACCCACACACTTTCAACAAACCTTCCACTGCCAGCTCTCCGGTAGGAGAAGGGTAAGCAACCCCCCATTTCCGAATTTCACTCTAGATTTCCTCTCGGTTGAGGAGACCCGAGTTACAACAATGCCCCTTTTTCACGAGAAATGGAAAGACTTTAGAGGAAACCAAGACAATGAGCGAGTCTTTCCAAATAATCGATTTTAAAAATTACGGGTGGAATTGCAACGTACAGATTAATTTCCTCTTAAAATGTTGCTGAATTTCAAAAGTAGGAAGAAAGGAGGCCTGAACAAATCAATTTTGGCAGAAGCTAAAAGAGTTGAAAACAACCTCAATATTCTGGACGCCATCTACAACAGGAAACGGAAAGAATTCTAAAGGCCACCAACAATTAATATAAGAGACGTCAGTTTTCCTCAGAAGCAAGCATTTGAAACAAGAATAAATATTTTGTCTCGTGTTTTCACTTCCTGCATTTATGTCTTATCCCCTCTCTGTCTCACGAATTCTTTTCCAAGAAGGGCTGACTCAGGCCCACCCTTGGAGCCCCACCCCCGCCCCCTAATTTGCACACAGAAGGCACTAAATCAATATTTGTTGAATTTATGAGTGAATAAAATCGAGTTAAATTTAGTTAAACTATTTTATGATCTGCTACCACCCTCTCTGATAGCACAACTTATCACTTACCGACTAAGAAAAATATTGGAACGAATCTTCTTAACACTTTGACGCCTTATGTATAAATGACTTGCCAAAAATAAGCTTTAAAAAGGCTTTGGAAGTAAAATCTGTTCCCTCATGCACAGCAGGATCTGCAAATAATTCTGAGGGTAAAGAAAAATCCATTACGTAAGGATGCCCTCTACTGGGAAACACTCTTCTCCACTGAGCACATGGGACAAACTCCTTCTCCATCAACTCACCTACCACTCACGTTTCTCACCAAAGGAGAAAAAGGCCCCGGGGCCAAGCCCGACATCCTAACACGCCGAAAGCCTTGCAGACATTGAGGAACAATCTTAAAATGCCATCTTCTCATTTTAGATAGAATCATTTCAAACTAAAGAACGGGATAAAGAAATCTTAGAAGGTAAACTTTGGAGAGAAAGGCAGTCAGGTTCCAGCTCTCAGTGAACATTTCATATGTGCTCAGTTTTATCCCATCAATACTAGCCTCTTAGATTGCCTGATTTTTTTTTGCAGATTTGTTTACCATCAGAAGCAATGAGACCAGCCCCCTGGCTGAATCTCATCTACAGAAATTGTATTCTGATTTTTTTTTTCATTCCATTTCGACTGAAAGGAGGATTGCTCACTTCCTGGCCTAACTGGTAAATGTTAGAAACGGACTGACTGACTAGTCATTGGGTTTTTTAAGCGTGGACAGTGCTTTATTCAGTGTGCTCTCTCCCCTCTCATCCTCCTCTATCTCATTATTCTATTTGAATACTTTATTGTCTCATGAAAGAATGTACCTAGGAGGCCTCCTTTGCTGAAGCTTTTCACATTTCCCTCTGCTCTGCAAGGCTGCCTGGAAATTCTCTCCTCCCGTTGAACCTTGAGGCCAGCAGCATATTACGGGTTAAAACCAGCAGCCCAGCAGCCCTAGCACTAACCTGAGGAGTTAGTGCAGAGGGCTGGAGCCACAGCAAGCGCTGGGGTGGGAGGTAACCTGGATAAGTCAGAGGTAGCTGGAAGGGACAGTTTCTGACTCAGAAACAGGTTCTAAAGTCAACCAAACTCTTGTATTCTTCTTTGTACTGGAGCAAGTAACCAAAGAACAGTCAGCCGGTCCTCAGGATGGGAACAGTATCTCAGAAGCACCCTCTTCTAGGGAAAAAGAGGGTCCATATGCGAGGGCTAGAGTGTGTGCCATCTCTCCCACCTCCTGTCCCTCTACTGATGCTCGAACTCCAGCCCACCCACCTCTCACCCCTTCAGGCCAGTTATTTGGGGAAAAAGGAGCCAAGAGTTGCTTGCAAATCTCACAGAGAAGGTACTGTGATTTAGCTAAGGTAGTTCAGGCTCAAACTGCATAACATCATACAGAGCTTTCCTGGGAACTGGCTAACAGAACTGCCACATCATACATTTTCCATCTCTAGAAAAGGCTGGCTGGCTGGCTGTCCACTCCCGTGTCCCACAGGGACACATCCATTATCTCTGTGAAAATCACAAGGTCAAGCCTGGCCCACAACCTCTTCAAGTTCAATACTGGGTTTCGTCAGCACACAGAGAACGGATCCACCAGGGAATCACTCGGGGAGTTTCGAAAATTATGACGCCTGGGTCACACCATCAGAGATTTTCACTTCACTGGTCTGGATTAGGAGTTTTAGAGGCTCTCACCAGGTGATTCTAGTGTATGACCAAGGTTGAGGACCCCTGTGCCAGAGATACAGACTCACTAACCAAGCTCAAGGACATCCTCTCAATGGACGGTGAGAAATCATTGTCATGGGAACGGAAAGGTCCATAGGATGACTGCATTCTTCACCTGTCAGTAGAGCTGTGCAGGGCGCTAATTCATAATCAGAAGGTTGTCTGATGAGGGTGAAAGGGGAGCAAGGGAGTTAGAAGGATCAACTGCATTCAGACCTGCTGTGTCCACCTCGCTGGAAGGACGGTCTTGCAAACAGAACCAGAATGCTTCAGATCAGTTGGCCGGAGCAGCAGCTCTCACACTTCCACATGCATCAGGATCACCTGCGGTCCGGGCTTACTGAAGCAGGACAAGACTGAAGTAGGACAAAACTTTGTAAGTTTACCAAATGCCCCAGGTGACTTTGATACAACCAAAATTTGAGAACCACTGGGCTGGTGCTATTTGCATCCATTCCCACTTTGCCAATGGCTTTGCTGGTGAGATGGGAAAGGGATGAGCACTGCCCACATCTGTCTCTTTCATTGTCCCTTTCTACTCTGTATAAGTGACTGATGTCCCTTCAGTCATAAGCTAGTCATGAATACACTGAAGGTGGCCAGTCTTGCCTCCTAGAAGTTCTCCCCTGTTCTCCCTTTGCACATCTCTGCTCTGGTTTTAGACTTCAACTCTTAGAGGGAAAGCTGAATTTCTTTGTCTTCAAGTTCTTAAGAAATGACAGCCAGGAGTTCACGACAATGGTTGGTTCTGATTGTTACTCCTTTTGCTCAGCTGAAGTAAGTCTGAGAGCAAAGCAGGAAGAAACCAGCGGTGTAGTCATAGCAGGGCAGAGGGGACAGAGAAGGTTGTACCCAGACCAGGGGTGGGTGAAGCCCCGGGCTTGCCTGAAAATCTGCTCACCCTCTCAAGCATCCGAGAATCAACCCATATAGATTCCTGAATAGGTTAAAAGCACAAATGAATGGAACTAGCTAGAATAAAACAACAGGGAGATGTCCCCACTTCTTATGAAAATGGAAAACTTTCTGAAGGAATGAAAAGCTGAGTAATTTTATTGTGCTTTGCCAAGTCCCTGCATTCTGAACATTTCCTCATTCTTGGCCTCATCTGAGAAAAAGATGCTCGGTGTCAAACTTCATAGAGAAAATAGAAACCAGGTGGGGACTTCATGGTCTTTGCACAGCCCAGTTCTTTCTCTTACCCTCTCCTCCCATTACGATATGTCTTAACACACTTGAATTTAGTAAGTAAGATTCAGGCCCATTACATAGATGAGTTTCCAATGTGATTTGCCAAGAAATTCAAAGTTTGCTAAGTAAACAAGCAAAGAGGGCATCTGAGAATAAGTAGTGATATCCATTTGTCAGATATCCCAAATTCCACACTAGGACCACATGCAGTAATGCTGATAATTCAAGAGGATTAGGAGGCTATTTCTTAAAACATGCTGTAGTGTCTTTATTGACAAGGGACAACATCTGGCTTAACAGAAAGGGGAAACAACATTTCTGAAGCACATCTATTAATCACAGATGGTAGCACGCCAGTTATCAGTTTGGAAACTCTCAGCTCCAAATTCATCATTTTTTGCCTGCTTTACAAAAATGGAGCTGGACCCTGTAAGCATTTCTCCTTCGCCAGCTGGCATGATATTAAGCTTTGTCAGTAGAGGGCACCAGGGGCCCTCGCAAGAGGAAGAGATTTTTTTCCTTCCAGGTCTGGTGTGCTCCTCTCTCCCAGGTCTTGCAGCCTGTGCTTGCTCCAGCGTCTCGTTTGTAAAGTGAATGACTTCTCCGGCACGCGGCAACCAGCAGTACCCAGGAGCCAGCAGCTCCCCCAACACTGCCAGGGCACCTCTCCACGGACAGCTCTCCCAGCACCCCAGAAGGCAGATCTCCAGCAAGTTCCACTGACACAGCATCATAGACAATTTTCCCACCATCCAGGGAGCCACAGCCTTGTCTTCCAAATAAGTCTGTGTCCACCCTGAGAGAAGGAAGAGCTCTTTTCTTGGGGGCACTATCTCAGCCCCAGTGGTGGTGGCTACTCCTTACACATGCCATTCCTGCATACTTTACAGTCCTTACTTCTTACTCACCAATCCCTCATTGCTCCAGTTTTCTGTTACAGTTAATTATTCTCCATATTAAATGTCCACTTTCAAACAGTGTGTGCTTTCTGTCTCCTGGTTTGATTCTGACTGGTACAAACTGTATTGTTTTCAAGTATTTAACACTAAAGACTGGACAGGCATACATCCAGAAGGAACCCTAATTCAAAAAGGCACCTGCACCCCACTATTCACAGCAGCACTATTTACAATAGCCAAGACATAGAAACAACCTAAATGCCCATCAACAGATGACTAGATAAAAACGTTGTGGTATATTTACACAATGGAATACTATTCAGCCAGAAAAAATGACAACATAATGCCATTTGCAGCAACATGGATGGACCTAGAGAATGTTATTCTAAGTGAAGTAAGCTAGAAAGAGAAAAAATACCATATGAGGTCACTCATATGTGGAATCTAAAAAAGAAGAAGAAGACAAATGAACTTAAATATAAAACAGAAATAGACTCATAGACATAGAATACAAACTTGTGGTTGCCAAGGGGGCGGAGGGTGGGAAGGGATACTGACAGGTATATATAGAAGAGATAAACAAGTTTATACTGTATAGCACAGGGAAATATATAAAAGATCTTGTAGTAGCTCGCAGTTAAAAAAGAATATGAAAATGAATATTGGTACATTCAAGTATATCTGAAAAATTGTGCTCTACACCAGAAACTGGCACATAGTAAACTGACTGTAACTCAATAAAAAAGAATTAAAAAAAAAAAAAAAAGACTGGACAGAAAAGGCCCCATTTTATAGCATCCGTAGAGAAAGCAGCCCTGCCCTGGTGCACTTCTAACTAAGCCTTCCGTCTCAAGCCACTCCATGCTCCAGAAACCTCTTACAAGTGGAAGGTTGACATCATAACTGCAAGCTCAGTTCACTTCACTCCAGTTGCCTTCTAGGTTATTGACAACATGCTTTGGAGCCTGAAAATTGTATTGAAATATAAATGAGCAAACACGAAGAAAAGGAAGGCTCCTAAGTTTACGATGCTGGCTCACTGAGCAAAGTAACTCAGAATACAAACCACTGTGGCATGGCTCCAGCAGAGAACCAGATACTCTTATTTAGATGTCATGAGGGTATGTATGGGTAGGCTGCTAAAAGTGTTGGTTTCTGGTCCCCAGAGATAACAATTTATCAAAAATTCCTTTTATCTTAAGCTCACAATATAGAAGGAAGAGGGGTTAGAACTGGCTTCATTGGGAGAAGAAAGAAACTCTGGTAGGACTGACCAACAAGTGAGGGGTTTCCTTTAAAAGCTACATTAATTCAGTGTAACTCGCGAAAGTGTCTCTCTTGGCATTTAAATTGTTTCATTCATGCTGAAAGATATTTTAGCCATATCTATCAAAATTAAAATACACATATCCTCATTTCTGGAAAACATAATGAACTCCTAAAAACTAAAACAAAACAGGCAGACACTCTAATAGAAAAATGCGCAAAGGGCCTGAACAAGCACTTTACAGAAAGGACTATTCAAATTCCAAATAAATGTATTAAAAGGTGATCAACTGCTATTTGTCATCAGATCAAAGCATACTGAAATCTTAGACAACATAGAAGAAATGGACAAATTTCTAGAAACATGCAGTCTACCAAAACTGAATCAAAAAGAAATAAATAATTTGAACAGACTGACTACTAGAAGTGAAATAAAATCTGTAATTTTAAAAAGCTTCCTTCAAATAGAAGTCCAGGACCAGAGGACTTCATTGGGGAATTCTACCAAACATACAAAGAAGAACTTGTACTGATCTTTTTCAAACTCTTCCATAAGACTGAAGAGGAGGGAATACTCCCAAATGCATTCAATGAAGCCATCATTATCCTGATACCAAAATCAGACAAAAAAAGACTACCAAAAAAGAAAATTAGAGGCCAGTATTTTGACGAATACAGATGCAAAAATTCTCAACAAAATATTAGCAAACCGAATCAACAACACATAAAAAAGATCGTCATACACTACAATCAAGTTGGATTCATCTCAGAGTCACAGGGATGGTTCAGCATAATGCAAATCAATCAATGTGATACATCACATCAACCAAAAAAAAGACAAAAATCACATGATCGTCTCAATGGATACGGAAAAAGCATTTGACAAAATTCTTCATCCATTCATGATAAAAACTCTTACCAAAAGTGGATAGAGAGAGAGCATAATAAGGTTATTTATGACAAATCCAAAGTCAATATAATACTGAACAGTGAAAAGTTGAAAGCCTCCCCACTAAAATCTGGAACAGGACAAGGATGCCCACTCTCACCACTGCTATTGAACATAGTATTGGAAGCCTTAGCCACAGCAATCAGAAATGAAAAAGAAATAAAAGGGGTCCAAATTGAAAGGGAAGAAGTAAAATTGTCACTATATGCAGATGACATGATACTATATATAGAAAACTCTAAAGATATCACACAAAAACTATTAGAGCTAATGAATGAATTCAGCAAGGTAGCAAGATACGAGATTAACACACAGAAATCTGTAGCATTTCTTTACACTACCAATAAAATATCAGAAAAGGAAAGGTGAAAAACCAATCCCTTTTAAAATCACATCAAAAAAATAAAATACTTAGAAATAAATCTGACCAAGGAGGTGAAAGACTTATACATGGAGAACTATAAACCACAGATTAAGAAAGTTAAAAATGATTTAAAGAAATGAAAAGATATCCCATGCTCTTGGATTAGAAGAATTAATATTGTTAAAATGGCCACACTACCCAAAGCAATCTACAGATTTAATGCAATCCCTATCAAATTACTCAGGACATTTTTCACAGAACTAGAACAAATAATCCTAAAATTTATATGGAATCACTAAAGACCTAGAATTGACAAAGCAATACTGAAGAAAAAGAACAAAGCTAGAGGAATAACCCTCCCAGACTTCAGACAATACTATAAAGTTACAGTAATCAAAACACCATGATATTGGCACAAAAACAGACATATGGATCAATGGAACAGAATAGAGAGCCCAGAAATAAACCCACACACTTATGGTCAATTAATCTTCGACAAAGGAGGCAAGAATATACAATGAAGAAAAGACAGTCTCTTCAGCAAGTGGTGTTAGGAAAGCTGGACCACCACGTGCAAATCAATGAAGTTAGAACACTCCCTCACACCGTACACAAAACGTACTCAAAATGGCTTAAAGACTTAAATATAAGACAGGATACTATAAATCTCCTAGAATTGAAGATAGGCAAAACATTCTCTGACATAAATTGTAGCAATGTTTTCCTTGGTCAGTCTACCAAGGCAATCGAAATAAAAGCAAAAATAAACAAATGGGACCAAATTAAACTTAAAAGCTTGTGTACAGCAAAGGAAACCACGAACAAAATGAAAATGCAAACTATTGGATAGGATAAAATGTTGCAAACAATGGGACTGACAAGGGCTTAACTTCCAGAATATATGAACAGCTCATACAACTCAATAACAAAAAAATAAACTACCCCAATCAAATAAATGGGCTGAAGACTAAACAGACCTAAACAGACATTTCCAGTGAAGCCATACAAATGGCCAAAAGACACATGAAAAGATGCTCAGTATCACTAATTATCAGAGAAATGCAAATCAAAACTACAATGAGGTATCATCTCATACTGGTCAGAATGACCATTTAAAAATCTACAAATGATAAATGCTGGAGAGTTTGTGGAGAAAAGGGAACCCTCCTACACTGTTGGTGGGAATGTAATTTGGTGCAGCCACTATGGAAAACACCATGGAGGTTCCTCAAAAAACTAAAAATGGACTTACCATATGAACCAGCAATCCCACTCCTGGGCATATATCCAAAGGGAACTCTAACTGGAAAAGATACATGCACCCCAATGTTCATAGCAGCACTATTTGCAATAGCCAAGACATGAAAGCAACCTAAATGTCTATCAACAGATGACTGGATAAAGAAGTTGTGGTATATATGTACAATAGAATATTACTTGGCTATTAAAAAGAATGAAATAACGCCACTTGCAGCAACATGGATGGACCTAGAGATTATCATACTAAGTGAAGTAAGTCAGACAGAGAAAGACAAATAACATATGATATCATTTACATGTGGAATCCGAAAAAAAAAAAAAAAAGGACACAAATGAACTCACTCACAAAACAGAAACAGACTCACAGACACAGAAAACAAACTTATGGTTACCGAAGGGGAAAGGGGGTAGGGATAAATTAGGAGTATGAGATTAACAGATACAAAGTACTATATATAAAATAGATAAACAACAAGTTTCTACTGTATAGCACAGGGAACTATATTCAATATCTGTAATAACCTATAATGAAGAAGAACTTATATATGTATAACTGAATCACTATGTTGTACACCAGCAACTAACATAACATTGTAAATCAACAATACTTCAATTTTTAAAAAAAAAAAGCATACTGAACCACAGTGCAACACCAAGATATACTCACCAGAATGGCTAAAATTTAAAAGATCAAATATACTAAGTGTTGAAGAGAAAGAGAAGGAAGCCAACTCCCACGCATTACTGGAGGGAGTACAAATTTCCACAACCACTTACTAAGGTAGAACGTATGCTGACCCTGGGTCCCAGCACTTCCAGTTCTAAATGTACACCCCACAGAATGCAGACATATGTTCATCAAAAGACTTGTACAAGACTGTTCATTTCAGCACTGCCTTTAGTAGCCAAAAACTATAAATTATGAGGGACAATATAGCTCAGTGGTAGAGTGTGTGCTTAGGATGCATGAGGTCCTGGGTCCAATTGCCAGTACCTCCATCAAAAAAATACATAAATAAAACTTTAAATTTAAATAAATGCATAGACAGATATATTAATACTTCACAGCCATACATACTTCACAGCCCCAGATTTTTATTTGTCTGAGTTTTTCCTAGAGAAACGCTTACAAATGTGGTCAAGGGGTGGATCAGTTTGGGTCCCCTGAGAAGCAGGTGCCAAGACAAGAATCAAGAGATCTTTTTGGAGGAAACATTGTGAAGAACAAAGGGGAGAGGGACAGGGGGAGGTGGAAAGACCCTTCAAACTGTGGCAAAGATCTGATGTCTAAGAAAGGAGAAAAGGGAGAAAGGATTGGGGAGGGTGATGCTCAGACCACAGTACAGTTCTAGGAAAACTTAAGCCAGATCACTGGGGAGACTCTCAGCCAAAGTTGCCCCAGAATCACACCTCAGGCGGGTAGGCCACCCCCGCCATCCTCAGTCATTGGCTGGGAACAGCCTGGTGGCTGTGCGGCTGGTAGTGATGGAGGCAGAGGTGTGACAGCTGGAAGGGTCAATCAGCTCTGCTTCCTGCAATCACTCTCTGGAAGAGTGACAGCCACCCAGGAGGCGTGCACAAAGGACAGCCTTTTAGGCAGTGATAGAGTGCGTTCCTAGTGTGCACAAGGTCCTGGGTTCAATCCCCAGTATCTCCATCAAAGATAAATAAGTAAAAACCTAGTATTTCATTTATTTAAAGATAAATAAATAAAAACCTAATCTTTTTATTTATTTAAAGATAAAGACCTAATCTTTTATTTATTTAAAGATAAATAAATAAGGAAAAACCTAATTACCTCTCCCCTAAAAATTAATCAAAGGTAAATAAATAAATAAAAGCCTTTTAAAAAAAAAAAGAGCAGTCTTTAAGACATTGTTTGTACACCAAAAAAAACGTAAATAGCTGCAGTAGGCCATTGCTAGAGAGGGAACAAAATAACTAAATACCCACACTGTAGAATATTAGATGAGTTAACAGGAACCAGCTAGATAGGTTTTTATGTGCTGACAAGAATAGATGTTCAAGACACATCACAGAATGAAAAAAAGAATAAATCATGGAATCCTTTTCTTTCTTCTGTGACTACAGAAGGCCCCACTTTAATTATGAAAAGCATTATTACTTATCACTACACACAAAAGAATTCTGATGAACTTTCTGTCATTGTTTTTCTGCTTTTAAATATTGTACATTTAAGCAAGTATACATACAAGATATCACTCCTTTAGCTGCCTTCGGTAAACCCATGAATTAACGTGTTTATTTTTTCCACTGTTCCTTTCTCACCCTCTGTTTGCCTTAGGCCTTTGAAAATCTATTTCAATAGAAGTTTGTATCTTTCAAGAAAAGAATCAGCCTTGGATATCAATGGACTTGCACAGTTTTGATCTTTGTCCACATCATGGCTTCCACCTTTGAAATCTCATCCCTCCCTTTGTTCATTTCTTCGTAGGAACAAGATAGTCATATTATTTGGGGATATTTGAACCCCAAAGTATTATGTTTTGTTTGTGACGATTCTGGTATGAATTGGTGAGTTCTCCCTGCTTTTCTAGGTTGGTTGGTTTCTGTCCCAATAGCTTGGAAGAATTTCTCTCGGGTTGCTCCCTTCTTACATCTGATTGGTCTCTGCCACACCTTCCCCTCCGCTTCTAAGGACCAGTTTTACACATCTCCCAGGCGGCGTGCTGATGTAAGTGGCCCAGAACCGGAGTCATTTAACCTACAATGAATCATGGATAATAACAGCACAGGCCCAGGCGTCAGACCTCCCCGGGTTCACACTTGGCTCTGTCACTTACTTGCTAAAAGGCATCTGTCTGTCAAGTGAGCTAACCAGTCCCCACTTGAAAGTAGGAAAAGTAACAGCAGTAACCTCGAAAGAGGGTTTCGAGGGTTAAATAAGAAAAGTTCACATAAGTTCACAGAGCTCGACTGATCACCCAACTGACCAACTAAGCCTCAGAACCAACCTTTAATAGACAGTCCTGGACATTAAACAATTAAATTAGCAGAGGTGGGGCCCTGGCAGGAAAGAAGAAAGTGCTTTGCGTTTCTTTAAAGCAAAAAGTTTATAGCCGTTCTCTGTATTTAGCAATAGGCACCGGGAAGAATTCCAGACACCTGCAAAGTGACCAAATTCTACTTCTTAGGTTTGTGGGGACCTGGACGCAGTTAAGAGGACCATGACTCAGCAGAGTGACGCTCCCTCTGCCAAGTCAGAATGTCACCATTACCGAATCTCAGCAGGAAACAGAATCCAGGGTCCCTCAAGTTCAACGAATTCCAAGTAATTAAAATCAAAAGCAAAGGACTGGGATTTTAACACAACATGTTTATAATGTGTGTCACCGAAATGGGTCAGCTGCTTACGGGGGCCGTAAATAGTCCTGTCATTTCCCAATTTCCAGCTCTCACATTTTAAAAGATTTTTTTTTTTTTGAGATCAAAACAATAAAAACAGAAAGATCAGAAGATGATATATGACAGGATGTTAAGCAACGATGAATGACCTTTTAACGCACACACTCACTTAGTCACTGCTCTCAGATGGTCGGCCTTTCAAGTTGGAATTACAAATAATTCCTTCCGTCAGCGAGTCGCAAACAACCCACTTATCAAAAATTGTCAAATAAATCTGTCGTTCATTAGGGGTTAGCAGGCATTTGTAGATGTGGCAGAGTTCCCAAAGTAACAGCCCCCCAACATCCTTGATTGTCTCTGAGGAGGAGAAAAAGCAAACGGCTGACCCGTGGCTGGGGACTTGGACATTCCACAGCCTGACGTGGCAGCCAAGGAGTCGACAGAAGCCAAGGAGGCCAGCTGCGGGCTGCAGGCTCAACACTTGGCCAGCACACATAAGAAACTGTTTCTTCTCAGGGCCCACCTGTCAGACAGGCTGTGCAGGTGTTGGCTGAACAGTAGTTTTGCCTCTCTGGCCCTTCCATTATTCCTAAAGAGAGAGGGCTGTAAAAAAGAGACCAGAACACCCATCTGGAGTCATGGACTCATTGAACTTTTAACCCAGAAAAATCCTAATGACCGTCTAACCCTTCCCTCTTCATTTAACTTGGGAGAAAATGGTGCCCTAGGAAAGTCACTGGGTTTGCCCGGGGTTCATAAAGGCAGACCAGGACCTCTCAACCCTAGCCATTTACTGAGCTCTGTAAGGGACAGTAAATCAAAGAAAGAGATACAACCTGTCTTCAAAGACGTCCTCTTTGGTTTAATGTGAAGGACCTAGCATATAATGCTTGCTCAAAAAAGGACAGTGTCCACACTTCCTCCAGGTAAAACAGTTAAATTCCAGCTGGTGAATTATCATTTTAACAACTACAATGTCAAATAAGTTTGAAATAGATTGTTCTAACATTTTAAACCAAAAGAAAAAAATCATTCAACTGAAATACACAATCAAATCTTTAATCCATTTATAGTACTTTTTCCCCAAAATTCTAACGACTGCCTAAAGAGAAAGCTTCTAACCCTGATTCGCCAAAACAAACGTTAATGTGACTGGTCCAGCCAAATGCATTCCAGAGCCAGTGCTTGCCATTAGAAATTGCCTTCCAGAGAATTCTATCCTGAAACATATTTTTTTTAAACCTCGTTTTTACAGGCACCTCAACCCTGTTCCTGCCGCTTCTTCTTGCTAAGTTCTCATAAGATCATACGGTGTGTTCATTTTCTCTCTCACTCCCTAGTCTAGGAGGGGGATTCATAGTGTGTCTGTTGAAAGCATGGGCTTAAATATCATTAATTCAGATCTGGATTTCCGATTTGGGAACTTAAGTGAGTTGTTTAAAGTCTCAGTTTCTTCAGCTGTAAAATGGGTATAATAATAGGGTTTAACCACAGGGCTGTTGTGAGGATTAAAATAAAGTCATGCCACCAAATATTCGAGCATTTACTCTGTGCCAGGCACTGTGCAAGGCCCTGAGAGTTCAGGAGTGAGCAGTGACCGAAGTCTTCACTGGAGCCTGGAACATGAGAGGGATGAACTTCAAGCAAATAATCACACTAAGACAACTTGTTCTCCATAACAGGCAAAGTGAGCAAAAAGGGGGATGATACCCATGAGAATTTTCAGAATATGTGTGTAAAGCAGAGGGGACAAAGGATCTATACTTCCTCCCACGTGCTTGCTCTGGGAAGCCTGTAATCGAGACCCGTGATTGTGGATGGACCATATATCCACAGTCACAGGATATGTTTTCACCCCAGCTCTTCCCAGGAAGTTGATCAGGAGTCCCACCAAAGAGGAAAACCTTGAACAGGCCCCATCTATTCCCAAAGCACATGGAGAAGCAGCCTTGTGTTCTCACCAGGACCCCAAGGGGGTCTGCGCTCCCTGGGATGACATCGGCTGGGGGCATCCTGCAGCCTTTTCTCTGCCTTGAGGTGGCCGAAGTGGGAAAGTGACAAGGATCCAGAGATTGAAGGAGATGGGGGTGGTGGGGTCACCCTGGGGCCTGAAAGGCCATTGCCTTCGGAAAAGTAGTTCAAGCAGAGTTTGTGAGAATTTCTGTAAGTATTTCAAGGAGCAGCCTCACTAGGAAGGGCTTATAGAAGAAGAGAAAATTCTAGTGTGTTTTTTTTTTTTAAAAAACTTTTGACCTATTCCACTTAAGTTTAAAAAACTGTTAAATTGAACTTTTAAAAATAAAATATACCCAAATGAAAGAGAACTTTTATTCAACTGCTGGGGGAGAGGAGGGGCTTATTTTGAGCAGCACATCTTTCCATGTCTCTTTCTGTTTCTAATTTCTGTGCTTTAGGACCAGGAAATGTGTCCATCCCTTGGAAGGCCCCATTTGAAAGAAATCCCTGGCAGCCTGCTCTCAGGAGCTGACTTGGGAGGTCAACCAGACTTCTGCAACCTCTTGCCAAGGCCCACAGGCATGGAGCAAGGAAAGGTCAGGCAAAAGGGGGAGGCCTGTGGCATTGCCTGATGTTGGCATCACTTCGGGTCCGGGGAATGTCCAGCAGGAGCAAATTCCATGAGCCCAGAGCCCAGAATGAGTGGGTTTTCCTGATGGTTCCTGTCAACTCCCCTTAAACTGACAGAATGCATGTTTCTGATGGCTAGAGGCTAGCCAATGCTGGGGCAGGGTGTGTGTGTGTGCGTTTATGTGTGTGTGTGTGTGTGTGTGTGTGTGTGTGTGTGTGTGTGTGTGTGTGTGTGTGTGTGGAGCCTGAGAGAAACCGGGTCCCAGGCTGATGTTTTATAAATGTGGGGCTGAGTACTTGACAAGAGGGCAAGTCAGGAGAGACATGGAAGGACATCAGAGAAAACAAAGGCTGCAGAAACCTGAAGTCTCCTTTCCGCCATACTGGAGCCACTGGTTCCAGGGGAGAAGAGTGTGGCCATCTTAACAGTGACAGAGAGACCCTGCAACACTTCTCATCTGTCACGTTTGTTCTCTCAGCACACTCTGGGGCAGCTGGAATTGCACCCATTGGACAAATAAGGAAATGATGCCCCCTGAGGCAGCAAGAGCATCCCTGAGCCAGACCCAAATCTTCTGGCATTATGCACGTGTGATCCATTAGCCCAGCTGCATCCTAGAACCTCACACCTTAATGTGGTGACAGAAGACATCCCTCTTGTTCTTAGAAGATGAAGCTGGACAAACTGAAAAGTCAACACTGTTCTTGGACTTATCAGAAAACTGAGGTCACAGGGCAAACCACCACCTCAAACTATGAAGAGATGGGCACATCCAGAGGAATAGTGCAACTGAGATCTGCTTGCCTGAAGCAGAAGCCCCCAGAGGCAGAAACTGGTAGGAATATTTAAATGGCAATTTCGATGAATTGATGGGAGACTGAGTGTGGACTAGCATGGGAGTAAGACAATCCCAGGCTGCAGCCGTGGGGGGGCCCCACACTTTCATGAGGTTCCCCCCAGGAGCCCCATCAGATTCTCATGGTGAGGATCTGGAAGGATCTCCTCATGGTTCTGTCAGGAATTGGGAAGCATAATGATAGGGACCCTACTCTCCAGGGTAAAAGACTTTGCCAGAGCCTTATCCCAGCTGATGGAAGAGCATTCCTCCCACCCAAGCTTCTCCAGCTCCTGTCTCATCTCAGGGGGGAAAAACATAATCAACAGGGGACAAGCCTTCAGGGAAACAGACCGGAACTGCTGCAGTCATGGAAGGGAGTAGCGGGCAGGACTAGGCGGGGGCTGGACCACTGGAGGAGGGACGGAGGCACTCGAGAAGGTCACAACCCCAAAACATGGGTCCACTAAAAGATGGAGATTTCATCACAAGCTTGTGAAAAGCTCTCCACTCAACACAGCCGCCCACTGTAAGGCTTCAGTATAAAAACAGTGGATTGTAGGTGAAAGAGATGCGAGGCGCAGACTCCTCCTGAATGAACGTACAAACGCTCAAAGCCAGCAGAAAAGACAAAACAAAGACACCAGAAGAACCTGAAGCCTCTATCTTCTGTTCAACTGAAGTATCTATAGCCACAACAAATATTAAAAAACAGCCCTAATCCTAGCCTGATTATCATAAAACTTCATGCTAAAGGTCTATCTATCTCAGTTCCTGTTCAGTATGCGCCCAGCTTTCAACAAAAAATTATAATGCATGCAAAAGACAAGAAAAAACCAAGTCTGAAGACAAAGCAATCATAAGAACCAGACTCGGATAAAACACAGATGTTGGAATTATCAGACAGGGAATTTTAAATAACTATGTTTAATAGCTGAGGGCTGTAGTGGAAAATGCAGACAACATGCTGGATGGGTGATGAAGCAAAGAGATGGAAACTTTTAAGAGATAATCAAAAGGAAATACTAAAAACCAAAACCACAGTAACAGAAATGAAGAACGTCTTTAATGGTATTATCAGTAGACTCAACAGGGCCAAGGAAAGAATGAGTGAACTTGAAGACAGGTCAAAAGAAACTTCTAAAACTTTAATGCAAAGAGAAAAAAAATGAAAGAAAAAAAAAAACAGAACAAAATATTAAAGGACTATGGGACAATTTCAAAAGGTATAACATATACATAATTGGAATACCAGAAGGAGAATAAAAAGAATGGAGTAGAAAAATATTTGAAGTAATAATGGCCAAGAACTTTCCAAAACTAACGACAGAACGACAGACACCAAACCACAGATCTAGGAAGCTCAGAGAACACCACACAGAATAAATACAAAACAAAATTTTTATATTATATTATATTATATTATATTATATTATATTATATTATATTATATTATATTATATTCAACCTGCCAAAAAGCCAAAGACAGAGAAAAACTGTGAAGGAATATAGAGGAAGAAAAAGAAAACCTAACCTACAGAGGAATATGAATAAGAATTACAATGGACTTCTCACCAGAAATCACACAATCACAAAAAGAGTGAAATCTTTAAATTTTTGGAGGGATGGGAGGAATTGCCAATCTAAAATTCTATATCCAGTGAAATTATCCTTCTAAAGTAAGGAGAAATAAAGACATTCTCAGACAAAAATGAAACTTATATCTGCATAAATAAAGTGTTACAGAGGAATCAATTAAATTAAATACTGATTTTCTCATTCTTAATTGATCTAAAATAGAAGTGTTTCTTTAAAACACTAATATTAACAATGTATTTGGTGATTATTGCGTATGGGTAAATGCAGTGAATGACAGCAGTGTCACCAAGGATGAGACCATGCAACTGTGGATATTCTATTATAAGGTAACTGCAATACATGTGAAGCAGTATAGCATTATTTTTTAATGTACTTAAATTATTTTAAAATGTATACTGTAAACTCTAGGGCAACTCCTAAACATTTTTAAAAGAAGTATAAATGATATGCTGAGAGAGGAGATAAAATGAAATCTTACAAAATGCTCAATTAAAACCATAGAGAGCAGAAAAAAGAAAGGGGAAAAAACAAGTGCAATTAATAAAAAGCAATTACAAAGATTATAGATACTAATCCAACTGTATCAATAATCACTTTAAATATGAATGGTCTAAATATACCAATTAAAAGACAGAGAATGTCAGAGCAGATACAAAAACACAACCCATGTTTTCTGCAAGAAACCCACTTTAAAGTCAGATAGGTTAAAAGCAAGGGATGGAGAAAGATAAACTATCACTAATCAAAAGAAATCTGGAGTCATTTTATTAATTTAAGACAGGGCAGGTTTTAGAACAAAGAAGGTTATCAAGGATAAAGAGGGCTGTTACATAATGATAAAGAGATCAATTCTCCAAGAAGACATAACAGTCCTAAATGTGTATGCACCCAAAAGTAGAGCATTAAAATACATGAGGCAAAAGCTAACAGTGCAAGGAGAAATAGACAAATCCCATATTATAGTTGGAGACTTCAACATACTTTTGTTAATAATGACATTTCAAGCTGGCTGAAAATCAGTAAGACTACAGATGACTTGAATAGCACTATCAATCAACTTGAGTGAATTGACATTTACAGGATATTCCATATAACAACAGCAAAATACACACTCTTCTTAAAGCTCGACATGGAACATTCTGAGTCATTAACAAATTCAAAAGACTAGAAATCATACAAAATGCATTCTCATGCCATACTAGTGGAATTAAACTAGATATCAATACAGAAAGATAGCCATAAAATCCGCAAAGATTTAAAAATTAAACAACATGTTTCTAAATAAGTCATGGGTCAAAAAAGTCACTTCAAGAGAAATTTTTAAAATATTATTAACCAAATAAAAATTCAACTACTTACAAAATTTGTGGGATGCAGTGAAAGCAGAGCTTAAGGGAAATTTACAGCATTAAATGCACATTTTAGGAAAGTCAAAAGATCTAATATCAATAAACTCAGCATTTACCTTAGGAAACTAAAGTACAGTAAATTAAAAACAAAACAAGTAAAAGCAAAGAAATAATTTTAAAATTAGAGCAAAAATCAACAAAATTGAAAATAGGAAAACAAAAGAGAAATTCAACAAAACCAACAAAGCTACAGCAATTAAAACAGCATGGTATTGGCATAAAAACAGACATTTGGATCAATGGAACAAAACAGAATGGAAACCCATACACCTACAGTCAATCTTTGACAAAGGAGGCAAGAATACACGATGGAGAAAAGAAAGTTTCTTCAGCAAGTAGTGTTGGGAAAGCTGGACAGCCGCATGTAAATCAACAAAGTTAGAACACTCCCTCACACCATGCTCAAAAATAAACTCAAAATGGCTTACAGACTTAAACATAAGCCAAGACACCATAAACTTCCTAGAAGAAAACATAGGCAAAACATTCTCTGACATATATCTCAGCAATGTTTTCCTAGGTCAGTCTACCAAAGCAATAGAAATACAAGCAAAAACAAAAAAATAGGACCTAATTAAAGTTATAAGCTTTTGCACAGCAAAGGAAACCATAAACAAAATGAAAAGATAAACTACAGAATGGAAGAAAATATTTGCAAATGATGTGACTGACAAGGGCTTAATTTCTAGAATAAACAAACAGCTCATACACCTCAATAACAACAACAACAAAAAAAAACACCCAAAAATGAGCAGAAGACCTAAACAGACATTTCTCCAATGAAGACATGCAGATGGCCAATAGGCACATGAAAAGATGTTCAATATCACTAAATATCAGGGAAATGAAAATCAAAACTACAGTGAGGTATCAACTCACACCAGTAAGAATGGCCATCATTCAAAAGTCCACAAACGATAAATGCTGGAGAGGGTGTGGAGAAAAGGGAACCCTCCTTTGCTGTGGGTGGGAATGTAATTTGGTGCAGCCACTATGGAAAACAGTATGGAGGTTCTTCAAAAAACAAAAAAAGACTTACCATATGATCCAACAATCCCAGTGCTGGGTATATATCCAGAGGACACTCTAACTGGAAAAGACACATGCACCCCAATGTTCATAGCAGCACTATTTACCATAGCCAAAATATGGAAGAAACCTAAATGTCCATCAACAGATGACTGGATAAAGAAGTTGTGGTATGTATATACAATGGAATATTACTTGACTATAAAAAATGAAATGATGCCATTTGCAGCAACATGGATGGACATAGAGATTATTATACTCAGTGAAATAAGCCAGAAAGAAAGACAAATGCCATATGATATCACTTACATGTGGAATTTAAAAAAAAAAAAAGGACACAAATGAACTTATTTACAAAACAGAAACAGACTCACAGACATAGAAAACAAATTTATGGTTACCAGAAAGGAAAGGGGGAGGAGGGATAAATTAAGTGCTCTGGATTGGCAGATACAGGCTACTATATACAGAACAGATGGACAGCAAGGTCCTACTGCGTAACACAGGGGACTGTATTCAATAACTTGCAATAACCTATAATGAAAGAGAATATGAAAAAGAATATATGTGTATAACAGAATCACTAAGCTGTACACCAGAAACTAACACCACATTGTCAATCAACTATACTTCAGGGAAAAAAAGCTATAGCTTTTTTAGTTTTTGGTTTTTGTCCTTAAAGTACTGCTTTAAGCCCTTTAATCCCTTCCTGGGAGTGGTGATAGCCCCGAGGCAATCCTGATAAGCTAGAGGAGCAGCTGCCCTACACACTGAATAGTTGATTCCTTTGCCCAGCAGACAAGTGCGCCCACTGTAGAAAGATATTTCCATTGGAAATCTAAGGTTGAAAAGACTGATACTTAGGACAGAGCTGTATGGGGAGGTCTTCTCCTTCTGTAAGAACTACACTTGTGGCCTGATCCTGAGATGCTAACGTAGCTGCATCTTTACGACCCTGACCTGGTTTTGCACACGCTACTTGTTGACTGGGGAGGCAGCACCGTCAGGCACAAGGAGATGGACTAGGGGCAGGGCGAGCCAGAACAGGACCCCACATCGTCCTCTCTCTTTCAATGGTGTGTGTTCCATTCCAGGTGTGGTGTGTCCTGGCTTACAGCAGGACAACAGATCCCAGTGGAGACTGAGTAGTTCTCCCTCACCCAGGGGTGTGAAGTAACTTACTCATCCCAGCAGGTCATCCCATCACTAATTCCAGTACACAATGCCTTTCCATTTCCCAGGCATGGGGCAGCTTGGTGTTCTCAGCACGGTGATCCACGGTGAGAGTCAGGTCAGTGGCTCTCACCGTGACTCCTAAGACTTCCACTCTCTTACCACATTGAGTGTCTCAGTAGGGGTCCCCAGTTTGGCATGTCGGGTAACAGGCCTCACTGGTCGATCATCCAAATGTTTTAAAGGCTAGGACAGTACCTTAGTCTACCCAGCCAAGGTGGTTGCATCTGTTGGTGAATATTCCATTTTCCCTTTCCACTAACCCTGCTGCTTGTGGGCTATAGGGGAGATGGAATTTCCACTTGATGTCATGTTCCTTTGCCCAGTCTTGTACAGCATGACCTTTGAAATGTGACCCCTGATCACTGTGTAGTCAGCAAGGGTACCTGTCCATGGTACTCAGCTTCTCTAACGCCATAACGGTGGCAGCCTGGTTTGTGCAGTGACAGGGGAAAGCTTGGGTCAGGCCAGATGCAGTGTCCACACAAACCAAGACAAATTTAGAACCCTCAGTTGGAGGGAGGTGGCCAATATAGTCAATTTGCCCATCCCTCGCTAGTTGGGAACTCTGGTGAATGGCTCCAGAAAATGTCTCCTTTGGCGGTTGACTTGGACATTGTTTAGAACACCCAGGATATGCTGTTACTGCATTAACCAAGTCACCATAGTTCCAAGGCAACCCAGCATTCTTGGCAATAGGCCGCCCAGGCATTTCTGTGCACCAAATCTGCTGTATCTGTTGAGGGTCCGTTGCTTGGGTTGGTACCTAAGCTAGGGCATTAGCTTCCTGATTACCAAGAGGTACCAGTGCTTTATGAGCCAGGCTGTGAAAGACAGTGAGGATGCCTCGGGCTCTTGCAGGTGAGCCCAGATGTCTTTCCATATATCCTGACCCCACAAGGGATTATTCATGGGCATCCACCCTTCAGCTTCCCAGTGTCCAAGCCATAGGATGAATCCCTTTAGAACAGCCCAACTGTCAGTGCTAAGGATTAACGACCAGGATTTATGACTGATCACCAGCCAAACTGCTCTGAGTTCAGCCCACTGGCTGCTGTGGTTCATTCCTGTTTCCATCCAGATGGTGTCAGTGTTGGGCTGTAAGTGACTGCAGTCCACGGGGACGGTCTGCCCTGACCAGACTCATCAGTACACAGGCATCAGCGGGAATTTCCTCCACCCCCTCTCTGTATGCTGCAGGGGCCCCATGGGAACGGGGAGGGGGCACCTGGAGGAGCTACGTGCTCTACGGGGCCTCGTAGCACCCACATATCTAGAGATAGGGGGCTGGCAGACAGGATGCTCCTCTGCTCTAAAAAAGCACGTAACTTAGTCAAAGTGGGAGTTCAAGCCATGACTGAGGTGGGTCAATGGAATGCGTTCTCAACCCACCCCTTGATAGGAAGAGAAGTCCTTACCATGGGTTCTTACCATCACAAGAGGCCCCGCCGGGGGGAGAGCCATGCGCACTGTAGGAGCTGTCGTTCTCCGGAGGTTTATGGGGCTTCTGCCCCTTCCAGAGCTGGGACCAAAATCCCAAGAGCATTCTCTCCTGTTGTCTCTGCCACAGTGCCCAGCCCATACCCTGCGGAATCACAGACACATCCAACTCAAATGGTCGCCCTGCTTGGGAGATGCCCAGAGCTCTAATCTGCTTCACTAGTATTGTTGGCTTCTCAGAGAAAGCTCACTGCTTGGATCCCCAGTCCACAAGTGCCCTTTCTGTACCAGGCGGCTTAAGGGATGGAAGCACTGCGCCAGGTGGAGAACTGAGGTCCTCCCAACCCCGAACCCCTGCAGAGTCTTGCACCTCTCTCACATTCTTAGGGGCTGGACAGGCTTGTACTTCATCAGTCATAGCTTGCGGGGCAATGTGAATCTTACTTGACCAGATGGCTCCCAGAAACTTTACGGCAGTTCCTGGGCCTTGAATTTTCCATGGGCACAGCTGGTGGAGTCACAGAATGCTAGGGCTTTGGAATTAGGAAAGCCTTTAGAGATCTGGAAGGTCTTCTACAGATGAAGACAAAAAGGTCAGCGGGGCAGTCCACTGGAGGCCAGGGGAAGAGCATTCCAGGCAGAGGGAACAGCCCCGGCAAAGCCCACGGTCAAGGGCAGGACTGGAGTGCTCAAGGAGAAACAAGGAAGCCAGGTTGGCTGGACTGTAGAGAGCATGAGGGAAGGTAGTAGGAGATGAGCTCAGACAGGTGACCCAGGTGTTTGGCTTCTTAGCAGCCAATATAGGCTGGCGGGTGAGGACTGCATAGGTGTCAGCTAACAAGCTATGGGTACATAACTCTGCTATAGATGAGACCTGGACTTGAGTGAGGGGAGACTAAAGACAGAGTCTTTCTTGTTTTCTCCAGTGGCACCATTCCCAGCTTTTCTTCCAGCCCTCCTACTGGTCCTTCACTCATCAGATTGGCCTGCCCTGTCCTGGAAAGGCTGACTCCTCAGATCAGTTTTGGGGAAGAGGAGAAAGGACAAGGTCAAAAGTGATACCCAGGCTGGGCTCAGGAAGATTCTTAACAGAGTGGGTGGGGAAGGAGTGGAGAAGGGGCCAGGGCCATAAACACTGTCATGTCCCCTCTGCCCCCAACACACACACACACACATGAAGAATCAACACACATAGAGTTTACTTCATAACCCATCCCCATGCCCCCCATAATTATAAAACCACCAAGGAGACCTTTTAAAGAAGAAATCATCCAAACGAGGTCATCTTAAAAAAAACACAGAAGGTGTGGTAGGCAGAATAATGGCGCCCAGAGATGCCCACATCCTAATCCCCAAGACTTGTGAATGTTATCTTAAATGGCAAAAGAAAGTAGTAAAGGACTTTGAAATGGAGAAATTATCCTGAATTATCTGGGTGGGCTTAATGTAATTACAAGGGTCCTAATAAAAGGAAGGCAGGTGGGTCCAAGTCAAAGAAGGAGAATGATGATGGAAGTAATAAGGGGTCACAAGCCAAGGAGTGTGGTGACCCCTACAAAGGAGAAAAAGCAAGGAAATGGATTCTCCCCTTGAGCCTCCAGAAGGAACGCAATCCTGCCAACACCCTGATGTTAGTCCCGGGAGACCCACTTCAGACTTCTCACCTCCAGAATTACCAGATGACAAATTTTTGTCAGTAACTTGTTACAGCAGCAATAGGAAACTAGTCCTGACGCGAATGAAATGCTGGTTCTCATTTACTTGTTCATTAGTGCAATAAATATTTATTCAGAGCTGCACTGTTCTTGGATCTAGGGATACACCAGTTTAAAAAAAAAAAAAGACACAACATCCATGGTCCCTTGGACCTTACATTCGGGGGGGGGGGGCAGACAGACAATAAACAAGTGAATGTCTAATGTATTTGATGATATAATATGTCCTATGGCTAAAAATAAATCAAAATAAGGGGAATAGAACGTGTTGTGTGATGAGAGGGAGGGATGACTTTATACAAGATGTTTGGAGAATGCTGTTCTGACAAAGTGACATTTGACACCTGTGTATCTGGAGCAAAAGCATTCCAGGCAGGAGGAAGAGTGAATGCAAAGGCCCTGAGGCAGCAAGTATGATATAAATAATTGCGCTTTCTACTTTCTACTGGTGGCATAATCCTAGGAACTACTACTGTGGTTTGTTGTCTATATTTATAATCAAAGGAAATGCTACTTTAATGTTAGAGGTTAGCGATTTTTTTTTTCCTATTCAAATTCACACTGAATTTGGCTTCAAATGTGGTTGAAAACACTAGTAGAATCAAGACATTTATCTAATTTTTTAAATAAATAGTACTGCAGTAAGTTAAAGTAGGACCCTATCCTCAAATCCCTAGAAACTCTCTCTTTTCAATTCAATTCAAATTTTAAGTACCTACTGTGTACAGAGAATTCCATGTGCCAGATATAAGCAAGTTTAACAGCAAAAGTCATGGAAAGTCAATGACAACATGGAAGTAAAGCAAGTATTCCTATAATTATTAGAGGAAAACCTGCCCTCTAACTTAAAAATGGACATATTTGTGTTCTAAATGTAATGAAATCAAACCAAGATGGGGGTGGGGCGGGAGGAAATGAGGCATATAGGGTTTGCAAACATGACAACAGTGACATCTAGCGGGAGCTACGTGGTAAAGCACCTCAAGTACCTACTAAGAAATGCTGCAGGCAGAAATAAGCAAAAACACAGTCATCAAACATTTATTGAGCAGCTTTTGTAGATTATTATCTCATTAGGCCCAGGCTGGCATCCCACTCATGTTCTCATGTTCCTTTCCTTCCCCTGGCTCCGTCCCACACTGTGATGGCCTCGTGTGTACACACCTAAGCCAGGTCCCAGGTACAGAGGAGGTAAAGAAAATGACTCTGGCTGCTCTTCCCTTTCTCAGAAAGACTGATTAGAAACTCAGTGCTAAAGTAAAAAGCCATGCAAATATGAGATGACCAAATCTCGGCAAGGGGTATTTGTCCATGGGGACAAAAAAAAAGGTGTGCACAGAAGTAGGTTATAATAGTGGAGACCTGGGGGTGGGGTCATTCAATTCCCCCTAAATTACTTCCGTGTTCTCTGCCCTTGAATCACTCCTTTTTCCTTCCTCTGACAAACCCCAAATGCTTCAGATGTAGTGAAAGGGCCATGAGAGAAGCAGAAGGGTAGAGGAAGAAGTAAGATGGACAGCGTTTGGAAGAAAATGAGGTCCCTGGGCCACCCCTCAGACCTGGAGCAGCACACACTCATGGCAGATCCACCCTGCAGAGGAAGGGCAGCCCCAGGCATCGCTCCCCTCTGTCCCGAGCCCCGAAACCCTGGGGCCTGCTGGGTGGTCAGAGTGCAACAGCTGGAGAAGCAGCCCGTGCAGTGACATGAGTGGGGCCATTTGTACAGGGAATCCCTGAGTCTCAGATACCGACTGTAAGGCCTCCAAGGGTACAGGGAGGTCTCCAGGGGACACTCCACTAAGCGTCATGGACTCTTCAACCAGTGGGACAGACATGGCCAGAGGAGAGCTGTGGGAGCGGGGAGGGTTCTTGCCAAGAGTTAAGGGTGTTCCTGCTCTTACCTTCCACCTTTTTACTGCATTTCCTTGTTGTGACCATTTTCATGACTGCAGCAACTCTTTCGACATTCATGCAGCCTGTGTGGGAGATAAGTGAGAACAATTCTCTTCCCAGAAAAATGCAAGAGAGGTGTTCATCGTGGCCCTGGAAGCCACAGGGCAAGACCTAGGCTCAAACTGGGCTCAGGACAAAAAAAAAAAAAAAATGCTTAGAGAAGACAAATTTTCAGAGATGAGTGGGACTGGAGTCCAGACAGCCCTTACAGGAAGTTCTTCCTTTTCTAAAATAATCTCAGGATCTTCTTGAGATGCCAGAGGTCAGGGAAGTGAGACCCAGTAATGACAGATTACATTTCCCATCAGCCTAGTGGGAGGGAAAAAGAGGCATGGAAGAGGGAGCGGTTTAAAATGTTTTCCAAATAATCAGCATAAAAAAATCTCCCTGCCAACTAAAGTCCCGGACCACATGGCTTCACCAAGGAATTCTACCAAACATACAAAAAAGAACTCATACCAATCCTTCTCAAACTCATCCAAAAGACTGAAGAGGAGGAAATACTCCCAAACTCATTCTGTGAAGCCATCACCCTGACACCAAAATCAGACAAAGACACTACTAAGAGAGAAAATTACAGGCCAATATCGTTGATGAACAGAGATGTAAAAATTCTCAACAAAATATTAGCAAACAGACTCCAACAACACATAAAAAAGATCATACACTATGATTGAGCTGGATTCATCCCAGGGACACAGGATGATTCAACATATGCAAATCAATCAATGTGATACATCACATCAACAAAAGAAGGGACAAAAACCACATAATTGTCTCAACAGATGCAGAAAAAGCATTTGATAAAATCCATTTATGATTAAAAAAATACTTTTACCAAAGTGGGTATAGAGGGAATATATCTCAACATCATAAAAGCTATTTATGACAAACCCACAGCCAACGTAATACTCAACAGTGAAAAGTTGAAAGCTTTCCTGCTAAAATGTGGAAGAAGACGAGGATGCCCACTCTCACCACTGCCATTCAGCATAGAATTGGAAGTCCCAGCCACAGCAGTCAGACAAGGAAAAGGGGGAAAAAAAGATCCAAGTTGGACGGGAATAGGTCAAATTGTCACTGTATGCAGAAAACCCTAAAAGCTCCACATAAAAACTACCAGAGCTGATAAAAGAATTCAGCAAGGGAGCAGGATACAAGATTAACATGCAGAAATCTGTTGCATTTCTTTACACTAACAATGAAATATCAGAAAAGGAAAGTAAAGAAACAATCCCGGTTAAAACGTATCAAAAAAACAAAAAACAAAAACTTAGGGATAAACTTGACCAAGGAGGTGAAAGTCTTATATGTTGAGAACTACAAAACACTGATTAAGAAAATTCAAGATGACTTAAAGAAATGGAAAGGTATCCCATGCTCTTGGATTGGAAGAATTAATATTGTTAAAATGGCCACACTACCCAAAGCAATCTACAGATTTAATGCCATCTCTATCAAATTACCCAGGATGTTTTTCACAGAACTAGAACAAATAATCCTAAAATTTATATGGCATCACAAAAGACCCAGAATTGCCAAAGCACTACTGAAGAAAAAGAACAAAGCTGGAGGAACAACCCTCTCAGACTTCAGACCATAGTACAGAGCTATAGTCATCAGAACAGCATGGTATTGGTACAAAAACAGACATATGGAGCAATTGAACAGAACTGAGATAAACCACCACACCTACAGTCAATTAATCTTCAACAAAGGAGGCAAGAATATACAATGGAGAAAAGACAGTTTCTTCAGCAAGTGGTGTTGGGAAAAGCTGGACAGCTGCATGTAAATCAGTGAAGTTAGAACATTCCCTCACACCATACACAAAAATACTCAAAAAGGCTTAAAGACTTAAATATCAGACAAGACACTATAGACCTCCTAGAAGAAAAAGTAGGCAAACATTTTCTGACATAAATTTTAGGAATGTTCTCCTAGGCTAGTCTAACAAGAAAATTGAAATACAAGCAAAAATAAACAAACAGGACTGATTTAAACTTACAAGCTTTTGCACAGCAAAGGAAGTCATAAACAAAACAAAAAGACAACCTACAGAATGGGAGAAAATATTTGCAAATGATGCAACTGACAGGGGCTCAATTTCCATAATATACAAACAGCTTATACAATTCAATAACAAAAAAATGAACTACTCAATCAAAAAAATGGGCAGAAGACCTAAATAGACATTTCTCCAATGAAAACATACAAATAGCCAATAGGCAAATGAAAAGATGCTCAATATCGCTAATTATCAGGGAAATGCAAATGAAAACTACCATGAGGTATCACCTCACACCAGTCAGAATGGCCATCATTCAAAAGCCCACAAACAATAAATGCTGGAGAGGGTGTGGAGAAAAGGGAACCCTCCTTCACTGTTGATGAGAATGTAGGTTGGTACAGCCATTATGGAAAACAGTATGGAGATTCCTCAAAAAACTAACAGACTTACCATATGATTCAGCAATCCCACTCCTGGGCATATATCCAGAGGGAACTCTAACTCAAAGATACATACACTCCAATGTTCACAGCAGAACTGTTTACAATAGCCAGGACATGGAACCAACCTAATTTCCACCAACGGATGACTGGATAAAGAAGTCATGGCATATACATACATACAATGGAATACTACTTAGCCTTTAAAAAGAATAAAATAATGCCATTTGCAGCAACACTGATGCACCTGGAGATCATCATTCTAAATGAAGTAAGCCAGAAAGAGAAAGAAAAATACCATATGATATCACTTATATGTGGAATCTAAAAAAAAAGCACAAATGAACTTTTTTACAAAACAGAAACAGATTCACAGACATTTAAAAAAAAAAAAAACATGGTTACCAGGGAGATAGGAGGTGGGAAGGGATAAATTGGAAGTTGGAGATTTGCAGATACTAATCAATATATATATAATAAATGAACAACAAATTTATACTGTATAGCACACGGAACCATATTCAATATCTTGTAGTAACCTATGGTGAAGAAGAGTTTAAGAACAAATGTATGTATGTTCCTATGTGATGGAACTACTGTGTTGTACACCAGAAATTGACACAACATTCTGAAATGACTGTACTTCAATAAAAATATATTTTTAAAACGAAAAAAAAAATTTAAAGAACTCAGAAGCAAGGGAAAAAAATAAACAACAAGGCCCTACTGTATAGCACAGGGAATTATATTCAATATCTTGTAGTAACCTGAAATGAAAAAGAATATGAAAAGGAATATATGTATGTATATGTATGACTGAAACATTATGCTGTACCTTGGAAACTGATGCAACATTGCAAACTGACTATATTTCAATAAAATTTTTTAAAATTTTGTAAAATGCTATTCATTTTAAATGTGTTAATAAATTACAATCTGCACTGGATTAAAAGCAAAAGTACCACACCCTACTCCTTGCCATCCAGTGTCCTGTTCCCCAGAGGCTACTGTTCCTAATTCCTTTAGCTCTTTCTTCTGGGTGTCAAATCCATATCTCTACACCATAGAGCTTCATTACTCAAAGGTCCCATATTTGTGAGTGGCTGACCAGCTGAAATGTATTTGTAACTCCAAAATTAATATTCAAGGCGCTTTAGCGGTGGACAATAAAAAATGTGAGTCAACTCTAACAGGCTGGTGCCCATCGGAGGTGGAGCAAGGCAGCGTTCTGCCTTCTTGTTTCAGCTTTCATACAGGTGTTATCAGAAATAATCAATAAACAATCTATAATAGGAATAGAAAAGTTTTATTTGACCCAAACTGAGGACCATCATCAGGGAGACAGCCTCTCAGATAACTCTGAGAAACCGCTCTCAAAAAGTACGGTTTTCAGCAAAGTTTTATTTCTTGTCAGAACAAAGAACATCAAAAAAAAGTCAGGGATACATTCCTTCCAGATTTCAAAAATAAGCAGATCAGCACATACACAGTGAGTCAGTATGTCCTTGGCATCCAGGAAGGGAGTCTTATCATCAAAGGAGTAACAGCATTGGTGGACCAAGAAGGGAAGCATTTAATCTTTATTTTTAACGTGAACCTTCTTTACTTCTGGTCAATGCAACCTTTTCTTTAATGATTAAACTACACGCACAATGCATATTTAATGGGCCACAAACAGGCTGTTTTAGTTAGCCTCAAGTTTAAGCTAAATCATTTATAACCCAGAATGATTTCCCCATACGTCAATATGGGAAATTTTCTTCCATTACAGGGATGACCAGAGGATGGAGACCAGCAGGCAGTGCCATGTCCTGCAGACAAAGCTCCAGCTCTGGGACCACCGGGACGGAGTTTGAATCCCAACTCTGGCACCCATTAATGAGGCAGTCTCAGGTCAGTCGCTTAACACTTTCGAACCTCAGAACATTTTTAAAAATAGAATCTACCAGCATGAGTTGGTTTAGATTTAAGACTACGATCTACGTGAGACACGTATATGTGTGTATGTGGGTATACGTAATTTCCCTAAGAGCAATGGTTCAGTATTGGCTAATTCAGTGTTCGTGGCAACTTTACAGAACATAATTCCCATGAACAATGAGAATCAACTGTATATAATATGTGTCTACTGCTAATTCCAACTGATTCATTTTAAATATCATCTGTGGACTTTAAGGTTTAATAGATGAGTATTCAGTTCTCTTACAAAGCTCCCACCTCCCAATATAGGTACATCTAGATTTATTTTTATTTTGGTTTTTCTCTCGGTTACTTCTGTTATTTCAAGTAATATACTGATACTTGTTTATCCGCCGCATCTTGCCAGCCCACGCTGTAACAGGAGGCTCTCGGCACCTCCAACATCTGTCTTCATCGTTCGTTTCTTCCACCTCCAGGCTCCATCCTCTGTGCCTGCATTTTTGCATTGTTGAGTTTGACTGCAGGGTTATTCTCTCCAACCAGTTCTCTGATTCTCTGACACAAAATGAGTGTCCCTCAATTCAATTCAGTTCTGACACTAACCACCCAGAGTAGCCGCAGACCCCACAGGTTTAAGAGCCCAGTGCCACCAGACTGCCCTCGCTTCAGTCGCCAGCTGGAAGAATTGCATTCCCAAGTTACCTGTCCCCTGTCTGACGGGACTGCGAAGGCAGGGATTCCCACAGTCCCCTCCCTCACTGCCCAATAATCTGCTCGAAAGACTCACAGAGCTCAGAAAAAGGCTGCACTTCCTAGTTCAGTTAATTAGAAAGGATACAAATGAAAAGGCAGTTGAAAGAGGTACTTGGGGGTGAGGTCCAGAAGGGTGGGAAGTGCAGGGGCCTCCGTCCTCCTGCAGCTGGGGTGCATCGCCCTCCTGGCACGTGGATGTGCACCGACTCAGAAGCTCTCTGAAACCGGGCATTGAAGGTTTCATGGAGGTTTCACTACAAAGGCCTGATTGTGGCAGCTGGTGATTAGAGGGTGGTGCTGAAAGTTTCAAGATTTTAATCAAGGCCTGGTCTTTCTGGCGACCAGCCCCCATCCTAAGGCTGTCTAGGGCCCTGCCAAGAGTCACCACGTTACAACAAAAGACACTCCTGTCACCCTTATCACTCAAGAAATTCCAAAGCTTTAAGAGCTCTGTGTCAGGAACCGGATGAAGACGAAATATCTTTCGTATTATATCACATTGACAATATTTACATTCTGTTCCAGAACTACATTAAAAGTTACGAGACTTTTCTTATTTGCTTTGTCATAGATTAATTTTTTGAAATTGAAAAAGTTATTCGTTACATTTCCTTTTTCATATCCATTTGTTTCCTGAATATTCTAATTGACTTTATTTCTTCTTGTACTGTTTTCCTTTACCACATCCCAAATCTTTTTCTAAGTTTCCCACAACATCAGCTATTCTGTGATGTCTTCGTTTGCCCCAGAGACTCCCTCCCAGGGCACTCAGTTCTCCTTTTCTGGATTGGGTCTCCTGTTTCTGGCATCCTAGGTCTTCCTCTTTCTTCATTCACATTCTTATTTTCTAGAGTTCATTTTGAGAACGTTTCTAAGACAGGTTATGTGAAAATGAAATTTTCCGAGCCCTAGCATGTCTGAAACATATTTGATTGATAATCTGACTGGGTAGAGAATGTACATTTGGGTTCCCTTGCAGTTAAGCTGGTTTTTCTTACTAAAAGCTTTTAGGTTTTGGGTTGTTTTTTTTTTTTTTTTCACATTTCCATAGTGATCTTGCATTTCACAATGCTGTGCTTTGGTGTAGCTATTTCTTATTTATTTGATGGTTTCCAGTAGACGCTTTAAACTGGACCTTGGTGTTCCTCACCTTTGGGCAGTTTCTCACACTATTTCTGTAATAATTTAGTCCACTATATTTCTGCTCTTTTCTTGTATTGATCCTCTAGGTTTCTTTTTTTTTTTTTTTTACACATTTTTTCCTATATTGCTCCTATATTTCCAATTATTTCAATAAAACTGTAAAAATAAATAAATAAAATAAAGACTTTGAAGTCTGTTTTGCTCCCATCTTGGAGGATTTCCTTAAATGTTTGATAACATTTGAGAATGAGGATTTTTTTTTTTTTGATCTGTTTGGAGGCTCAAGGGTTTCACTGTTAAGCTTTGCTTTAAGGTAAGTGAGTGGGGAATTGGCCTTTATACCAATTAACCTTTTTAAAGGAGACATTTAAGTTCTAAAGAGCAGAGCCCTCTGGATTTTGGGCGGTAAAGTGGAGATCTGGCAGCTGTACGCTCAGCCTAAATGCGATAATAAGGAAATTGACTGCTCTTCATAGAGACTTTCTATTCATTCCCTTGTTTTTGACAACACATCCTCCTTCCACTGTCTGTCACGCCTGGCATTTCCAGGACCTGAGTTTCTCTGAGAATATTCTGGAACACCTCTGTTACATCCCCATTTTCACATACACTGCCCTGCTTCATGACTAACCGCTCCTTCTTCAATTTCCTTTCTTCTAGGGAATCTTGAAATCCCTCACTGGCTGATGGCCTTTCTCCTGTTCACTTTTGTCTTTGTAGGTTTATACCTTTTAACAAAAAGGTTTAGACCTTTTCAATTTTAATACTATAATTTTAGCCGGAAGTCAATAGGAAGCAAAGATGAATATGAGGAGCCAATCAACCATCTTCAATCAAAATATCAGTAAATGAAGTTAGATTTAGAAAAATAGAGGACTATGGCTGTTCTCACACTCAGCATTCTGGATTTTTCAAAATCATACCTGCCACTGTAACAATAGCTGGTGTGTACTGAACATCTATTACTAGAAAGTAGGACAGAGATTATTCCAGTATTTATAGAGCACCCTACAAGTGCACTGATTTGGAAAAAAGTTCACTGTGACCCTTCTACTAATCTAGGTATAAAATGTTGCATTTTCCCTCTGTTGCAGTTTGGAAAAGTTAATAAATTCCTACAGGTTCACCTAAGTGAGATTCCTCCCCATCTTTGGTCCCTTACCTGTAAGCAAGGCAGGAGGAGAGGTGCGCACAGCCCTACCTCCCCAGGATGCAATGCAACATCTTCGGAGTCTCTAATTCCTCCTCTTTCTTATTCATTAATTACTCTAGTGATAAATAAATTTACTGAGCCATGTTTCAGGCTCTGTGCTCAGTGCTTTAGAAACATTCTCTTATTTCACAGCACCTTACGAGATGGCTATTAGTGTTACGCTCGTTTTGCAGAAGCAGACACTGAGGCCCAGAGAACCAGGCTAACACACGCCCAAGCCCTTGGATCTGCTGTGTCAGCAGCACCCGTAGGTGAACCTGGATCGGTCAGTTTCCAAATCCTGAAACTGACCACCTGAAACTGAAACCACCACGCTGTAAATTCACTGCCAGGGTATGAATACTAGACAGGGTCCCCACATCCCAACCCAGTTTGAAAACCTGAGTTACAACAAACAATCATCTGTACATGGTCTTTCCTCCGTCTGCTCACTGGAAGGTCATGGCTGGATCCAGAACCCCCAACACTCTTTACCTTCTTAGTGTGCTGTTCAGGGTCAGAGCAAGATCCTATTGCCACCCTCCACCTCCTCCTTATTTTGAGTAATTTTAGACTTACAGAAAAGTTACAAAAATAGTACACAGAGAACCTGTATGCCCTTGTACATAACAGCAGTATCATTATGGAAACCAGGAAATCAGTACTGAAATAATACCATTAAGTAATCTATTGCCCGATTCATATTTCACAGGCATTCCCACTGACGTCTGTTCTTTGTTCCCAGGTTAAACCCTAGAATCTGACAAAAGAAATTTTCACATCTTGAGATACAGGCAAGTCATCCTGGCTTATATATGAGTTAACTTGAATTTTATGCTGACTAAAGTAGCCTGTTTTTGCCTATCAAACATATACTGTACATTTGCTTTAATTATTAAAGAAAAGGTACATTGACCAGAAGTAAAGAATGTCCATGTTAAAAGTAAAGATTAAATGTCCCTCTTCCTGGGACGCCAAGCGCTGGTCCTCCTCTGACAGTAAGACTCCATTCCCGGGTGCTGAGGCCCTACTGTACACGCACGTGCTGGTCGAGGTTTTGGGGGTTTTTTTTGAAATATTGAAGAAATGTGTCCCTGACTTGTTTGACATTCTTTGTACTGACAAGATATAAAACTGACACTTTTAAATATTAGCAATTTATTTTGTAAACTGTCCTTCAATCTGGGTTTATCTGACGTTTTCTCGTAATTAAATTGAGCTTAGCTACCTGGGACAAGAACACCACGGAAGTGACACTGTCCCTTCTCAGGTGTGCCAGGTCGATGCGCATTATTACAGATGGTGTGCATTTCGATCACTTGATTACGGGGATACCCGCAGTTTCTCCTACTCTAATGTTACTGTGTATCTTTCCCTATGTAATTGACAAATACTTTGTCGGGAGATACTTTGAGACCACAGAAAATCCTGTTTCTCATCATAATTTTACTCACTAGTTTTAAAATCCATCAATGATCCTTTTCTATGATTATTAGATGGAAGCTTCAAGTACACCCTGTCTTTGCATCTCACTCACTTCTAAATTAAACCTATACCTGTGTGTACCTGAGTGAAATGGTCTAGGTCACAGGCCTCTACGCCGGCTGCAAGGGAGGCTGGGGATTTGAGTTCTGATTTCTAGACTGGAGAAATGACAAAGGAATTTCTACAGATGTAAAGAGGACTTTCCAAGGGTGGTTGGTAAGCAGCCATGAATATGAATGATGTCTGCTATCATCAGCAAGATATTTTAAAGTGAGAAAAACCACAGACACTATGGATGGAGTACCATCACTTGTATAAAAAGCAAACATAGTCTGCACACATAAACTATCTCTGGGAGGTTCACGGGGAAACTAGTAACAGTTTTCTCCGGGGAAGGGAACTTTATTATCAGGAAAGAAGGAAAATAATGATTAGTAGATATTCTTTTGTGCCCTTTGATTGAGATGGATACAAAGGACAGAAGAAGAAAGAGGGGAGGGAGAGGGAGAGGTACCATCTTTCATGCTTCTTCTCAGTGCCAGGTTCCAGAGTGGCCCACAGCAAGGCCTTCTTACGTTCCTTTGCTGTTCCTCACCCTTCTTCCTCTGGTGCCTGTAGACACATCAGGACACACCCTCTCTGCCCTCGCAGGGAGAACATTTTAGAACTTGCCTGGGCATAGAAAGTGCTGATTACCCATTCAGCTGGAAAGGAGGGTGTAGCTGTAACAGGCACATTCTGCTTCTTTGCACTAAATACAACATGTTCTCCACAAACGTAAACACAGTCCCTGAGTCCCAAGGACTCGGTGAAAATAAAAATGCATTTTAGGTGACTGTGGCCGTTTCTTAGTTGCCAGATGTGCAGTATGTTTATAAGCCGAAAGAAATTTACACTGGGTAACAGCTGATTTGTTTTGTCAAATAAACCCATCAATCAGGAAACTAACTCCACCTCTTCTCTCCTTCAAGCAGCTTTCTCAGTCTAAGTTAATTATATAGAATCTTTTACACCTCGAGGGCTCATCTGGTAGAAATGGTGTTAGAGGAATTGTCACCTGTGATTAAAAAGTTAAGGTAGCTAGGACGTTCAAAGGCCCTTCACCGCTTTATTTCCCTTTTCTGTTCTGTGAGTAAGAACACAGACACATCTCCCATCCATTCCTGTGTACTTGTTACTGAGTCCAAGCTTGTTCTGCTCACCACATGACAGGCCAGTAAATTGAGAGATGAGTTGTTAGGGTAAGGAATAGTGACTTGTACTTGAAAAGCCAGCAGACCAAGAAAATGATGGACTATTGTCCCAAGGAACCATCCTCCCTGAGTTAGAATTCAGGTTTCTTTTATACTAAAAGGGGAGAAGGTGTGGCAGGTTGTTGCAAAACTCGGTACCAGAATCCTCGGTGCTTGCATTTGTCCACTAGCTGAGGGCTCCATGTTCCTGTTACCCTCCAGCAAGACAAATGTTATTCCCTGTTTTGCAATTTTTTATCTCTATATGAGTAAAAAGTGTTATATCTTCCAAAGTCAAGCCTGAGATAAAAGAAATAAAAGCAAAAATAAACAAGTGGGACCTAATTAAACATATAAATTTTTGCACAACAAAGGAAACTATAAACAAAACAGAAAGACAACCTACAGAATGGGAGAAAAAGATTTGCAAATGATGCGACTGACAAGGGCTTAACTTCCAGAATATACAAACAGCCCACAAAACTCAATAACAACAACAAAAAAAAAATCCAAAAATGGGCATAAAGCCCAAACAGATATTTCTCCAATGAAGGCACACAAATAGCCAATAGGCACATGAAAAGATGCTGAATATCGCTAATTACTAGGGAAATACAAATCAAAACTACAATGAGGTATCATCTCACACGAGTCAGAATGACCATCATTAAAAAGTCCACAAATGATAAATACTGGAGAGGGTGTGGAGAAAAGGGAACTCTCCCACACTGTTGGTGGGAATGTAGTTTAGTGCAGCCATTAGTTTAGTGTTTACAGAAAACAGTACGGAGATTCCTCAAAAAACTAAAAATAGACTTACCATATGATCCAGCAATCCCACTCCTGGGCATGTATCCAGAGGGAACTCTAATTGGAAAAGATACATGCATTCCCAATGTTCACAGCAACATTATATACAATAGTCAACACATGGAAGCAACCTAAATGTCCACCAACAGATGACTGGATAAAGAAGTTGTGATATATTTATACAATGGAATACTACTCAGCCACAAAAAAGAATAAACAATGCCATTTGCAGCAACTATGGATGGATCTGGAAATCGTCATTCTAACTGAAGCCAGAAAGAGAAAGACAAATACTGTATATCACTTACGTGTGGAATCTTAAAAAATGACACAAATGAACTTATTTACAAAACAGAAACAGACTCACAGACACAGAAAACAAACTTACAGTTACCAGGGGGAAAAGGGGTGGGAAGGGATAAATTGGGAATTCGAGATTTGCAGATACTAATTATGATATATAAAACAGATAAACAACAAGTTTCTACTGTATATCAAGGGGAACTAGATTCAATATCTTGCAGTAACCTAAAATGAAAAAGAATATGAAAAGAAATATATGTATGTGTATGTATGACTGAACTATTATGCTGTACACCAGAAATTGACACAACATTGTAAAATGACTATACTTCAATAAAAAAAAAAGAATGCAAATTTTAAAAAAGAAATTAAAAAAAAAAAAGTCAAGTCTGGGAGACACAGCCTTGAGAATGGGCTATCATGCTTATTTCAGGTTTGCTCTTCTCTGTTACACACTCACATCCTGTATGATAATACAGACATGACAACTTACTTATTGAGAGTAATAATTCTCACATCAGTTTTCAGTAACTATCTGATAATAGTTATTGTTTCAATATTTGCACCTGTGAACATGCGGATTTTTGAGATCAGGAGATACAGCTCCTAAAGCACAGTAACTATCTGCCAACGAAAAAAATTCCTTAAAACAGTTTTCTAGAGACTACAGGTTATTATAGGCAAATATTAAGCTTTATCCAACCCTTGCAATTCCATCTCAGAAGTCCCCTCCTTTCTGAAGCCTCAGCTCATACTCTCCACCACGTCTGGCAGAGGGAAACACCCCTCTTCTGAATTCGTTAGCATCACAGTTATGATCTGAAGATAAAGTTTATGCCTAATCTGAGTATTTTCAGCACATGTTCCAGTGCCTAGCTCACAGTAATGCAGTGACTGAATGAATAAATAAGCTTATTCATTGCTTGATGAATATGTATGAATTAAATAACGGACTGAAAGTGTTGATTCAGCTTGTTTTTTAAGAGGGGTTCAGGTGAGTACTGCTTGTTTATATATGTAGGAAATTTTGAAGTCCAGAATACACTTTTTATACACTTCTAAACCAGAACCTTGGGGGGATGAATTGGGCCTGCATCACAAGAATAATAACCAGGTAGTAAGCAAAAAAAATTAAAAAATAAAGCCTAGGACATTCAATATGGATGAAACTCAGAAACATAATATTGAACAAAAGAAACCAGACACAAAGTAGTATATATTCTCTGATTCCATTTGCATATGGTACAGACATCAGCAAAACCCATCTAAGGATTAGAAGTCAAGATAATGGTTACTCTCAGTGGCAGGCGGTAGTAACTAAAATGTGGGATGAGGGAGTTTCTGGGGACTGGCGATGTCTTGTGTTTTGATCTGAGCGTTTACTGTACGAATGTGTTCGGTATGTGAAAATTCATCAGCTGGTATTCATGATTTGTGTTCTTGCATACAAACATATAATATCTCAACTAAAAGCTTAGAAAATAATTTAGGCCAAGCAGAAAGCATAAAACCAATTAAATTGTTTAGCATACTCCAGATATTTTCAACTACAATAAGAAACTAATTTGAGATAAATAAAACCATTACTACTTCATCATAACATCCAAGAGCCTGAAGACAGTCTATGATCTAATCACCCATGCACAGTCTCCCTAAAGTAAGTCTTATAAAATTTCTGCCCAAGAGAAGAGTATATTTGCCCAGTCGGTGTTGGGCACCCAGAGAAGTGGGACCAGATGACCGCTGGCCACATTCCCATAGTTGACAAACTACCAAATTAGGGAATTTAGTTTCGAAGTTTTGATCATTCTAAAGATAAAAATCCCGTATTTGCCGAGGATTGTTCAACTGACCTTTTCAAATTAAATTTAAAGTACTTTCAAAAGCATAATAATGGCTAATATGATAATGTCCAAACAAAAACAAGGATTCCACTTCTAAATTTTATAACATTTTAAATTAATATATAAGTTATCTAAAGCTTTATGTACTTGATGAAAATCGCTAAAGGTTGTATTATGCTGCGTGAAAGTCCTCCTTGGACTGAATTTAATTCTGTCACGGAATGGTGACTGGAATCCCATCCCTCTAGCCATTTTACAGACTATCATTTCCAGGTCTGTTTTATAACCGCTGTATCCTCCAAGCTCAGCCCCAGGCCTGGGGCGTAGTAAACACTCCACAATTGTGTGTAATCTGGGAGAAGGCAGTTTGAGAGGGTGTGTAAAATACGCCCAAGGTCACCCACCTTTCCCGCTCTCTTTGGAAGTCTGTCCAACCGGAAGGTGAGTGGCGGGCTGGGCGGTGAGTCCGAGGTGAGCCACCCAGACTTCCGCGTGGGGCGTGGCCTTGGGGCGCCCCCCGGGTCTTCCGAGGTGCGTGTTTGGGGCGCCTCACCCTTCTCAGGGGTTTGCCTCACCCTCTTACTCAGAGATGATCCGCTTCTTCCACCTGGCGGCCACAGGTCCGCCGGGCTCCTTAAGGAGGGGCGGCGGTTCCCGGCTTCCGGAGGTGGACGCACCCCGGGGTGTCAGTGATGGTTACACCCGGAGGGCCGGGAGGACTTAATCACCCGGCTAGTCCCGGGCAGGCCTCGGGAAACTGACGGCGGTCCAAGGGGGTGGAGGTGAGAGGTCGCAAGAGGGGCGCGGGGCCGAGCACCCGTCCGGGTTCTCCGCGCCCTACCGCCGCGTGGCAGCCCCGCGAGCCCCCTGTGCGGGTCACGTCTGCGGAGCGCCCCCTCCCCCGCAGCGGGACCTGGCGGGCGGGGGCTGGGCGTGCCGCCGCCTGCCCGCCGCGTCGGCGGGCCGGTGCCCCGGGGGCCGCGCGGGGCGGAGACGGGCGGCGGGGGCGGGCGCCAGTCTCGGCGGCAGGTCCGCACGCAGATCCTCGCCCGCTGCAGCCTCTGGGAGCCGCCGCCGCCGCCGCCGCCGCCGCGCGCCCCCTGGCCCCGCCTGGGTGGTCTCTGCCCGGGTCTCCAGGGGCGCGGCGCTGCACATGCCCGGCTGCGAGGCCGCACGCCGCGGGTTCGGGAAGGGAGGTGGGTGCCGAGGGGCCCGGGCGGGGCGGGGGGCGGCTGCGACGGGCAACGCTGGTTCTGGAGACCCCTGCCCCCGTCCTTTCTGCAGTGCTCGCACTTAAATAGCTGCTGAATTTAAAATCATGTTCAGCTGTGACCACCTTCTCGGGCCTTGCGCGTCTCGCCTCGCAAAATAAACTCTCAGTCCAGCAGCGGGTCCTGCCTTTACGGGGGTAAGGAGCCGGTTTCTCCCACCCACCGCACTCCCCTGGGCCCCAGGACCCTGCGGAGCTGGCAAAAGTCAGGCCGAGTGGCCCTCGAACCCACCCGCTTTGTGATCTTCCAGGGGAAGAAACAGGGGCGATTTCCCCGTCTTTCAGTCTCTCTGCTTGCCTGTCTCTGTCAGTCTTGCTTGAGTTTCCTATAAAGGACACGATGAAGTGGACCCCTGGGCTTCCCAGGGAAGGCAGGTCTGCTGGTGCGCTTTGCTTCTTATTCCTGTCCTTTAACTTATATGTGCTTTCCCAGTTAAAGTTTGCTGCTTTTCTCAACAAGTAACAGCTTGCTGCACAAGGTGCACTCAAACATGAAGGCGCAGAAAGATAGGAGAGGAATGTGGGGAAACCAGACTGTCTAATTTTAACCTGATTTCGTTGTAAGGAAATCACCATCTATTGCCTAAATGAGAAGTGTTTTGATTGCCCAGGTTAGGAAAAGAACTCTCTGCTCACAAAACAAGCAGTAGGAGCCACCTTTAAAAAAAAAAAAAAAAAGGTTATATTCTTTATGTACAAAACACTTTAAATAACTAACCTCAAATCATACTATTTTAGAAACTGTAAGGATCTTAAGGTCAAGTACTTCAATGCCATGTTAAGTTTGGATATGAAGGAAGTATCTTTATTGTCTCCTCACTGGGAAAGATCTATGTTAGTAGAAATGCTTACTGAAATTTTAGTTCATATGGTTTTAAGATGTTTTATTTCATATTGTCATTGCAGCATTACCAAAGACGTGTCCCGCTGTGGTGGTTAAGAGTTTGGAGTTAGAACCTGGATTTCTGTTTGCACTCCACCACCTAACTTGCTGTGTGGTTTTTGATTAAGTTCCCTAACCTCTCTGAGCCTGAGTTGCCTCATCTCTAAATGGGATTGCTGAGAGGATGAAGGTGATAATCAAGGATAGTAGTTAACACAGATAACTACTCGGTAAGTAAATGATAAATGATACCTGAGGCTAATGACAATGAGGCGAGTGGCTAGGCCCAGTATAATCATTGCACAGCACTGCCCATGCAGAAGGTCTTTACGGGTGCCTCTGTGCATTGGGAGGTGCAAGCATTACATCATTGAGACCCTTCTAGTCATAAGAACATAAGGAGCTACCTCTGAACTCTTGAGTTTGATTCAAACAAATGAAATCTGCCCTAAACCTATTTAGATTTGCAGCATTTATCTATTTTGTGATTCTGTTTTGCTTACAAATGTGAACGGTTTCATATGAACACAAAATTGGTATAACACTGGTTAAGTATTGCTTTCTTATACTTTTTTTAACTTTTTTATTGAGGTATAGTTGATGTACAATATTATATAAGTTACAGGTATACAATATAGTGATTCACAATTTTTAAAGGTTATACTCCATTTATAATTATTATAAAATAGTGGCTATATTTCCTGTGTTGTATAATATATCCTTGTTTTATACATACTAGTTTGTACTTCTTATTCCCCTACCCCTAACTTGCCCCTCCCTCCTTCTCTCTGCCTACTGGTAGCCACTAGTTTGTTCTCTATATCTGTGAGTCTGTTTCCTTTTTGTTATATTCACTAGCTTGTTTTATTTTTTTAGATTCCACATATAAGTGACATCATACAGTATTTGTCTTTCTCTGACCTATTTAACTTAGCATAATACCCTCCAAGTCCATCCATGTTGTTGCAAATGGCAAAATTGCATTCTTTTTTATGGTTGAGTAGTATTCCATCATATATACATACACATATATAGAGATATATACTGTATCTTCTTTCTCTATTCTTCTGTTGATGGACACAGGTTGCTTCCATATGTTGGATATTATAAATAATACTGCAGTAAACATTGGGGTGCATGTATCTTTTCAAATTAGTGTTTTTGGGTTTTTTGGATATATACCCAAGAGTGGAATTAGCTGGGTCATATGATAGTTCTATTTTTAGTTTTTTGACAGACCTCCATACTGTTTTCTGTAGCAGCTGCACCAACTTACATTCCCAGCAACAGTGTACAAGGGTTCCCTTTTCTCCATGTCCTTGCCAACATTTGTGATTTGTGTTCTTTTTGATGATGGCCACTCTGACAGCTATGAGGTGTATCTCATTGTGGTTTAATTTGCATTCCTCTAATGATTAACGATGCTGAACATCTTTTCATGGGCGTGTTGGCTTCTTTGGAAAAATATCTGTTCAAGTATTTTGCCCATTTTTTAATCAGGTTGTGTTTTTTTTATGTTGAGTTGTATGAGCTGTTTGTATACTGTGGATATTAACCCCTTGTTGGTCACATCATTTGCAAATATTTTCTCCCATTCAGTAGGTTGTCTTTTCATTTTGTAGATGGTTTCCTTTGCTGTGCAAAAGCTTTTTAAGTCTAATTAGTTTCCCCTTATTTTTGCTTTTATTTCCTTGCTTTAGGAGTCAGATCCAAAAATAATATTGCTACAATTTATGTCAAAGAGTGTTCTGCCTAGGGTTTCTTCTAGGAGTTTCATGATTTCTGGTCTTACATTTAGGTTTTTAATGCATTTTGAGTTTATTTCTGTATATGATGTTAGAGAATGTTCTAATGTCATTCTTTCACATGTAGCTGTCCAGTTTTCCCAGCACCACTTATTGAAGAGATTGCCTTTTCTTTGTTATATACTCTTGCCTCCTTTGTTGTAGATTAATTGACCATAAGTTTGTGGATTGATTTCTTGGCTCTTTGCTCTGTTCTGTTGATCTGTGTATCTGGTTGGGTTTTTTTGGTTTTTCTTGTACCACACTGTTTTGATTACTGTAGCTTTGTAGTATAGTCTGAAGTCATGGAGCATGATTCCTCCAGCTTTGTTCTTCTTTCTCAAGATTTTTTTGGCTATTTGGAGTCTTTTGTGTTTCTGTACAAATTTTAAAATTATTTGTTCTAGTTCTACGAAAAATTCCCTTAGTATTTTGATAGGGATTGCATTGAATCTGTAGATTAGCTTAGGTGGTATGGTCATTTTAACAATATTGATTCTTCCAATCCAATAATATGGTATATCTTTCCATCTGCTTGTGTTGTCTTCAGTTTCTTTCATCAGTGTCTAATAGTTTTCTGAGTACAGGTCTTTTACCTCCTTAGGTAGGTTTATTCCTAGGTATTTTGTTCTTTTTGATGCAATGGTAAATAGAATTATTTCCTTAATTTCTCTTGCTGATAGTTGTTAGTAAAAGAAATGCAAAAGATTTCTGTGTATTTATTTTGTGTCCTGCAACTTTACCAAATTTATTGATGAGCTCTAATAGTTTTCTGGTGGCATCTTTAGGATTTTCTCTATATGGTATCACATCATCTGCAAGCAGTGACACTTTTATTTCTTCCTTTCCAATTTGAATTCCTTTTATTTCTTTTTTCTTCTCTGATTGCTGTGGCTAGGACTTCCAATACTATGTTGAATAAAAGTGGCAAGAGTGGGCATTCTTGTCTTATTCCTCATCTTAGAGGAATTGCTTTTAGCTTTTCAATGTCAAATATGATATTATTTACACTCAATGGTGTTTGTCATATATGGCCTTTATTATGTCAAGTTATGTTCCCTTTTATGCCCATTTGCTGGAGAGTTTTTATCATAATTATTGCTTATTATTAAAAATAATGTTTCTCGGGGGTCACCATAGTCCTGGCTTAATATTGCTAATATATATTAGAGATAAAGGTTTTAATGACATTCTTTTTAAAAATCAGTTTTATTGAGGTATGATTTGCATACAACCAAAAGCATCAAACTGTACACTTAAAATCAATGCATTTTATTGTATGCAAATTATACTTCAATAAAGTTTTTTTAATTGTCAAGGATTGTCATAATTTGTTGCCTGTTGCTAAAATATGTTCAGAGAAGATCAAGAAAAGTCAGTAGAGAAGGATGAATGGATTAGACAGGCACAGAAAGTAAATAGCCAGGTGGTCCTGGGGGTGGAAAGGGGAAGTACATAAATTTAGAAAGCTTGAGGTCATTTTTATAGGAGTTTTTGTCTTCAAAGTTAAGATGCTAAATTTCATATCAGGAACCCCACAGCATTTTTAAGAGGGGGTAAAATGAAAAAAAAAAGAAAGAAAGTTTTCTCTGCAGTATCTACTTGGCAAGCCCCAGTCTCCTTCTCACATTCTGGTCTATCTGCCTTTCTACACGCAGACACCTGCATTTGCCAGGATGCTCTCATCCAGTGACTTTGCCTCTGCTTCTTGGGAGCTCGTGGTCCGAGTTGACCATCCAAATGAAGAGGAGCAGAAGGACATCACGCTGAGAGTGTCTGGAGACTTGCACATTGGGGGAGTGATGCTCAAGTTAGTGGAACAGATCAGTAAGTTACCACTTCTTTATTGTTTCCCTACATTTGAAACCCTCTCTGTTGCATCACCACTAAATGGGTAATCTGGGTTGTCTGATCATCTGTTTTTCTGATTATCCATCCTGTAATGTATCCTCTCTGCAAGAAGAAGAGAAATAGGGAGCCATGAAAGAGCCCAAACAGCCCCTTGGACCCCTTTGTGAAAACTTGAGTCTTTGATAGTAAACTAAATCTCCCCAGTAGGTGTAATAACATATTTACAAAAGAACAGTGACATCTAGGGTGACTTTACACCTGGGGCCTTAGGCTAGTGTGTGATTCTCTGTTGATGCTTAATTGCTCCATGATACAGGCAGTTTGGTGCCAACGTGTCTTTTTTTTTTTTAATTGAAGTATAGTTGATTTACAGTGTTGTGTTAGTTTCTGGTGTACAGCAAAGTGATTCAGTTATATATATAAATATGAAATATATATAAGATATATATGTTTTACATATATAAGAATGAAAAATAAGAATATGAACAAGAATATATAGAACATATAATAGAATAGAGAATATATATTATGTGTGTTCCTATTCTTCTTTCACCATCTGTCCACCATTTGCTACTCGCCCTGTTTAAACAAGGAAAGAAGTAAGTCTTCAGGGTCAGAGTCTTCACATCAAGTGTCAACATGATGGACCTAGAATTTAATATTGTTCTATTTTCTTTGTATTTATTTCTGTCTTCTATTTAAGCCATAGATATTGGCTTTTCATTTACACTAGTGATACAGTATTTTTAAGTGATTCTTCATGAGAGTAAAGAATTTCATCAGGAACAAAATTTGCATGTTTCTGTGCCGTCCAGTTTCTTAATATAAAGAAGGTTAAGGTCCAGCCTGTCTTCTACCTGCCCCGCCTTAGGGACTTTGAAGAGATGCCGAGAGCTGCTGAGCCGTGGGCTGTAGGCGAAGGGGGTGGGCGCTGGAGGTGGGGTGCCGTTTTGCTCGCGATGGAATTGCCTCCGGGCTGCGGGGTGCCAGCTCTCACTCTGCTCCACGGGGTTTCCCGTTCTTGCAGACATACCCCAGGACTGGTCGGACTTTGCCCTTTGGTGGGAACAGAAGCACTGCTGGCTTCTGAAAACGCACTGGACTCTGGACAAATGCGGGGTCCAGGCAGACGCAAAGCTCCTCTTCACCCCTCAGCACAAGATGCTCCGCCTCCGCCTGCCGAATATGAGGACGGTGCGGCTGCGGGTCAGCTTCTCGGCCGTGGTGTTTAAAGCTGTCGGTGACATCTGCAGAGCCCTGAGTGAGTTTCGGGGGCGGGGAGGGGGGCCGCGCCTGTGCCCTCTGGACGCAGCAAAGGGGGACAGGAAAATTACGTGCGGCTTCCGCCCACAAGCGGTTGGCTTTACCGAACACTTCCCTTGTTAGGAGCACACTTCCAAAGCCCAGTTCTGGGCACTTCAGCCGTTTCAATGGGGTTAAACGAAGTGGAACATTATTGGAATAAATCAGATTCACTTCCACAGAGCTTAAAACTGTTTCAAAAGAGGTTTATAAACAGAAGAGACAACCCCATTAAGATTTCCCCACCAAAACTCATTTCTCTAAGCCATTCTGACGTCATCCTTATACTTAAGACAAACAAAGAGTCCTATTAAATCATTATCACCACAGAGCTGATGCGTCTTTATTGTTTTTGAGATAATGGTGTTGCAATGTCTTATTGCTTCCCTAACACTTGGCTCTGGTAAATAGCTCTGGCTAAAAAATTCATGTGTGGACTTTATTTAAAACAGAAAAGTGCTCCTAATTATGGATCGGAAACTAATTCTTATGGGTCGGTGTCCCATGAGTTTAACAGCCATTAGGACCAACACTGCCCAAAACATTTCGTCTCGGTGGGACTTCAATATTGGGAGTGAACCGTGTGTCATGAAGGTGTTCTTATTTTATGGTTTTTGAAAGTGCGTAGGTATATTCTTTGGTCCCAAGGCTAAGATTAAGTGTTTGAACACAGTCTGTACAATATATGAGTAAATAATCTATCTTCCCCCTTAAACTGTAAACTGCTCATTCATTCTTTCGACAAATATATATAGTTTGATTTGGCAGACGCTGTGGTGCGTGCTAGGGATTGGTTAGCAATAAAAATAGCCCCAAATCCCTGCCTGCCTTGAGCTAGCATTGCAGCATACAGAGACAGAAGATAAATCTTGTAAAAAAAAAATGTTAAAAGGAGACAGGTAGGACGGGGAAAAAAGGAAAAAGTGTAATAGTGTAGACAGGATTGAAAGTGCCAGTGTTGGGTAGTGTGCTGGTGTGGTATAAAATAGGTTGAAGACAGACTGTTTCTTGAGCACGTCTGTGTTTCTAATCCCCAGCACATCAGCTGCTTAGTAACTGTTGACAGAACAAATGAATGGAAGCTTCCGTTACAGAATGTAAATTTCAGAATTGTCCCCGATGCATAGTGAGCAAATGACAAGCACAGGGCATGCTGTTTCTGGGGATAGTCTAACGAGGGTTTGAAAACAAAGTCAATGAGTAAATAAAATTGTACATTCCACCTGCCACAGTGGACTGCAAGCACACATTGTAGCGGGGGCCAAAACCTTGAGGTTGTGAAATAAACAAGCATTCATTCATTCTTCTCTTTTCCAGATTATATCTCCATGGTAGTTCTAAAGGTCCCAATTCAGTATTTCTAATAATCACTTTTTGTATTTCACCAATTGAAGCTAAACCAAATTTAGCAATATAACTTTTCCCTGGAAGAAAAGAAAAGACACAAATCTTGGGCTTGGTGATTATCGGTGGGGTTTTTTTGTTTTGTTTCTAATGCTTCCACCAGAAATTTTGATTCATCTCCAGGTTTTGCATGTAAATTATGTATTTGGAATGGTCACAGGTGTGTGTGGCAACCTGACAATCAGGCTTCCTGGTTACTGGGAGGGACTTGGGCTGAACTGCCAGCCGCAGCCTCGGAGCTAAGCGGTGTTTGAACTCACAAGTAGGCGGACCTATGAAATCAGTGCATCTACCTCCAGGAAAGCTGCCCAGAGACTCCAGCATCCGCTCTCCTTGGCTTTTATCTGGGATCATAGCATCCCAGTGTGCTTACTAGTTATCAGATTGGAAATGGCAATTATATTTGATTAATGGAGGAAAATGGGGACTATCTTCTTAGTTTGAGTTCTCCAGAAGCAGGCCCTGAAGTGAGAATTCAAGTACAAATATTATTAATTTTAAAGGGATGCCTGGAAACCCTGGCTGGGGGTTGGGAAGCGAGACTGGGAAGAGAAGGCCCATAATAAGCGAGTGTCACTAATCTATTCACACTGCAGGCAACTGGAGACCACCTCGGAGCTGTGCCACTCAAGGGGCATGGGAGCTGGGGTGTTGATACCCCTCTTGTCACACATTTAGGGCTGCTCTTGGGGAACATCAGTTCTCTGGACTGGTGTGGCCTGGTGCATCTGTATCTGGGCCATGCAGACTCTGGCATCCTGAGCAAGCCCTTGGACAGAGAGACACACGTCCTAGCTGGCACTGGGAGTCGGGTCAAAGCTGAGGCCAAGAGAAGGGCAGGGCGCTAATGATGTCTGCACAGGGAGGGAAGGAGCTATTGGGCATGTGTAAAGAAAGGCTCTGAGGATCACTGGTCCATAAAGGAAAAGGGTGGGGTCCTTGGTTGTTGTTTAAAAACTAACAAAAGAAAAAGAAAGGAAGGAGGGAAGGAAGGAGGGACAGAAAAATTGGTAAAAAAATACATGACACAAGAACAGTGAAATTGTGCTAGATTGAATCTGCTTCCCCTGTTTGATACACACACACACATCCATTTTGGGGATCACTGGTCCCATTCAGTTTCTTCAAAGGGGATGCAAAAGTAAACTAAACTAAAGTTCCATTTAATTCTGAGGAATTCCCTGAGAAGTGGTTTCAGATGGCCAGCATGGCTCTGAGTCTTAGAAGGAATTCTCTTTTTACTTGCTGCTTTTCTTCTTTTCTTTTTCACATTGAATGTTTTTTTAGATATTAGAAGATCAGAAGAACTTTCCTTGTTAAAGCCTTCTGGTGAATATTTTAAAAAGAAGAAAAAAAAAGAAAAAAATAATAAGGACCCTGTAACTGAAGATATTTTAAACCTAGAGGGCTCTCCAACAATTTCGGGTCCACGAGGTAAGATTCATCAGAGGTGTTTTGTTGTTTTAATTCATTATTAAATCCAAAAATGTTTGTAATTCTTAAGTCCCAAGAACTCTCCTCCCCTCTAGTCAGCCTTTCCTCTCTCCCCCAAACAAAGAAGGACTAAAACTGAGAGTTCCTGTGATGAGGAAAGAATTTCCAACTACTTTTAGAACGAACAGAAATGTGTTAACAAGGTATGTTTTCTAGCTCATTATGTTAATTGTATACATTATGTTGCTGATGGAGGCAAAACTTCAGTAGAAATGGCCGTGAAATTGTGGGATAGAGATTTGTTGGATCACTCAAATATGCTTCTCTTCCTGGTCCTACCTGCACATGACTCTTCCTGAATTCAGTTCACATTTTGCTTTGGGCGTGGAACAGGAGGGGCGGTAACAATTTTGGAAAGGCGTCATCCTTTTATTTTTACAGGCGTATCTCAGAGATATTGCCAGTTGGGTTCCAGACCACTGCAATAAAGCAAGTCACACAAACTTTTTGTTTGTCTCCCAGTGTTTTCCCAGTGTTTCCCAGGTTGTGTTTACACCATCCTGTTACCTATTAATTGTGCAATGATAGCGTTATGTCTCAAAAAAACAATGTACACATCCTAATTAAAAAATACTTCATGAATGGTCTCTAAAGAAGGAGAATCCAGAATAAAAGTGGAGCTCAAGAAGCATATTATCTTTTCAGGATGCTTTAAAATTCTGTATCATTTAGGGATTTTTTTTTTTTTTGAGTTATAGTCAGTTTACAGTGTTGTATCAGTTTCTGGTGTACAGCACAATTAAATTTAAATTTAAAAAGTAGAACAACAAAAACAACAAAATAAAGTGTGTAACAGATAAAAAAAATACTTCATTGCTAAAAATGCTAAACATCATCTGAGCCTTCAGCGAGTCATAGTAATAACATCAGAGATCACAGATCCCCATAACAAATATAACAATAATGAAAAAGTTGGAGAATTACCAAATTGTGACACAGAGACACAAATAGAGCAAATCCGGTTGGAAAAATGGTGCCAAAGCACTTGCTCAACACACAGTTGCCACAAACCTTCCATTTGTTAAAAGAAAAAGGAAAAAAAAAAAAAAAACAGTATCTGCGAAGCACAATAAAATGAGAATTCTTATTCCTGTAATAAGAATAAATCTCTAGCTTGCTTGCAGCACCAGGGTTTTGTTTCTGTTTTTGTTTTTGACTAGTATATTCCAATGCAAATACACTAGAATGAAAGGGATTATTTGTGCTTTCCTCATGCAAATTAGAGTCAGATGATTTATTAACCATCAACTAGCCAAGTTCTTAAAAGTGGTAAATACTGCGATTTGTTTAACAGATTTGCAAAAAAAAAAAAAAAGTACGAACATGCATTCTGTGAGAGCTCCAGTTTTCCAATAGTGCAAAACTCACTACTGAAACAGGAGAATTTCTAATTATTGAGAAGGAGATAGACCCCAACATTTGTCTGGGCTGATTTGGGAACTTTTTACAGCCTGTGAGTTCCCAGGCTTTCCAGGAGCTAAATATTCAGGCAAGAGCTTTCAGTAACTTCTCTCCCATCAGTCATGACTCATCTGATTATTTTAAGGGATACAAGCATTTAAGTTCAAAATCCATTTTAGTACAAGCAGCGCTAGTACTTATTTTTCTGAAGACTCCTACCCCAGATCGCAGAGCCCAGTTCCTACTCCCCTTTGCTTTGCAGTGAGTCCCGGCTTATACAGTAAAACCATGACCCCCACGTATGACCCCGTCAGCGGAACGCCGGCATCATCCACCATGACTTGGTTCAGTGACAGCCCTTTGGCTGAGCAAAACTGCAGCATCCTGGCCTTCAGCCAGCCCCCTCAGTCACCAGAAGCGCTCGCTGATATGTACCAGCCTCGGTCTCTGGTCGACAAAGCCAAGCTGAACGCAGGGTAAGCACGTGACTTGGTTTTGCTTCTTTGTGAACTGATGTTGGTACAGTAAGAGAGAAGCTACAGAGATGGGGGAGAGGGGAGTGTTCAATTTTTTAAGTTACACCTAGCGATTGTACACTGTGAGCAAGTCAGTGCTGGTTTTAGCAACGGAAGGGGAAAATGTGGCCTTTTGTATATCAATACATTTAAAGTGTGACAGCATTTATGTGTTGGGGTAACTCAGTGGTTTACCATATGTGAATACTAGTCTTTGCCCGTACATGTGTGCAAAGTCTATTTTATGGATTTTATGGGGTATAGAACAGTGTATGAGTGGGTGGTCCCCACTGGGCAGCCCGGAGACCCATGTGGCCCCACGGCCCACTCTGTCTTCTAGAACATACAGCACCCCTTCTCCGTTCTCCATTCTGATGAGCGATTTCTTCAGTTTCTCTTTGATGTGGTCTCAGAAACTCAAACTCATTCTTAAACCACCATTTCTTTCACTCCCTGTTTACCTGTCCACCAGGTAGAGTCAAATTTGTTAACAGCTGTCCACTCCCTGCGAGATCTGGCCCCAGCAGATGTCTGTCTGTCCTGCTGTGCGCGCATGCACCCCCGCCCCCACGGTGCGTGTTCACTGTCACCGCCTCGCCTCCAGCCTCCAGCGTTTGCTCTGCTCCAGGACTCTCGCCTTTCCTCCTGCTCTACCGCTCAGTCCCTGCTTGTCCTTTAAGGCCCAGCCACATCCTGTCTCCTGCTCAGTTGTCACCATTCAAGACCCTCCACCATTCACTCCCCTCAGATCTCGTGCTGATACTTCACTCGCTCCAGAGTCACCTTTTTCCTTTATTATGAGGCTTGGTCTCCCCCACTGGACCATCAGCTCCTTTAGGATGGAGGGTGCATCATGGTTTTCCTTATTCCCCCATAGGGGAATGTACAATATATAATAGAATATTACATATATGAATATATATAACCAACATATGTAAACATATGTGATAGAAGTTCAGGCCACTTTCGTTCAGTGGTATTATATGACACCCATTCCCACCTTGTTTCATTGTTGAGTTTTAATCACCGTTACCCAGTATTTATCTTTCAGACTCTAGAACGGTACTACCCTGTACGGGAGTCCCTAGCCACATATGGACATTTGCATCTACATTTGAATTTAATTTGAAATGTAGCACTAGCCACATTTAAATCTTCATAGCCACGTGTGGCTAGTGGCTACTCAAGTGGACAGGACAATATAGAATATTTTCATCATTACAGAAAGTTCTAGACGGATAGAGCCAGCTTGGGGTCGGACCAGCTGGTGCAGACTTGGGCACAGTCAGCAGGCAGCAAGTCCCTGCAGTAGAAGTGCAGGCAGCAGCCAGCAAGTCCAGATGCTCGTTCTGGCTCCATCACGGGGCGCGTGACCTTGAACGTACAGCTTAATGTTACTGAGGCTCATTTTCCTCATCTGTAAAACTGAGCAAACAAGAAGCGCCCTGGCTAGAGGAGGGTACAGCTCAACGGTAGAGGTGTGTGCTGAGCATGCACAAGGTCCTGGGTTCAATCCCCAGTACCTCCACTAAAAAATAAAATACAGTAAAAAAATTAATTAAAAAATACAGAAAGAAACCTAATTAATTACCTTCCCCCCACCCGCAAAAAAAAAGTGCCCTGGCTCCTTTGCTGGGTTACTTTAAAATGTCAGTGAGAAAATATATACAAAAAGCACTTGGAAAACTATGAAAAAATGGACATGTAAGCTGTTATCAAGTTCTCTCCCTTACTGGTTTTTGGTTATATTACTAACCCAGACTTTGTTCAAGGATACACACACGCACACATATACATTACGTGTACATGTAGACATAAACATTTTATATGATACTATAATATGTATGTGTACAGTCAATTGACTTTTAAACCCACGCTGTTGTTTTCTAGTTGGCTGGACTCCTCGCGTTCCCTTATGGAACAAGGCATCCAGGAGGATGAGCAGCTGCTGTTACGATTTAAATACTACACTTTCTTTGACTTGAATCCCAAAGTAAGATACTTTTTCTCCATTCTCTCTCTTTTTTTAATGTGAATGCATAGAAGTATAAAGTTGAGTCATTTAAGTTGTCCAGATTAGGATTAATTTGTGTCCTCTTCTGCTGTAGCTCTGCACCATTAGACCAGTAAATGTATACTGGTCTCTGGATGTTCACCTTTTAGTCCCTAGTGAGCATGACGAGCTGCCCCAGAGTTGGAGGGAGTCTCTACAGGGACTTCGTGCCCAGCAATGGGATGCACTGTCCCTCTCCATTCACAGGGACAAAGGAACAGGAGAGAGTGGCTCATGGAGCCAGAGCCCTTCATGCTTAGGAAGGAAGGCGTTCTCAGGACCCAGGCTGAGAGCGGGTCCTGGTGAACGAGGCAGGTCGTGGGGATGGCACACACCAGGCTCCCCGGCGCGATGCTGAAGGAGTCTTGGGTGACGAGGAGGCGGGATCATCTGCAGAAATAAAGCCCCCAGCTGGTTGCCAACTCCCATTTTAAGTGCACATCTCCCGCCTGTGGGTTCCTGGGACAGTTGAGGTGGTGAAATTAGTCTTGTGAATATCTGCCCTTTCCTCGCGCCATTCTCCCTTCCGTGGAGCTGTGAGTCAGCAAGTCAGTGGCCATTTACTACTGGGCGCTTGTTTGGGGGGCCTGCCTCGAGCCCTCTCTTCTGTGTCCATCCCTTCCTTGTGCACAGCAGGGTTTCTGCCTCGTGTCACTGTCTTCTTGGTCCTGGTTTTAAGCCTGGTCCTCAAAGGCCCATCTCAGCTCCCACTGCATCCCTAATTGGCGGCTTCTCCAAAACAAGCCCTATTCCATGTCGTTTCTGGGGAGCTCTTGTTCAGCCTTTGGTTTAAATCCGACTTAATGCCCACGGACCTCACTTGTGTCTGGAGTGCAGAACTTCCCATGAATCATGGTAAGAAAGCAAACTTTGGCTCTTTTTGGGTAAAACCTTCGGGAGAAATTAATGTTACAGCTTCTCCTAACCCACTGTTTTAATTTTTTTAAGGGCACCGTAAATTATACAGCTATATTCAGGTTTTCTTTTTTGCATTGTCTGCTAGAACCAAATCTCTGCATTTTCTGTGATGTCATTTTTAGCTCTCATTCCTGCTCAGCTTTACCCTTTTTCTTGCCTAGTTCCTAGCCAACTTTAAGGTACTTTGTTGTATGCTATCTATTCTGATAAACTGCCTTAAGTTTTCTTCTGAAACTAGATGACACATAAATGAAACATACTTTTGCATTTTCTAATTGCTGAGTCAATAAAGGGGCCCCATCTTATTGATTCAAACGTGTGCCCCTGTTGTTTATATATTTATTTATGTAGCAACTGCCATGTGCCAGGAACCACCCCAGCAACTGAGAACCCAAAACTTCTGGACGTTAGAAAGAGATTTTCAAAGTTATGAAGTAAAATAATCAGATTACAAAATGGGATAATTAAAATGAACTACCAGTGACCAAAATCTTTTCCCAAATGGATATAAGTAACATATCTGTTCAATGAATTGAATAAATGATAAGGTCTAGTGGCAGTTCTCAGAACTGGCGTAGTGTCGAAGTGGTGATGCATGTGAGCATCATTTGGAAACAGCAGTGTGATGAAATAGGAAAAATCGGTGATGCTGGCTATCATGACGTCACAAGTCCTCCGTAATACTGTGGTGTGTTGCATACATTCCTCATGGAAGGAAATGCTAAATTCCCGTTGGAAGTTGGTGCAATTCAGAGGTGTAGTGTTTCCTCATTCAGGCTCATGGACCACCACGTGATTTAGACGCTCAAATCCAAGAACCCCAGATTCAGAAACCCTGCCCTGAGATCACATTCAAGTCTTAACCCCTTCTGGAAAGGAGCTTTTCTCTACTCCTGGTCACACAGGCCTTTCCCTTCTTTGAGCCACAACTGAGTGAAATTTCAGGACTCACACCTCGATTTGTAGCATCTTCATGGATTTTCTCTGCAAGTAAACTGCAGGCTCCTTGGGGACAGGGACCTTTCTGGTGTTTCTTTTGCCCTCCATCCCCACGTGCTGCAGGAGAGTGAGGCTTTTCTAGCCATCTGCTCCATGAGGGTCGTTGGAGACCCTCCTATGAATTTCCTTGCCGAGGGATTTCCCATTAAATAAATCCCTTGCTTTGGCAATTAAGCTCAATGCTAAAAATAAAGGAGCTCAGTCATCTATTCCTTCAGGAGCTTGTGAGTGACTTCACAATCAAAGAATTCAGACATGACAGAGCATCAGCATAAATATCAGAGGTGGCTGGAGCAGTGTTAAATATGTGTCTAAAAAGTGGAAGATTAAACGGAATCATACTCCCAGAAGGAGGCAAGGACCCCAAAGGAAGAGGTCACCGGGGCCGATGTCCTAGGCTCTTTGCCTCCAGCCTCCACTTGCTTAATTGGTAAGGAGTTCTCTCTCCATAGCCTGTGAACAAAACCCATTTGAATCTAGCGGCCAAATATGGGAAAACTCAGGCTGGCGGAATATGACTTGGAGCCCCGGAACAGCGATCCCCATGCACTGTAGAGTTGTCGCAGTACCCCCTACCCCCGGCTCCTAAAGAACGGAGTGCGGAGTGCTGTGAAGGGTACCACCAAGTTTAGGGCCCCTACTGTGTGCTGAGTATAGGGAGGCAGAAACTTCAGATAGAATTCATGCTTTCAAAGAGTCTACAGTCAAACCTTGAAAAGCAAAGATAGCGCCCATGAACCACTGCAGACAGACAAGGCACCTGCAGTCAGGAGCTCAATTATACAACAGGACCTGGCAGCATCTCTCCCCTGGCTTTTGGAGGAGAGAGATGGACAGGCAGGCTGCAGGACTGAGGCAGCAAATGCTGGTTAAAATCTCAGATATAGGAAAATACTAGAACACAACATTTCAAACATAATATACTTTAAAAATGCAAACTCCAGAAGCCATAAAGAAAAGATTGGTACATTTTAATGAAAACAGTGAAAATTTAATGCACGGCAAAAAACTACAAACAAAGTCAAAAAGTCATTGTAACACACACTACAAACAAAAGGTTAGCCTCTCTAAATAGAAAAGAGCTCTCCCAAATCAGTCATAGAAAGGCCACAACCGAGTAGACTAATGAGCAAAGGGTATGAACACATAGTTCATAGAAAAGGAACTATAGTGGCTCTTAGCCTTATACTGGCAAAGATCAAGAAGTTTTTGATACACTGTCTTCGTAGGAGTGTGGGGAAATTGGCTCTCTCATCTATTTGCTGCTTGGAGGTCATAGTACAAATTAATCTACTCTCTGTAGAAGACAATTTGGCAGCATCTAGCAGAATTACAATCCTGCACAGCTTCCACCCCGCAAATCCACCCCTTCGTAGTTATACCACAGTTATACTCAAATATGTGAATTGAAAAGTCTGTACCCCAAAACAGTTATTATTACATTATTTGTTTTAGGAAAAAATGGGGAATCACCTAACCACCCATCAGTAGGGAACTGGTTAAATAAATACATTATGGTCCATCCTTCTAGCGTTGTTGTTAGGAAGATTGAATCAGCTTTCTTTTGACGGGGGACGTACTCAGAGAATGTTACTGAATGAAGAAGAGCAAAGGGCAAGACGGTAGAGAAACTACCATTTGTGGGGAACCAGGCAGGGAGAGAGACTAACTTTTTACTGTACACCCTCTGTCCCTTTTGAATTCATTCAAAATGAATTCCGTCATTATATGCTCTTTTGCCCCCATTTAAATGCATTTTTAAAATATGTGAATTTAAAAAAAAAAAAACATTTATAGCTCCAATAGTTTATAGTATTTTTTTCTAATATTCAGTAGAGAAAAGGCACACGGCTTTTAATGAGAGGCCCAGAAGACACTAAAAGTGGCGACCTGGCTTCTAAGGAGTCTTAAGTAAGCTCCAAACAGTAATCCCTCCCTGAGAGCATGAAAACTCTGGGAGGTGGGTTTTGTTGTCTGTATTGTTGGTTGGTGGAAGGAGAAGGGAGTTGACTGGAATTGACCAGATGGGTAGAAATATTCTTTCAAGGAATTGTTTTATTTGGCTTGATGGTAAAGGCGAGTGAAGTATTTTTAGGTGTGGAAGCTTTTATTAAATTTTTTTCAGTCTTTCTTGACTGCATTTGAGAGAAAAGCCTCATTGGATGATTTAACTTACTCTCGCTAAAACCCCCACAGTGTCAGGAGTGCAGCGCCGTGACTGACTGACTGGCAGGCAGACAGACAGACAGACAGGTAGATATGACTGTTAGTCCAGTTCAGATTTCAGCAACCTATTTAGATTTTGTGTTTCAGCTGTGAATTACAGGCAGGGGCCCTTTTAGGGGAGGGTGGGGGTTTGGTTGCCTGGGTTTTTTGGTGTGCACTGTGCGTGCTTTGTTTAGTTGCCATATCTTTTGATTGCAGATTAATTTACATGCCATAAAATTAACCCATTTCAAGGGTACAGTATGAATTTTAGTAAATGTATATAGTTTAAATCACCACAATCTAGTTTTAAAACACGTGCAGCAGGCAAAACCATTCCTTCATACCCGCTTGTGGTGGTCCCGGCCCCCAGCCCCAGCCCACCACTGGTCTGCTTTCTGTCTCATCTTTGGCCTTTTCTAGAACTTTCACACGTGGAATCATACAGTGTGTAGTCTTGTGTCTGGTCTATTACACTTGGCACAATGGCTCTGAGGTTGACCTGTGTTTTCGCATGAGTGGATGTCCCATCCTGTGGGTGGACACATTTGGAAACATTGTGTATATCTGTTTCCCAGTTAAGAGACACGGGGTTGTTTCCAGTTTGGAGCTGGTACGAATAATGCTGCCCTGAGTGTTTCCAGGCGTGGCAGGTTTTGGTTTGTTTTGGGGGGATTCTGGGGTGAACTTCTGAGGTGTTCCATGACACCTGGCAAAGCTCACGAAACACAGACTTAAGATTCTTATGATTCCAGCCTCCTGAGAATACACACCTGGCCCTGCAGTGGCCCTTCTTTCCGAGCAGCTTTAGAAAATGCTGAGAAGGAGGAAGCCTGGGCTGCGGGTCACCGTCACTCACCTGAGCGCAGTATTCCTTGTGGTCTCGGCTCACTTTGGATTTTTTACACTCCCCATCACCTTTTTCTTAGTGTGCATAAGGTTACTGCAAAAGGAAAAACAAACTAATGCTAACCAGCCCGTGATAAATCTGTTTAGGTACTGACTATCTTTCTATTTCTACTCCGTGCTTTCTTCAATATTTTTATCTTTTTTAAAAGATACACTTAAGTGTAAACTCAATATTAGAAAAAAGAAAAGGAAAGAAAATCAAACATAGGAGTTACTGTTTAATCAGTACAGAATTCCAGTTTTGCAAGATGAACAGAGTCCTGGAGATGGATGGTGGTGATGGTTGCCCAGCGGTGCGAATATAGTCACTGAACTGCACACGTAACAATGCTTAGGACGGTACATTTTTAATGTATTTTACCACAATTAAAAGTAATTTTTAAAAATCAAACAGAAGAAGGAATTATTTCAAGTAAAAATGGAAAATAGTCCTTAACTGTGACCTTTCTCCCAAGAGGTGGCCACAGTTAACAGCTTAATGATTAACCATCCTTGCACATTTTTCCACATACATTTATAAACATATTTTTGAGCAGACTTGCAGGATCTTTGCCCCCTACATAAATTAGATCTTGTATTTGCCCTGTAGCTTGCTTCTTTTCACTTCATAGAATATCACGGCCACCTTTCCATGTCAGAGTCTACGTGTCCGACTCACTTTTTTTCACCACTACAAAATAATCAAAGGAAAAGCTAAACTCTAGTTTATCAGGACCTGGGGGTTGCCCGAAATTTTTGCTCGTTCAAAAAATGTGAGCATTTTTGTACAAGTATCTTTGATGAGGGCTCTGCATTTCTTTACAATTGTAACCATGGACATGCTCACCAGAGGGCAAAAAGACATCTAAAGATCTCGCCAGATGGCCTCCTACTGTTCTCACAGGTGTCTTGGCACCACACCCTCACCAACACCAGACATTATCAATACCTACAGCCTGGTAAATCTGATAGGAAGGCAGGAATTATGTCGTCTTGTTTTAATTTGAATTCTCTGCTTATTAGTGAGGTTGGACATCTTTTCCAATGCTTATATGGCCATTTTGATTTCTTCTGTCAATTGCCCGTTTACATATATTTGCCCCATTTTCTATTGAATTCTTTGTATTTTTCATATTGATTTATAGGAGCACTTTGTATGTAATGGATACTGTCTTTTTATTTATTGCAAATATTTTCTTTCGATCTATAGTATATTTTATAAACATATCACCTTTAGGGTATTTTTCACCATTAAAAATGTTTAATTTTTGATTGTCAAGCCAGCCTTATGCATCATAGCCTAAAGGCTTCCTGTCTTGCTTAGAAAGGGCTTCCTCACTCAAAGATTACAAAAAGTTCTCTTGTTTCCTTCTAATAGTTTTGATCGCTAGCTTTAGATTTTTAATAATTGCTTTTAGATATATAATTCACATACCACACATTTCACGTACCAAGAGTTCACCCATTTAATACGTACAAGTCAGTGATTTTTCGTATATTCACAGAGTTGTGCAGCCATCGCCACTATCTAATTTCAGAACACTTTCATCATCCCACCGAGGAACCCATCACCCATTAGGAGTCTCTTCCCATTTCCCTCCAACTCCCCCCAAGCCCTAAGCAGCCATCAGTCTACTTTCTGTCTATGGATTTGCCTGTAAATGGAGTTGCACAGTATACAAAATCTGTGGCACTTTGTGAGTTTCTTTCACTTAGCATCGTATGTTCAAGGTCCGTCCTTATTGTAATATGTATCAGTATTTTATTTCTTTTTATTGCCAAATAATATTCCATTATATGTATATGCTACATTGTATTTATCCATTTGTCAATTGATGGACGTTTTGAATGGTCACTTTTTGACTATTATGAATAATGCTGCTGTGAACATTCATGTATAAGTTTGGGGTTTTTTCCTTTTGCCTTTTTTAAATGGTGGTAAAATAAAACAATGTAACATATGCCATTTTAGCTGTTTTTAGGTCTACAATTCCGTGGCTTTAAGTACATTCACAGTGTTGTGCAACTGTCACCACTCTTTGCAGAACTGTTTCATCATCCCATATAGAAGCTCTGTCCCCATTAAACAAAACTCTCCATTCTCCCCTTTCTCTAGCCCCCAGTAACCTGTATTCTACTTCCTGTCTGTGGGAATTTGCTTGCTCTTGGTACTTCATGTAAGTGGAATCATATGATAATTGTCCTTTTGTGTCTGTCTGATTTCACTGAACTTCAGGGTCCATATAGGTTGTAGCATGTGTCAGAATTTCTTCCCTTTTTAAGGCTGAATAATATTCCATTGTATTCCATTGTACGTATAGACTACATTTTGTTTAGTCATTCCTTTATTGATAGATATTTTGGTTGTTTCCACCTTTTGGCTATTGTGAATAATGCTACTATGAACATTGGTTTAAAAGTATCTCTTTGAGTCCCTGTTTTTATTTTTTTTTCAGTGTGTACTTATGAGCAGATTAGCTGGATCATATTCTATGTTCAGCTTTTTGAGGAACCACCAAACTTTCCGGTGGAGGCTGCACCATTTTACATTCCCACCAGCAATGCACAGTTTCGATTTCTCCACATTCTCGCCAACATTTGTTATCATCTGTCTTTTAGATTAGTCATCCTAGTGGATGGGAGGTGGTATCTCATTGTGGCTTTGTATCTTTAGACTCTTTAATCTATCTGTAATTTATATATTTTGGAGGGAGTAAGATTGTTTTGTGATTTTTTTTTTGTTTGTTTTTTGTTCTCCAAATGGCTAGGCTATTTATGGACTATTACAGTGTTGAATTCTTTCTCCCCCTGCTGATATGAAATGCCTTTTACTTTATACCACATGTATCTACATACATAGGTCTGTTTCTAGATATCGCTTTATCGGCATTTTGTCCATCACTGTACCAATACCACACCAGTTTAGTGACTGCAGCTTTATTGTGTGTTTTAACATCTGGGAGGACAAGTGTCTCCCCAACATTGTTCTTTCTCAAAATGTTCTTGGAGACATTTGAACATCGTCTCTTCCAGCTCAACTGGAAGAGCTTGTACAAAGTTCCACCAAAAACCCTGGCCAAATGCTGGTTAGGATTGTACAGAGTATGCAGATCAGCCTGGGGACCCTTCTCCTTTGTATTAATTATCACAAAAAAAAGATTCCTCTGCCTGCTTTTCCCACCAAGAGAAGTGTGATAAAAAGGAAAAATGATGGAATCTAAGATAGGTGGGTCAGTTTGGCCCCTTAAAGAAGCTCTGGAAAATATTTTGAGAAGGAAATTTCTTAATTCAGAAGTAAAATGAGCGAGGGCAGTGGAAAGATGGAGATTGTACCTAGCAAACCCGAAGGAAGGTTCACAGCATCTGAGTAACAAGGAATGGCCTCTGTTAGTCCAGGGTAGCCGTGTTGTTAGGATGTGACCCCTCACACACACAGTCTCACATACCTGTCTCTTTCTCTAGTATGATGCGGTCCGAATAAACCAACTCTATGAGCAAGCCAGGTGGGCCATTCTCTTAGAAGAAATTGACTGCACGGAGGAAGAAATGTTGATCTTCGCAGCACTCCAGGTATGGGAGCATCAGCACCCGTCTTTGGCAGGAGAGAAAGCAGATTTGCTCTGCTTAAAGTTTCATTGTCTTCATACTAATATTTTTCTTTGAAAAAGAGCTGAAACGAGGGTAGTAAATTTAAATTCAAAATATTTCTCATAACCCACCCACGTGCACATCTTAAAGGCATCAGTCTTGAGGTCCTTCTCTCGTCCGTACTACAAGGTCACCCAGTGATGGAGAAGAACTGAGTCTGAACATGACTCACCATAAATCTCAAAATAAGTTAAGTTGAAATGTCGTTTTCCCTGCATCGACAGGAGCTCTCCTCCCAGGAGATGCTCAGTGTTACAGGGGAGTTGTCTTCAAAGAAGAAATGGCTGATGGATTCACTGGCGTTTATAATGTTTCTAAAACCTCTGTCTTCACTGTAGTATCACATCAGCAAATTGTCGTCATCAGCTGAAACGCAGGGTTTTACCAGCGAGTCTGAGGTCGACGAAGTAGAAGCAGCACTTTCTAATTTGGAAGTGACCCTGGAAGGCGGAAAAGCCGACAACACTTTGGTATGAGCTTTTCTGATAACTCCGGATTGTGACTTTGCTCTGACTGATCGACAAATACAGACGACCAACTTTTTAAATTAGAAATAAGAGAATGATCTGTCTGATTCTGGAAAAAGAAAATAACTCTCTTTGTCTGACAAACTTAAGCCTAGCAAGAGCTGACCAGTGTTTCTCAGATCAGCTGTGAGAGACTGTAAGATATTTTCATGGCTCCCAATGACAATTTCTTTGTATTGTATTTCTTCCTAAGGATAAGCTAGCTTGGTATGAGGGAAAGACTGCTGGGGGCTCCATTTCACTAGTGGGGGGCATGAAATTGGCCCCTTAATGTAAGTCTAGAAGAGTGGGTACCTGTGAAAATAGAAAACAAAAATGCTTCACAGATAAGATGCCTTATTATCTATTTTCCTAGTCATACATTTCAACTGGGCAAGGTTGGACATTATGAAAATTCCTGAACCTTTTTGACTTTAGGAAATAAATTAAAACCCCTTCAGTGAACCATAAATAACACTTTTTTTAATCATTTCTTACTCCTTATCCAGGAAATGTGGCTGAATGTCACCTTTATAATTGGAACGCCCCTCCTTGTTTGATTTATTCATTGGGAGCCACCCATGTGTTTAACTTCTTCAATCATGGGAGTAATTGTTAGTTGAATCACATTGAATCAGAGAGGTAGATTCACTGTTAATTGCACATAAATAGCAATAGATTAAAATGAGTCGCTCTATTTTTATGTATGTAACGTGCATTCTCTTATGATTAAATTCCTTAAAATGGGAAGTTGGTATCATGCAAAAGCAAGTATTTTGAACAAACTGAATTCCAAGATTCTGTCGAGATTCAGAGCCCTGGACTCCATTTATGGGAGACACAGGCCTGGTGAAACTGGGGTCCTCTTTTTGTCTAAAGCGATACAATGGAAAGTTATCCTTCTTAGAGGAAAAGAAAAATTCCCTCCTCGCTTCCCTCGATATTTTTATGTGACGCCAAGCGATAGGCTTTTCAGTTTGAAAATAGGCACCAGTCTGCCCTGCAGAGTGGACTTTGAGCCACGCTCCCTCTGAGAGTTTAATCAGTGAACTAGGCATCACTAGGTTCACCCTGCTGTGATGTAAAAACTGTGAAATATTTCATTTGTTCATGAAAGTAGTAGTTTCTCACTCAAATTTTTAACTTGAATGGTAGTGCTCGGTCAGTTTCCTTAATCTCTTTTTTTTTTTTTTTTGAGAGGGGAGATAATTAAATTTTTTTATGTATTTATTCTTAGAGGAGGTACTGGGGATTGAACCCGGGACCTCATGCATGCTAAGCATGCGCTCTACCACTTGAGCTACACCCTCTGCCTGTCTGTTTTTTCATTTGTATAATATATGACACAGAAAAGTGAAAAAAAAATGTACAGCTTAACAAATTAGAATTCAATCGTTACCCAAGTCACCACTCAACTCAAGAATTAGAACTCTGCCCGTCACCCCAGAAGCCCCACATGTGCCCCATCCTGGTCCCAACCCTCCCCAGCCCAACCCCCAAGGTCACTACTGGAAATGCACCTAGTGTGACGAGGAGCAGAGGTTTTCACTTTATTTCATTTTAATTAATTCAAATGTAAATGGCTGCTACGGGCTGGGACAGCGCAGGTACCAGGGCTCAGCACCACGCGTCTGATCACTGTTTGTGAAATGTTATTTCCGTTTCCTCAGGAGGACATTACTGATATCCCTAAACTGGCAGACAATCTCAGATTATTTAGGTAAGTCACCCTTGAAGAGGAAAGAGGTTAACTCATGGCAAAATCTTGCAGGTAAAGAGTCCACGGGCCTAAATTGAACATCCATTAGGCAGATTTGAGGGTCAGAGGTAAGAGATGAGCTTGGCATCAGACAGACAATGGATAGAAGCCTAGCTCCACCGCACACACCAGCTGGGTGATCTTAGGCATCCTTGAGCCTCAGTTTCCTGATCTATAAAGTGGGGCTATACCTCCTCTTGGGTTTGTTGGGAGGATTAAATTAAATCATGCATATGAAGCCTTGAGCATGATGCCCAGCTCATATTACCTGCTCACTAAATAGTGGTGTAAACATGGCCAGTGTCGGTGACAGTGAGCGCATGTGCCAGACTGGAGTTCCTTCTCCAGTCCACCTGCCAGACTGAGGACTGACACCATTTGAAGGCTCTCCATGATTTAAAAATCAGTTGTTTCTAGAACTTTGATCCTGGGCTTATAAAGAATGGTCACCTTAGTTTATCTACCTTTGCCTGTTAAAGCATTTCTGATAAACTCCCCAGTCACCTCAGGACAAGCTGAAACTGTTCAAAAGGCAGACAAGTTTTTAATTTAATGGAAAGAAAGGACTGCCGCATTTGTGATGGTGCCAAGGTGTGTTGGGATGAAAGGGTAAGGTCCCTTTGAAGTTCTATCAGTTGCTCACGGCACTTTATGGTTTGTTGACTTTTCTTGACAAACTGACATGTCACTGAGTCAGTTGGCTTGAAGAGAAACACCAGTTGCTTTTGTTAACACCCCATGCAAAGAAAGACTTGGAAAGAATGAACAATGAATCAGCTATAAATGAGAAACAAGCATCCAAAGGTAACAGTATTTGTCACTACAAGGGTTCTTTTTTTAATGTGATCATAGCACATGGTCCAAAACAATTCGTGTAACTTCTGGGCACAAGTAGCTGCAACCACACACATTGTTATAGTCAGAGCGACAGAAAAAAAAAAAAATTTCGAATCCACAAATATATCTTTATAAATTATTAATAATTGTTCTTGAAAGAAATTCGGTTGCCATATTCTCTGTGAAGAGCAAATTGAGCTCTTCACAAACCAAACGATAACAGCCTTCTTCCTAGAAATGTTGTCAATGAAGGAGATGATGTTCCGAAGCTAAGCCCTGTACCCGCAGCCCTTAGGACGACTCATGTTAAAACTCACAAAGTTGCCCTCATATTTGGCCAGTGGGACACTTTATCTCCCAAAGGTCTCAAGGGGTTGAATATAATATGTAATATGGTTTATGGAAGAAGTAAATGAAGGAGGGAAAGAGGAATGAAACAGAAAAAGGAGACAGGAAGGGAGGAAGGAGGTCAGAGAATGAAGCACTGTTCCTGGTGGCTTTGTGATCCTCAAAGACTCTCCGTTTCCCTGGACCTCCTTTCCTCATCCGGAGAAGAGCATTGAACTAGCCCTTTGATTTTTAATGTTTTTTCTTTAAGCTCTCTTTTTCCCTAAACAACATCTTTTGAGTCACTATGTAAATCGTGGACCTCACTTTCTGGCAACACGGCATCTGATCTAATGCAAATCTCAATCTTGCTTTAAATTCATCGAATGTTGGACAAAATAAAAATGGAAGAATTATCAATACAAAGTTGATCTTGAAGTGAGACTGGGAGATCTCAGCTTACAGGAAATGAAGAGGGGATCTAGTTCTGCAAATGAAGCCTCAGCTGCACAGAAGGATTTGGCCGTGGACACTGATTCTCATAGCTTGGAGCTAGGATCTTAATCTCCATACAGGACTAGGAGATGAAGCCTTAAGATGCGATTGACTTATGTAAGGCAGTGAGCCAGGACTGAAGCCACTGCCTAAAGACAGAAACTTGCAAGAGTTGCCTTCTCTGTTGAACAGAAAGTAGAAAAACTCTCCATCAGCCACAGGAAGATTAAGGAAGTTCATCCTTGCATGGAGTTCTGTGTGGGGAAATGAAACGCCTCTTGGAAAATCAGAGCTAATGTCTGTGCCATACCCAGATGTAGATCTAAATTTAAATGCCTTATATGATAAGAATCCTGAAAATAAAATAGAAACTGGTCCAGAACCACAAAACTTACAAAGCCCTACCAATGTAACTTGGTAGGCAAAAACACTTGGAGGGAAATACGCACAATCTAGCACGCGTGGGACTTCTACTGAGAACAGTAATACTACCGCCCCCCCCCACATACACACACAAAACTCTCAGTAGACCCAACAAATAATAGCATTAGCAGTTTCAATAATTTTAGATAATAAAACAATCAGAAGAAACCACAAAATGAGTATGTTGAGAATCATTGAAAGGTAAAAATTGTAACGAAAGGCAATTTTTGAAACTCTAGAAATGGAAAATACAGTTATAGAAATTTAAAATTGAATGTGTGCTTTATACATCAAGTTTAAAACACAAAGAGAGGACTTAGAAAGGCAGAAATGGAAAATATGACACAAAGAATGAGAAGATTCAATATAATAGCTACTAGGAGTTTCAGAAGGAAAAAATGACGAAGGAGCAAACATTCGAAAGAAAATGCTTGAGAATTTTCATAATTGTTGAAGACAAAAATCCTTAAACTCAGGAATCACAAATCCTAACAAAATAAATCCGTATAAATGTACTTCTTGATGCGGCCAAACACTGGCAAGAGAAAGTCTTTAAAATCTGAGAGAAAAGACAAATTTCCTACAAAGGAGAAAAGGGGGAGGGTGGGGTGCAGCAGACTTCTTGTTGGCTGGAATATATTTCGAAAGGGCTAAGAGACGGTACCAGTCAATCTAGAACGTTATACCCAAGTCAGTCTTTCAAGATTCTCCTTGCTGCAAACCCCTAAATATAAACCAGACAAGATACAGTCCTAATAGTCAATTACATATTTAATGAAAACAACGATTTATGCCCAAACTGTTAAGATTTAACCTCAGCTGGAGAGACTTCTTTGGAATAAATAAAATGGCTTCACAACAGGGGTTATAGAGAGAGAAGGTACACGTAAATTCATTCATGCATTCATTCATGGTCAAGTTACAGTGGCAAGGAAGTTCCGGTCAGACATACACACCATGCTATAGAAGACTGTTATGAAGAGGAGACTCAAAATCAGAAAGTGGAAATTAGTAGCCTTGTTTCAATAAGAACCCTCACAAACAGGTAGATGGCATAAAATTTGAACATTGTGATTTAGCAAACACAGCCAACAGTGTACTTCCTCACCTGGGGTTTGTATAACTGAGTAATCATCTCCCTTCTTGAAACAAGCTGAAATTTTCTTACCTACTTACTTTTAATTTATGTGTGTGTAGGTTCTGTAACGTGTATATTATATGACAAATATTACAAATAAATAATCATAAGTATGTTAGAGGGTCGGTACCCAAAGTACTTAAAGATGGGGGATGCCCAGTTTTAGTTTGGAGAGCACTGATCTAGTGTGTCTCAAACTAGGGAACCACGTCAGGAGAGCTTACTTAAAATGCAGGTGCCTGGGCCCTCACCTGGACCTGCTGAATGCGACTCTGGGACGGGCCAGGCTTGCGTGTCTCCAGCAGTTTCCCTTCCAATTCTAATGAGCACCAGAGTTTGAGAACTGTTTTTTCTAGAAAATAAATCCCACTCCTTCGCTGGACACTGAGACCCGCATGGGCCTGGCCTCCCTGGTGTCCTGTCTCCCCCATCCCCATCAGGGAGATGCTGTTGCCATGGAAACTGCCCCTGTGCCCATTTCTGTTGCTCAGCCCAGCGTCCAGTGGGAGGCTGATGTCCAGGACTTGTTGACCCAACTCGTACTAGCAAGGCGCCCAGCTCTGACTCACCTCTGCACTTTGCACCTGCAGTTTCCTGAACTTCCTTTTTGAAATTTCTTTTCCCTGTTCCTCCCATCAAATTCTTACTGATCCTTCATTCTGTCCTTTAATCCTCTGTCACTCGTGACTCCCATATCCTTGTTGTATGACTTACCATATCTTATTACATTTATTTACTTGTGCATCTCCCTCTTGAAACTGTGAGCTCCTTGAGGGTTCAAGAAACTGTGTCTTGGGTTTTTTTGGTCATTTTTGGGATAACATTCCTCGTTGCTTACTTTTTGGTTTTTTAAAATTTATTTTTATTGAAGTAACATTGGTTTATAACACTATATAAGTTTCATACGTACAACATTATATTTCTACTTCTGTATACCGTTCAGTGTATACAGTGTACTCACCACCAAAAATGTAGTTTCTATCACATACAGTTGACCCCTTTATTACCAGTGCACCCTCCCCCCACCCCTCCCCCTCTAGTAACCACTACTCTGATCTCTGTATCCACATGTTTGTTTTTCTTTGGTTTATCCCTTTATTTTATCTCTTCATTTGTTTACTCACTTTTGGTATCCCACATATGAGTTGAAATCACACAGTATTTGTCCCTCTCTGTCTGGCTGATTTCGCTCAGCCTGACAAGTCACACCGCAGTGGTATGGATGTGTAGGCTGAACTGCAGAACATCATCTCCTTCATCCAAAACATCCAGAGGAAGAACATTGTCCTCATTTGGTTCGTGAAGAGCTCAGTTTGCTCCATGCAGAGATTGTGGCAATGGAATTTCTTTGAAGAACAATTACTAATAATTCACAAAGGTGTATTTGTGGATTCAAAGTATTACTTGTCCAAAATTATATATGAGTGGGGTCTAACACCAAGCTTCCTCTCTTCCTTCTGTTCTTTAGTGTGGAAATCCACCCCTCTGGCATGAGACACCCCAGTCCACCCCCAAGACCAGGATTGTTCCACTGAACCACATACAATTCCTGTTACCTTTTCTCTGCACCCCCTCCCCCGCTCCCCAGCTCTCCCTCTCATGTTTTCTATTTTGAATGACCCAGCTGAGACCTGCCCCTGGCACCACCCACCCACATTGTCTAGCCCAGAGTACAAAGTTTCCTGGCCACAACGGATATCACAGTTGGAGATCTTCCCCCAGAATATTTTTAATAATTGTAATATCTGTATAGGTTAGCTGTAGATTTTGGTGATTCCCATGGCTCACGGGGAATTTTCCAGTGGTTTCTCTTACGGGTCAAGAGGAAAGTACGGAACAGTTTGCTTACTGTTATATCTGATTTTTATGTCTGGTAATTGGAAGATTGTGCTGTCCGTATGGACAGCTTTTTCAGATGTAAGAACTAAACTGAAATTTGGGTGTCACCAGGTTTGTGGATGTTTCTTACATCATCATCATCACACTAGTACTAGGAGTAGTAATAATTATTGAGCACTTCAGTTCACAGACCTCTGTGAAGTTCAGGTACTTTGCAGAGATGACCTCTTATCATCGTCACAAAAACCCTGTAAGTTGGAAGCTGATACTCACATCACACAGAAGCGGTCACGTGCCCCAGGCAGATGCATTGTCTTTCCCAGGGTCACACTGTTGGACGGTAGCAGAGCCAGAGCGTGGCCCTGGGTGGTCTAACTCCTGAGATTCTGCTTTAACTTCTACATCTCCCCTCAAAACTCCATTTTCAGTTTTTAAAAATGAGTTAGCAGTTTGAAAATGATCCTTAAAAATAAAGAGGATGTTGTTTGAAAGGGTCTTTAGAGCCTCTTAATTCACTTGAATTTATAATGTGTCTTGCATTTCTGGATGTTTTTTTAAATGCTTACTGTTCTTTGATTTGCAGGCCCAAGAAACTAATATTAAAAGCATTCAAACAATACTGGTTCGTCTTTAAAGACACATCTATAGCCTACTTTAAAAACAAGGAATTTGAACAAGGAGAACCAATAGAAAAACTAAATCTTAGAGGTAAGAGGGTAATACGTCTTGGTATGGCTTGTCATGGCCAGCAAGCAGATGAAGGCTGAGGATCCCCCCCAGGGAAGCAGGGTTCACTCCCAGGGGAACCTCTGCGTGTCACTGGTTTCAAACCAGGAGCCTGTCTGCAGCTCCTCTTCCCCGTGAAGCGTGGACCCGGAATGCAGCCCAGTGAATTGTTATTTTCATTATGCTGTCCCTCTTTCCCAGTGTGTCCAAGTCTCTGACGGGGTGATAACCAGTGTTGTAAAGGTAGCACCTGACACATTGTGCAATCCTAAAGAGCTTTCTGAATTCCAGAACAGTTATGTTTAATTCAGTGTCACCTTCGTGCCTGTTATGATTTCTAATTAACAGTGGCTGTGAGCATATTGGTAGCTCCATTAACTGAAAATGTAATTAACTAGTGCACTCAATTCCCTTCTCATTGTGACAGAGAATTCCCCTGCTTTGATTTATTTCAAAGTTCACCTTCAGTCATTGTTTCTATGAGTTAGAATAGCCTAATCGACCTGAAAGATGAATCTAACCAATAACATATTTAAGAAATTCGTAAGAGAAAATATTTTTATCGATCCATGCTAATTGTTCACAAGCCTTATTTCGTTAGCCTTTAATTAATGTTATCAGCTTGCTCCTCAGTGTTTCAGAAGAGAACTAAATCTGAGGGGCTTATGTTCAAAGTGGTTTTTTTTAGATGCACATCTGATATTTGTATGAGATTTCTCAGAGCTCAGTTCTGTCCCTGCCTTTTCTCATTCAGGCTGTGAAGTTGTTCCAGACGTAAATGTAGCAGGGAGAAGATTTGGAATCAAGTTACTAATCCCTGTTGCTGACGGTATGAATGAAGTGTATCTGAGATGTGACCACGTAAGTAAAACCACGAAAATGTTAAGTCACCTCACCTCTATTGAGCCTCAGGACAAACCGTCTGAGGGGTCTTCTCGGAACACTCATCAGTCAGCTACTGCTTTGTAACAAGCAACCACAAAATCACAAAGACCCACACCAATAAACATTGGTTTCTGAAGCATCTGCAAGTAGACTAGGGGTTGGGTGACCAAGCTGGTATGAGCTGGACAGACCTGCTTCCAGCCGTCCCCCTGGCCCTGATTCAGGCTGAGCCCATGGGATTTGTTCTGAGTCCCAGACTGCCTGGGAGGCTCTTCTCAGAGTGGGGGTAGAAGTGCCAGAGGGAACTGGGAACATGGGGGACCTCCTGAAGCTTAAGTGTGGAGTTGGTACACTCATTTGCACCCACATTCCATTGGCTAAAGCATGTCCATGGGCAGGACCTAAGTCAGGGGGTGGGAAGTTACACTCTGGCTCTGGTGGGAGGGACTGTAAAATTCCAAGGCAAGAGGTGTGGACACCAGGAGGGTGGAGATTGAGGTCAGTGATTCAGTAAACCACACCTACTGTTGCTCTGAAGAATTAATTCCACTCTTTACCTGCATCCCTTGGCTTCTGGGGCGACTCCCCTTCACTCCCTGCGGTACAAGTGAGTACAGACGTAAAGAACAGTAGAAGCCACCACTCAGTGGTTCAGATCCATCGATGAACCTGATTCCTTACACAAGGGGTTAGAATCTTTACTTGGGGTAGGCCAAGGTGGAAATAAGATGGGAAATCAGGTCATGATTTTTCCTCATTTTCTTCTGTCATAGAGATCAGATGTGATACGAAAATGAAAGTAGGTCTCAAAGACGCTGTCCAGTAGTTTGGGTTTTCAGCTGTCTCTGCTCCACTGCACTCCTTTGTGTCCTTGGTTTATCTTTAAACGCAAAGTTCCACACATGGAATTTCTCAAAGGGAACATTCCCGTTCTGTGGCCCCTTGGTATCTAGAAATGCAACTCAGGACTCAAAAGCTTCTATTGGGTGTTCAACTGGGTGACTTAACAGCCACTCAGAATGCGTGCCACTTCGCATCTTCTCTTGCAGGGACGGTGCTGGTTTTGTATTGATTAGAGAAGTGAAAGCACAGGTCCTGCTCTGTCCCCAGCAGGGCCGCTTTGCACTTGAACGTGCTTCTCAGCCCTCTGGTATCTGCTGCAGGAGAATCAATATGCCCAGTGGATGGCTGCCTGCATCTTGGCCTCGAAGGGCAAAACCATGGCGGACAGCTCCTACCAGCCGGAGGTCCTCAACATCCTTTCATTTCTGAGGATGAAAAACCGGAACTCAGCATCTCAGGTGGCTCCTGGGCTCGAAAACATGGACATGAACCCGGAATGTTTTGTGTCACCTCGGTGTGCAAAAAAACACAAGTCTAAACAGGTACTCCCACTCTGGTTGGGGTGATTGCCATGGATTCTGTATTTTCTGAAATAAAAGGAAGAATTAAAATGTTCAAGACCATCACAAAATCAGCTGGTGGGGGAATTTGATTATGAACTGGATATGAGGTGATACTAAGAAATTATTCTGAATTTTGTTAGTGGTGACTGTACGGCTTACTGAACATGGCAATATTCCCAGAACTAACCTAATTTTAAGACGATGATTGAGTCTCCACAAATGACAAATTTAAATTATGCTTCCATGAGAGGGGGTTAAAAGGTACATAGATAAACTGATTTAAGTAGAACCATTGTTTGGGGACACTCCACAGACCCCCAGAAAGAAGAATTCAGAACCTCCATCTGTGTGAAGCCTAGAAGCTTATATGTTGGCTATCTTCATGTTCCTCCCCAGTGATTTGCGTGTATTATAGAAAAGGAGAATGAATGAATGAATGAATGAGAAGGAATTGTCTTTGCGGAGCTGCAGTTGGGCCTTGCATTCATTCTTGTCAGTGGGGGTCTGGAACCAGCAGGCTGATGGTTGTAGGCAGTCAGTGCCTGCGGAGGAGAATTTGATGTCTCCCGCTCTGCTTAGCTGGCAGCCCGCATCCTGGAAGCCCACCAGAACGTGGCCCAGATGCTCCTGGTGGAGGCCAAGCTGCGGTTCATCCAGGCGTGGCAGTCTCTACCTGAATTCGGCCTCACCTACTACCTAGTCAGGTGATTACCGTGTTCTCTTGCCTCTCTCACTTTCTGTTCAATTTTAAGTGGTTTCCTTGGGGCCCAGTTGATTCTGATTTGGTCTAGAATGTAGAACTCCTTTTTATCATTATTATTTTAGAATACTGTCCTTCCACAAACGGCCCAGACACTTTTGGCTGCTCATAACGGTCTTCCATGCCTCTCTGCTTCTCCTGCGCCCCCTGGGTTTCAGCTTAGCAGCCAGAGTGGTCCTTTCAAGACCTCAGTCAGACCACGTCAGGCCTCCGCTCGCCACCATCAGAAGGCATCGTGCCACACTCAGAGTAAAAGCCAGATCCTGACAGTGGCCTCACAAGACCTTAACTCTGGAATTTCACATCCCCTCCCCTCCTCTGCTGTGCCCAGCCACACTGGCCTCCTGGCAGGGCCTTGACATGCAAAAGAAAAAAAAAAAAAAAGCCCTGGCCTTTGCACTGTCTGTGCCCTCTGCTCTAATACTCATTCCCCAGATAGCCTGGCTCACTTGCTCACGGATATCAAATCTCCCTTCTCACTTAGCTCTTCCCTGTCTCTTTAAAGTGTAGCAAGCTCCTTGCCCGTATTCCCTGGGCCACTTCTGTGCTTTGTTCTCCTTTGTGACCTTACCTGCCTCGTTCATGACTCTCTCCCCACACAGAATACAAGTTCCAAGTTCCATGAAGCCAGTAATTTTCCCTCTGTGTAGGTCACTGCTGTAGTCCCGCTGCCCAGAAGGGAGCTGGGCGTGGTTGGTGCTAACTTTGAATTAACAGACTTTTTTTGGAGGGGTCATTTAGGTCTATTTATTATTAGGGTTTCTTTCTTTTCTTTCTTTTTTTTTTGATAGAGGTACTGAGGATTGAACCCAGGATTGAACCCAGGCCCTCCTGCATGCCAGGCACACACTCTACCATTTGAGCCACACCTTTTCCCCTTGACTTAGTTGACTTAACCTTCTCTTGGTTTGCTTTCCTCTGATGTCAGTCTCACCTTTCATTCCTCCTTTTCAGTCTTCATATCCTCTATATCATAATAAAAATGCCCTTCTGTGGAAAGTTAACCCGTCATTGTCTACTCTTCAGAAATGATTTAGAAATGTTGATATTGTGTTTAAGAAGTTGCATGTGAATGGACATAAGGTTACAGGAAGCAACCGCTTCTTTGAATTAATTTTCTTTTCAGATTTAAAGGAAGCAAGAAAGATGACATTCTGGGAGTTTCATATAATCGGCTGATTAGAATTGATGCTGCCACTGGGATTCCAATTACAACATGGAGATTCACAAATATGAAACAGTGGAATGTAAACTGGGAAATCCGGCAGGTAAAGTGGAAGTTTCTCATATATTCAGTGTTGAGCCTATAAATGTGTCTTCCCTCCGAACTGCAGATTATTCTGTTTTTTGAAAAGGTGTTCTTAGAAACCACAAGCATGTGGTAATTGTCTGCTAAAATAATCACATGCAGTTCTGGGCAGTTTCCGAACAACTACAAGCCAAATGCTTTTGGATTAACACAAGTCGGCTTGGTCTCCATACAGACAGATTCTAAAATTGCTGAGAAGTTTGATTAATTTCCTTCAAGTCAGCAGGGGATTATGTAAGATTTAGGCTGATAACTACTTAGCAGAAACCACCTGAGATTGTAACCATCATACAAAATAAATCCAAAACAGGCCTCATCTGACTGGCTGCCAAGAGGTGTAACTGGCTGAGAATTCAGCCCACGTGGATAGTATTCCTGTCCCCAAAAGGAAAAAGTGCCTAAGAAGCCTGCAGGGTGCACAGATGATGGAGGAAAGCTTAGCCTGTGGGTTCAGGAGCCCTCACCCCCGTCAGCTCCACCCTAGGAACCAGGTCAGGCCAAACCTGCATCATGGGACCTACTAGACAAAGTCAGGGACACCTGAGTGTCGTGGTGATCTTAGACATTCTGCTCTTGCTAATCCAGACTCTCTTACCTCATTCCTTTGGCATTTCCCATTTTTCCAGTAGAAGACCATCAACGTAGGGGGAGGTTAAGAGACTCACATTTTTTTTTTTTTTTTTAAGAACCGTGGCTTCTCAGCAGGACTGTTGACTGGCTAGGCGCTCATTTGTAGAAGGGAGGTCTGAGATTAGGGAGCCTCTCAGGAATGGCTCGAACACCTTGTTGCATGCCCAGGACCACGTAAATCCGACTCTGGGAGTAAAAGCTGGGATCATTGAGTCTTAAAAGTCCGCAGCTGATTCCAATGAGCAGCTGGTTCCAATGAGTGGAGAACAGGTGAAGATGCAGTTTCTCCTAGTGCTTAGAGCTTAGGGCTTGCAGCTGGGAAGGGGTGAGGGCTGTGGCTGTAGGAAAACTCATGTGGGCCCTTCCTTCTCCATTAAAAAATCTTCAAACCCCCTGCCCCTCGACACAGGGGGTGCTTAGACAGTTCTTACACCTAAACAAAAGACAGACAGGCAGACAGAAAATAGTCTTTGTTGGGAGTTAGAATGTTCTGCCAGGTGTGCTGGAAGTGCCACTAGAGGGCGCTCGGGGAGCACCGCGTTTTCTATAAGCCGTTAAGGGGAGCGGCGGTTTGACGGGGCTTTGGGAAATCCACCTGTCGCGACCTCAGCCAGCGGCCCTCCGTTCCGGGGCCACCTCCGGCAAAGCAGCTTCTTTTCCTGTCCCCCTGTCAAAGTGTGAGCGTCCCGGCGCCTTCCTCTTCCAGGTGGCCATCGAGTTTGACCAGAACGTGTCCATTGCGTTCACCTGCCTGAGCGCGGATTGCAAGATCGTGCATGAGTACATCGGGGGCTACATCTTCCTGTCCACCCGCTCCAAGGACCAGAATGAAACGCTCGACGAGGACCTGTTCCACAAGTTGACCGGTGGCCAGGAATGAGCAGAGCAAGCCTGGGCGGGGGGGTCTACACAGCCCTGGGGGGCCAAAGGCAGGCCTCCCTGGATGCTGCGTCCCCTGCCTGCACTGGGTGTGCATTCAAGACTGACAGCCTGTGTCACCACCAGGCACCCAGACCCTCCCCTCATTTCAGACACCCTGCCTGCACGTCCCTCATCTTACTTGGCCCCTTGCTGGCAGCGGTGGAAGAGGCCTCAGTTAACCTCTCCTGGATGTGAGGGGCGGGAGAGAGGAGGGTGCTGGGACGTTGCTCGAAGGCCCAGCATGTGGCGACAGTTCTGTAACTCGCAGAGCCTGCAGGCGTTACGGCTCCAAGTTGTCCATATGCTTATCTGCTTTGTTGCCAAGTTAGCAGAAAAACAAAGGTTAAAAGCGCATGTGGCAAGGACATCTTATTCCACAAACTCAGGTATGAAAAGAAATATGGGGGAAGGAGGGTAGAGCTCAGTGGTAGAGCGCATGCTTAGTACGCATGAGATCCTGGGTTCAATCCCCAATACCTCCACTGAGTAAATAAATAAACCTAGTTACCTACCCCCTGCCCTGCAAAAAAAAGAAATATGTCCTTCTTTAACAGAAGTACTTTTAACTCCCATCTGGTGAAAATGGCAGAGGGAGTCCATGCATACACTTTTATCCCAGAGGTCAAGGTCCGGGGAAAGGAGGGGTGACCTGGGACCAGTTGGTGACAAGCGGTCAGAGTAGTGGCCCTCGGTGTCATCAGTCCACAATGACACATTGCCAAGGTGACCATTAACCCATCTGGTCTTGGACACTGGTGCTATCGGGCTCCTGCCCCACCCGCAAGTCCCATTCCATCCCTGGTGCTCCCTCCGCCACCTTTAAGTCCCTCCTTAAGTCATGGTGACACAGGAGCTCAGGGAAACCCATTCCTCAAACCCAGCAGGTTTCTCACCTGCTCCTGCTCTAGGCTGGAAGATGGGTCCAGTTCTAACCTCTTCATAAAAACCACCTCCCAGCAGTGAGGCTTCCAGCGAAGTCTCCATCCCAACCCTTCAGGGAGAGACAGGCAAGACCCAGGCAGACCCTTTCACAAAGACCACCGTGTTCAAGGGCTGGGCCCCTCACTGGCTTCCACCTCCTGGACCTTTGGCTGGTCCGTGGGGAAGAGAAGCCTTTTCTCATCACCCGTCAGTGTTCTCCTGGATTTGGTGTCTGGTTATATGACTCATGGCCTTTCCCCTAAAGGCCTTTTTTTTTTTTTCCAAGTTTACACGTCTAAATTTCATTATCTCCAAGCCACAATGCCAATCACACATGCACACCCTTTAAAATGGTAACAAACAACAACACGCTTAGAGAACAAAACACAGCAAAAAAACACAGTGGACCACCAGAGACAAATGTCCCAGTGTCTTAAGGTCCGGGAATCTGGACATGCTACCCCCTGGACTGAAGAGACATCTTCAGGTTTAAGGCAAAGGGAACAGCCTACACAAGGCACAACCGCCAGCTGCCACTGGAAGAATCTTAGTTATTTCTTCCTTGGGGGTTTGAGTGCCTGTCTCCTGTCCCCACCCCTAGACTTTTTTTTCTCTGCTTTTTGCTCTGTCATCTCTGCCTTGAGACATGACTGTGGGCCAATTAACAGTTGCCTCAAATGAATAAACCCAATTACCACCCCCTAAGTGGGGAGGGTGTAGCTCAAGTGGTAGAGCGCATGCTTGACATGCACGAGGTCCCAGGTTCAATCCCCAGTACCTCCTCCAAATAGAAATAAACGAACAGGTGCCTCAATTGTCAGCTTCTGTTTTGGTTTGGCAGTGTTGGGAGGAGTGAGTTTTAAGAAGGTAACAAGCAGTACTGGGGCTAGAGGGAAATACCAGACTTCTTTTTTTTTTAATGTATAAATATTCTCCTGTCACACAGAGGACGTGGGTTGCCAGGTGAGGCAGAGACTCCCTTCACATTTTGAAGTTCTTTCAGGATGCAAAGCTCAGGGGGCCTGGCTAGACCTCAGATGCCCCAAAACACTGGGTGTTGCTTTGTTTTCCAACAAAGCCATCTGAGAAGACAGATCTCCACAGTTCTGGGGGCCACCTCGAGTCAGCCTTGGCGGGGGACCCTTAGGCCCAGAGATAGAAGCTGTCACTGGAAATCCCTCTTTCAGCCTCTCCTTGGAGGTGAATGTTAGTTAAGAATCTTCAAACACCAGCTGAACTTCTGAGGCCTAGCCGAAAGCTGGGAGGTGGCTTAGGCACTTGGAAAATCTGGTCCATGTCGTAAAGAATTTAGTCTGAAGTGTTTTGTAGAGAAACCAGTGCTGCGTGTACTACGGTAAACTTGGTGGTGACTTCTCCATAGTCCTGGGCTTCGCGGTTTTAGATCCTAGCTGGGTGCTACAGTAAAACAGTGCTCCCTGATGTGACTTTTTACCTGCCTGCTGCCACACACAGCTCTGCCTAATTTACCAAAGCTGGCCCTTCAGTACAACCCTCTTCCTTAGCTTTTCCTCCTTGTCTGGCATCTCCTTGGAAACACTCAAAAGAGTTGCCTGGTTTTAACCAAACTTTCAGGGGAGCATTTCTTCCTTGAGTACACTGCCACCTCCCGGAGTAAACAAGTGTGACAAGAAACCCTAAAAATGCTGCTATTCCAAAGAGGACTCTTTTATTTTTGAGGACTTTGTTTTCTTACATTAGGTGCAAAGGTCACCTGACTTCCTATGATAAAAAATTGAAATTAACATGTGCCTTTCAGCCCTGTTTGCTTTTTTATCTATACTACATGGGTAACTATGCATTTTTTATCTTATGTGCATTTTTTTAATTAAAAGTTTTATCTGGATTTGAATGCAGGCTAGGAGCATCCTTTCAGCGTGTTGTCTCTTTAAAAAGGTGAATATTTTTTCCACTACAAAAAAGAAGTGCAACTTTCAGGTTTAACACTTGCTTTTCCTCACAGTTCCAAGATTTGAGCTTATTCTCTGCAGTGAGATTGACTTAGAATCCTCCCGTAACCACCGGTTTCAACTCCTTTCTCATTGACAGTCACCAGATTTCCTGACGTATCATGAGTTTTTTTTATCCAGGTCTACCTTTTGGAAGAAGCATCATAGAGCAAAGAAAAGCCATAGGCAGAGAAGCATCAGAGGGCCTCTGATTTGATGGCCAGATGTCAAGGGCATATCTTTGATCTAGTGGTACATCGTACATGGTACATGTTAGAGGCAGACGGTCCATAAGGGGTAGGGATGTGCTGTTTGTAGATGTCCCTTCATGCAGTTCTCACATCCACACGTAGGGGGCAGGAACAACGTGCCTTCTCATTTTACAGAGAAGCCACACTCAGAAGGTAAAATAACTTCCCATCAGTAAGCAGTGGAACCAGGATTCAAAGCCGCGTTTGTCTTAACTCCAAAGACCACTGAGCTTAACCCAGCAAACCCCACCCTTCCATTTCCAGCCCTGCTCAGCCCTAGTGCGGACTTCTCCTGAGCTCAGTGTCCCCATGTCACACTGTAGAAGAGGGCCAGGGAGGTTAGGGGTTGGCTGCCCCAGAGTAGCTGGGGAGGTGCAGGTGGATCAAAAAGGTCTAGAAGCCACAGAAATGAGCTATCTGGTGAGTATTTTATGATTCTGGGAAAGTTTCGTTTTCAGTTCCAGGGTGGAAAAAGTAAGCAAATGAGTTTCATTTGAAAACTCATCTTTGAGTTGTAAACACTAGAAGCCAAGGCATTCTGCAATTTTTGTTTTCCGGAATCACTAAAAAAAAAATTTTTTTTTTAATGCTCTTGTAGTAAAGACCTTTTTCCCTTCCATACATTCAGCAAAGGGTGAAATGGAAAAGGAGGCGCCCTTCGACCCCTCCAGCCTCCCTGAGAGATTCTGGGGTGACACAGGGAGGGGAGGAGGCAGGGAAATCACTTGAAATAATGAAATTATAAATTTTTCATTATTCTCCCACACAAACACATGACTTTATGAAATCACATGAAATATGATCATGTGAATAAATGAAATATATATGATTTTTTTTCATCATTTCCCACACAAACATGATTTTCCCACTTCCTCCCCTTCCCCCGCTGTCACCCCAGAATCTCTGGGAATGGCAGGGGTGGGAAGAAGCTGCCTCCTCTTCTATTTTGCCCCCTCTTCCCCTTCATGCCCCTTCCTCCAAGAGCCGTTGAGCCCTGGACGTCCCAGACAAGCTGAAGGGCAGCACTTCGCCCTTTCTTGTGTTCAAGTTTCTCCTTTCTCAACACTTGTAGCTCATTGAAGCCGTGTGGCAATGCTGAGTGCTGTCAGAAGGGGACAAAATCAGCCTCTCCCGTCCTCCATCCTCACAAATGCCCGTGTTGCCCTGGACCCCGCTGGCCTTGGGGTGATAGGTCCTCAGATTTGGTTACAGTGGAACCCTTCCTGCTGAATGAAAGGTCAGATGCTAATGAATTAAGCCCTACTTGAGCCCAGGTTCCATGGAAGCCACTTTGGAAAACACTGGATTAGATGATTTAGAAGGAGCCTCCAGGAGCCTCCCCACATCTACCCAAACATCCTGTGTTACATCAAGACCTGGTTACCTCAACAAGAGGGGCTATGAAAACACACACGGCGGGGAGGATGTAGTTCAAGTGGTAGAGCGCATGCTTAGCATGCATGAGGTCCTGGGTTCAATCCCCAGTGCCTCCTCTAAAAATGAAGAAATAAACCAAATTACCTCCAACCTCAGAAAAAAAGGCCTAAATAAATAAATCACTCTTAAATAACATTTTAAAAAGGGCACTCATAAAATAGGATGGGAATTCAAGATTTCATCTGGACTCACTAGTCACACTGTCAAAAAGATTTCTAACTAAATGAATTTACTTCCTTCTGACTCGCCGTGTGACATAGAAGACCTCGAATTCCCCTACATGCCTCAGTTTCTTTGGTCATGACAGTGGAAACATCCTGCAGCCACTCCCCCTCAGGGGACCCCCAGCTGACCAGTGCTGTCCGGGGACCCTGAAGGGAGTCATTTTGAAATTTGAGAGGTGAGGCCTTGGCTGCTCTGAGATCCCTAGGACGGAAGGACGGGCCCTGGGGAGGAGACAGAAGACCTTCTGTGAGTGGAGCCCTGGCCTCAGGAAGGGGAGGGTCCAAAGCCCCAAGCCTGTGTCCTCTGACTCAAGGGCTGTGTCGTCAGAGGCCTTGGTGGCCCCAAACAGGGCCCCTGATAGGATGAAGGGAAGACAAATGAGGTTCCAGAAGGGAAACAAGCATATGTGTGTATTTATTTATATTTATATACATATGTATATATATCTCCTTGAGAAAAGAGCAGGTGATGCAGCAGGGCGGGGGGGCCCAGGCTCAACACATGGGGCGTGGTGACAGGCTGGCTGGTTTGTGCCCAGCACCTGGCTGGTAAAGGCAACCCCTACTTGTGGCCACCATGGCGATTAAGGCGGAGCAGGGACACTCCTGCAGGCGACAGGACGGGAAGTGGGGGAGCCAGTGCCGAACAGTCAGATATTCCTTTTTTTTTTTCCCCCAAATAGTCAGATATTCCTGCTCACTAAGCACACGCTCTACCTCCGAGCTGTACCCTCCCCCATGTTACTATCTCATTTGAAGGTATTTTCTCACTTGCTTTGCTGATCACATCCAGAAAATTCTCTTACAGAGTCTGAGTTTGATCATGTTTTTCACCATAATCAAAATCCAGAAACATCAGCCTGGTCAAAAAGGAAAGTGAAAAAGCAGCAGGAGAGGGAGATCAAGCCTTGGTCCGAGGGGTGTGTCTCCTCAGCTGTGAAGCCACGGTCCGGGTCTGGGTCGGGGTCCGGGTGCTTCCTTGCCGCCCTCTGTATTCCGGCATTCTGTGATCACGGTCCATTTCGGTCCCCCCACCCCACCCAGGTCAAGGCACACCCCCTACTCCGATGTAACGCTCCGGGCCTTTCTACCATGCACGTGTCTTTCTTTCAAAACTCTTGCATCACTCTGCCAACGTGACCCCAGTATCTGTGTCAGGCCACATAGTTACAAAACTCGAATTTCAGGGCCAGTTGGCAGGCTGCCATGGCTGTCAAATATGCCCCAGGGGCTAAAGGGATACCGAGGGGATAAATGGCGATGCCACTTTAGAGCCAGTGAAGTCAGCCTCCACCTCCCCAAAGAGTGGTCTCAACGACAGTGAAGCTCACAGCACATGGCTGAAGGCTCAGGAAGCTAGCACGGACCCAGGGCTGCCACTTGTGCTGCCCACGAGTCTTTCAATTCATCCTCCAGGTGAGGTAGGTATTAGCCCCATTGTACAGATTAGGAAAAGTGTGGTGGCGTCCTGGTAAATTGCTTTTTTTTAATGAACAAAGTCGATTTATTTAAAAGGAAGACTACAGAATTTGACATTGAGAGAGGTATCAAAGACCCACAGGATTTATAACTGATAAATACCAAAATGATTGGCTATAAACCATGTAAAAATACATTCCCTGGTCCCCAAACAGAACATAAATTAGGTATGGCAATTATAAAATGTTTACATACATTTCCCTTATAATTTTTAAGAACCATTCTAAAGAATTTATTTGTATAACAAATTTACCATATCCATTGATAAAAAAAAATTATTAATTTGAATTTATTATTGCTTGCCCTTTTCTATACATAACAGTGGCTTTTGTCCCAAGTTCTCCTTGAACTTTTTATTTGCCATAAAGGTCTTTTTACTCCTAATTCTTTCTACAAACAGAAGAAGGAGGCTAATCCGTCATGGATCCTGTAGAAAACAATGTGAAGAAAAGTTCTAGAGTGAACAAAAATACCGGTGAATATATTATCTTTCTGAAAAGGGGAGGATTGGGTGGCTAGCTGAGATCCATTTCTGCGCCAATGAAACAAATGGAAGTGAAACCTGAGAACAAGCAGAACTGAAGCTCAATGCCAACGTGCTGTGTCTCTGAGGCCAGCTGAGGACAGTCCCCCAAGCTCAGTGAAGCCCAGTGCACACGTGGGCTCCCTGAGGTAGCCCAGATGGTTGCTGTGAATCCCAGCTGGGTGTAGATGGCACTTCAAATGACAATGGTATAGTTTGATACGAAATTTCCTGGTAAATTTTTAATAACTCTGTGGGCGGGAGGGAGCCCTGGTTTGCCAGTTTCCCTGGCGTAGACTCCCACCACAGCCAACATGACACCAAGATGACATCACTGAATACAAAGTTGGGAAGAGGTTCAAACACCTGGCTCTCTCTCAAACACAGGGCTGAGCCAACCTCAGCACACACTGGAACAGGGTACAGAGGACAAACAACTGGTCAAGGTCACCCAGCTAAAACAGCTAAAATGTGGGACGGGAGGATGTGGACCCACACCTCTGACGTTAGCACAACTTTGGATATTCCCATGTGAACGGTGAGGTCTCATGAGCGGAGAGCCCTAGGTTGTGTTTCTCTGTGATAATATAGCCCTGAAGTGAGTTTTCACAGAACATACAAATCTCCCTAGATGTTCTTCCTCCCAGTTACGTTACACCAGATTCCAAACGTCACAATGGTGACAGTTTCCACTAAAAAATCTTCAGACCCCAACTGCTTGTCCGGTATGACATTTGACTGCAAATCTGGGTCAGAGGTGGGGTTCAGGAGGGGAAAGAGTTCTGCCTTCTTCCCAAAAGAACAAACACCAAACCATGACCTGAGACAACCCCCCAGCCCCCACGTCCGTAATGGGCTGGCCTTTGCAGATAAATGATTAACGTCAAGTCCACCAGGGAGAGGCGACTCTTCCTCAGGGACCGAGCTCTGTTTTCAGAGGCTGAGTGGAATGTTTTTATTCTGACCTTTTCCTCCCTTTATAAATGGTTCTGTGAATCAGGTAGACATCAGGAGAGCAAAGGGGCAGCCAAACACTTTGCAAGAAGCTGTTGAATAATCCGCTCCTTATAACCTGGCCAAGTCCAGCCTAGGATAAGGGGCTGTAAACGCAAGTGAATTTGGGGGTAAAGAATGTGCACAACCCAGGCACCGCTGGTCACATGTCTCCAAAATGTGTGAAGCTATACCCAGTATATCTGAGAATGTAATGCAGTCTATGGGCCAATAATTTTCAAGCCATGCTCGGGTCCAACCAATCATAATTCAACTAATTTAGTTAAATGCACACACACATAATTTTTGCATATTTCAGTTAGAATTGTTCAGCTGCAAGTGACAGAAAATCCAAAATAATAAAGGCTCAAAAACAAGAAAGAAGTTCTCTGTCTCTTCCACCTAAAACTCCTAAAGCAAGCAGAAGCCAAAAAGGCATGCCTCACCATGTCGGGGACCCGCGTCCTTTTAGGCTTTTATTCACTCTACACAGCTTCTACTCACAAAGTCATCCCATGGTCTAATGTGGCCGCTTAGCTCCACTGTGTCCCATGGCTTCAATTAGCTAGAAGGGAGATCGAAATATTTGGTCTTTATTCAAAGTAGCCATGAACTCAGTTAAAAATCAGGGTTCTTTTTCTGATAAAGGTGAGGATATTTATTGGGAGTCAAGGAGCTCCCTCGGCCATAAGCACATGGCACTGTGCTAGGCACTGCCAGCTGCTACAGATAACTCCACTGAAAAGAGTTTCTAGTCTAGCAAGAGATGGACATTGGAGCAAATAACTACATAATGCTATGTAACAGGTTCTATTCTTGACATGTGAAAAAGACATACGAGAACAAAAAGAAGAGAATGGTTAGTTTTGTTGAATCAGAGGCAAAGTAGGAAGGATTTCCCAGAGGAGGAGTCATTTAGACTTGGCCTTGGAAGGCTGAGTAAGAGTTCGCCAAGTGGGGAGAAGGGCAGGAATTAGGTCAAGCTTGGCAGAGCAGCCACTAGCAGAGAGAGCGAGCCAGTGAACGTTCTTGTCCATGAGGGGACAGACTTGCATTTTAGAAACACATGCCTGGCAGCTGATGGAGACTGGATGGAAGGGGGGGGGCACACTGGAAGTTGGAGGGTCAGCTCAGAGGCTGCTGTGACGACCAAGTTAAAAGACGCTGAGGAGGGGTGTCAGGGTATAGCTCAGTGTCAGAGCATATGGTTCAATCCCCAGTGCCTCCATTTGGGGGAGAAAAAAAACACACAGAACTGGAGCTAAGCCAGTGGAAAGAGAAGTAGATGTGAGAGCTGTCTCAGCACTAAAATCAGTGGACTTTGCAATTGTGGCCAACACTACATTTGCAAGGTATTTGGTTATTACCTACCAAAACCACTTTCCCTTCTTCCTTGCTAACAGAATCTGAATTTGACTGAGTGAATGTGTCCAGCCCCATGGATGGATCTTTATTGGTCTGCACCAGTCGTGACAATCCTGTTCCACACTTTCCAGTTCCCTTTGTAGGGAGGGGTGGCCATGTGGCTGGTTCTGACCAATGAAGCCCAAGGGAAAGTACACTATGGAGATTCTGATAAAAGGGAGATGCAGCTGGCTTCACTTTGACCTGTCCCCATTTCTTCCTGCCTTGAATGTAGATGTGATGTCCGGAGGTACAGCAGCTGTTTTGCAACCTGAAGGCAACAAGCCTGAGGATGAAAGGGTATCCTAAAGATGGTGGAGCCTGAAAACAGGAGTCAACGTCATCAGAGGACAGCTGAAAGGACACCAACAGCCTCTAATTCTGGACTTTCTGTTGTGTGAGAAAAATAAACAAATGTGTTTAAGTCACTGTTAGGTAGGTTTTCTATATCTTTCAGCTGAATGTATTCCCAGATGATTGTTGTGAACAGTAAATGGGTGATTTTGTAGAGTAATGGAACGGAGGGTTGAGCCTGACCTACAGTTTCTAACGTGGCTAGTTGGGTGGAATGAAAACCAATTGATAAGTAAATATAAAGGAGGGAGAGGAGGTATAGATAGTAATCTGTGGACATGAACAGTAAATTTGGTCTGGGTGATTCTAAGATCTCAGTCACTCCTGACATGATGTGATTCTGTGAAGTATGTGTGGACCTTCACAATGGTGCATCCTCAGAACTCCCCTTTGGAAGTTCTTAGCAAAGCCTCATTCACCTTATTTGGGATTCCCTGGCTATAAATGAACCTTCATTACTTTCATGGGGATTCAATTCAATTCAGTTTGGGGAAATATCTAAAATTAAATAAGGTAAGTTATGAGATTGTGATAAATAAAATATTTTGGTGAATGCTTTAATAAGTAGAAGTAATTCTGTTGACTGTTTTGTATGTGAGTCATAAACTCCTTCTGAAAACAATTCCAGAACAAGAATTACAAATATATTTTCAACACTGAAAGCACCATTTGCAAAAAGACACCACCTACCAAGTAACTTTGCTCAAGACCAACTCTTGCCACATTTTTTTTTTTAATTACTCTCAGGAGTTTGTGATCCAAACAGCCTCTCAGGTAAAAACAAGCAAGTATTTTCCATGTTCTCAACACTCCTAAAAAAAGAAATGATCTTAAAAAAAGAAAGAAATGATCTCAGAGTTCTAATCTTGGGTTCTTTCTCAGACTTGAATGCAATTAAGCCTAGTTCCTTCCAAGCAATAAAATGGAAAGAACAGCCCACGCCTCCCATCTAAAGGGGTGTGGTGAACAAGAGTTGGTCATCAACTTCCCAGAATTTGGAGCATCTCTTATAGGTTCCATAAATACTGGGCATAATTAATAATCACCCATAAAGTGATTTTGTCATCCATTTATTACTGAGGATTAATAATCATGTACTTACAATCTGTATTCTTTTCAACAATTACAGAAAGCCATCACTGTTAAAATCTGCTTTTCAAACACCTAACATTCCTACTCTGAAATTCCTATGTTGTACCTTTTCTTCTCAGCTTTCCTCAACACCTCCATTCAGCCAATGATTTGTAACATAATAACCGTATGTTGCTGAGCACAGTGAAGTCACCAGAGGAACAGAGCTCATCTTTTCCCTCTGCATCTGTCCTCACAACGTCTTTCTTCCCTCCTGCCCCAGTTTGAATCTTTTCCACGACAGACTTTAACAGGATCTCAAATGGTATTTTAAAATTTCTAAGCATTCTATAAATCCTCATGCTGAAATTTTACAGCCATTGAGTGATGCCTTACTAGGAAAATAAATATGAGATTCAACACTCATTACTATTTTATTTCCTCCAGCTCATTTCCTCACAGACAGCAGCACCCACTTAGATATCTGAGTCCCCCGCCTCTTCTCTGTACACCACTCGGTGAGAGCTGGCTGCCCGGAGACTTGACAACCTGGTACCATCTCCTCCCACAATCACCCCCCCCCCAATTCCGCCAGCTTATCTCTGTTGTCAGAGAAGGATGAGCCTTCAAGCTTGTACATTCCGATTCCAGCTCTTGGGGGAAGAACCCTCGGCACAGTCATCTGGCGCCTGGAGGGCAGGGCAGGGGCACCTGGTGGTGCAATCACCTGTCACCTAGGCCAGCCCACCTCACCCCACCCAGGCTGCTAGAACTGAACAGAGCTGGACAGGACCCCCTTGGAAAGCACCCATTCTGGGTCTCTGGTGCAACCTGTATTAGGAGCATGTATTTCTGGGGTTCTGGGGATGGAACAGGGACAGCAGGGGTCAGAACCCCTAGAAATTCTGCCCAGTCACCTCTCATCGGGTTTGTTACTAAGCCATACCTCTGGGAAAAGGCCACAGTGCTAATGCCAGGGCAGATGAGCTCGGCCAGCTGTGCAAATGAGCCCAGAGCCCAGAATAGAACAGTGAGAATAAGGCTGCCCTTCCTTCTCACTGGGCTATTGGACTCAGTTACGTGAGCCCAGACAAGCCAATTTCCCTCAGTGGGGCTCAGTTTTCTCTCTCTAAAATGGACCGAGAAGAGTGGAAACAGACAAGTTCTAAGGTCACTTCTAAGGCCAACGATCCATGACTCTGATTTTTATCTAAATCCAGAAAAGAAGTGTGCCCAAGTGTATAATTAGTGGCTCATTGTGTTTTTCTTGGGTTTGCTAACAATCTAACCTTGTGATCTTTTTCCACAAGATCTTTCCCCCAAAGATTCCTGAGAGTATTGAGAATCTGGATTGGAAATTTTTTTTGTGTGACTCAATTCTTTCCTTCCATTCCCACCCACGCCCACACCCACCATGTCCCATCTCAACCCTCACCTGAGCCCTTCTTAAAGCTGGGATGCTGGCAGACCTGGGCTGCAAATCCCAGGCACTTGAATTTAATGTTTACTGGTTTGAGTCCGGCCCCATCCCCTCCCAGGCACAATGGAGGCCATCCTGACTCACCATGTATTCTTTTTTTTTTTTTAATTTAATTTTTTAATTAAAGTATAGTTGATTTACAACATTTCAGATGTACAGCAAAGCGGCTCAGTTATACATGTATATATATTCTTTTTCAGATTCTTTTCCATTATAGCTTACTACAAGGTATTGAATATAGCTCCCTGTGCTATACAGTAGGTCCCTGTTATTTGTCTATTTTATATATAGTAGCGTGTATCTGTGAATCCCAAACTCCTAATTTGTCCCTCCCCCACCTTTTCCCCTTTGGTAACTATGAGTTTGTTTTCTATGTCTGTGAATGTATTCCTGTTTTTTAAATAAGTTCATTTGTATCATTTTTTTAAGATTCCACATATAAATGATATCCTATGGCATTTTTCTTTCTCTTTCTGGCTCACTTCACTTAGAATGACAGTCTCTAGGTGCATCCATGTTGTGCAAGTGGCATTATTTTATTTTTATGGCTGAGTAGTATTCCATTGTATAAATATACTACATCTTCTTTATCCAGTCATCTGTTGATGGACATTAAGGTTGTTTCCATGTCTTGGCTATTGTCAATAGTGTGCCTACAAACACTGGGGTGCAGTCACCATGTACTCTTTTCCCATCCATTTGTTGAATGTTTCTCCCGAGTACCAGACTCCACCCTGGGCACCTGTGCTACTGAGAACAACGTGGCCCAGTTCTCAAGAAGTTGAGTCCTAAATTAGGGAGGAGCCACATCAGTCAACCTGACGGTAGTTAACCAGGTCACGTGGGAGAGAACACAAATGAGGGCCTCCCTGGGCGAAACCCTGAAGGCGCTACAGCTGGTGCTGTCGGTGCCCACCCGCATCCCCTAGCCCTCCTTAGAGTTCGCAGGGCAAGCCAGATGTGCTAGGCAGCTAAAACCATGGAAACAACCTTCAAGACAACAAGCAGCATAGGCTGGTGGGTAAATCCCCCACCTCCTTGACACATGACGAAATAATCTTGAGGCAGCTCTCCAGAGCCTCCCAGATGATCCCAGTGGGACCACGTGACCTGCTGTTAACACACCTGTGGTGCCTGCCCTTCCCTGTCTCACTTCCCGACTCTCTCTCCACGCCTCTTGGAATGGTGTCCCGAATAAACCACCTGCATCCAAACCCTTCCCGGCTTCTGAGGGAAGCCACGGTAGGTCTGGCAGAGTGAGCAGGACTGGAGAGTAAGGTGGTGGGGAGAGGGCGCCCAGGCAGAGGAGCCGCTTGGGTACCACTTGGGTACCGCTTGGGGGATGGAGGGCGGATGTGGCCTGGCATTCGGCGTGGGGTGGCATGGGGAGGACACACAATTGTTGGCTCCAGGACTTTGTTGTGGGACCTTATCACCCTTGTCCAAGGGGGACAAACACTTCAGTCATCTTTTCCTGGCCTCTCAGAGGTTCTGGAAGAGAGAAGGTCACCCTTGTCCAAGGGGGACAAACACTTCAGTCATCTTTTCCCGACCTCTCAGAGGTTCTGGAAGAGAGAAGGGGCTGGAGAAGATGTCCAGGGCCTTCCTGAGAGGTGCCCTGTGGCACTGCCCAGGTGTCTGCCTCAGTCCTGGGTCCACAGGGGCTCAGGAGTTTGCCTCTGTTTCTTTGAAGAATGAACTACTCCACTATGAAAGGAAATTTCCCAACTGTCCTGGCTTCTTGCATGATTTGGGTCTATCTAAACATTTGAAAGAGATTCTCTTATGCTTACAGGGGATATTTCAGTGTCCGAGGCTGAAGCCTGTAGAAGGCAATATAAAGCAGTGGTTAAGCCAGACAGACTGCCTACGGTGTGCTCCGGAGCCCAGCCAGCCTCTGTGAGCCTTAGTTTCCTCATCTGTAGCATAAGAAAACTCGTACCTGGTGAAGTTTCCGTGAGATAGTGCGTGTGACATTAAGGTTCTGAGTACAGCCACCGGGGCAAGGCTAACCTGCCACCTGGGTCCATAAGCAAATTCTGCAGCTCAAAAGCCCAGCTGGGCAGCCCACTGAGAGTGTGTCTGCTTGGGTTGGGTATGACCGGAGCAACCAAGAAGTCCAAGGGCCAAGCTCAGACAACAGGTCAGCCTGTCCTTGCCGCCACTGGTGAGCTAGCCAGCCAGCAAGACCCCAGGGGGCTCCTCAGCCCCAGCCTGTCCAGACCCCTTGCCCCACCAGTGCACAGAGCAGCATGCTGATGTCACTGTCTGGGGTCCTCTTTATAGTTCTCCATGGAAAGCCACTTCCTCCTCAGGGTTTCTCTTCAAACCGGCATGTCTCAGTGGATTTCTGTTGGCCTCAGGTTGTCAGTTGCCTTGAGGGCAGACCCGGCTGGTTACACTGAGAGAAGCTGAGGTTTTAGCTGATCTGCTCGATGCTCTCTGTGCCCGTGAACCAAGCAAAGGCAGAGGTAAGGGCCTCACCTGAGGCTGCCCACTGACCCCCAGGCTGGTCCTGTCACCTCTCCACCTTTCCCTGACTTCTCCGTCCCACTGACCTCCCCTGTCATTTATGTACAGTGTTTCTACTGGGCCTCAAGCTCCCTAAGTAGCAACTGCCCCATCCCAGACAAAGTTGCACAAAACAGACCTCTCCCCGCCTCCCGGCCCGGCTGATGAAGGTATACTTCTGAGCACCAGGGCCAAGGGCTGGCACTTAGGCTGAAAGGATATTTTTCAGGCTTTGGGTGGAGAAGGCCTCAAAGGAGATCCCAGTGGATAACTTGCAATTACTCAATTAAACAAGCCACTTCCCAGAGGTCCTGGAGTTCCTCAGAGCAGCTCAGATAAGGACTGACAGGAGGAAGGATGAAGTTTTGGTCTCAGGGTCTGTGTATACAAGCTGAAGATGATTAAACCCCGGGCCAGGGGTGAGGGCAGTGCTGTGCCGATCAAAGACCCTCAGACAAAGTGACCAGTCTTGGAATTCTGGGGGAGAAAGGCACTGTCTGCTTTCAACAAATCTGCTCTAAGCAAACCACATTTAGCATCCCCACTTCAGGGAGACCTGGGGCTTTTGGTAACCAGAATCAATCACCCCAGCATTTCTGCTCTCTTGATCGGTCCCCACCCCTTCTGAGAGACAAACATGCACACTGTCACCAAACTGGGTCCCAGAGAAACCAAACCAACCCTTCTCGAGGGCTCCTGGTCTGTGATCCGGTCTGTGCCCGTCCCTGCTCTCTCTCTCTGGGGACCCCCTCTCCTGTAAACCTCTGCAGGCCTTCCTGTGGACTGGGGTGCCTTTCTCTTTCGGAGATGGGGCTTCCTCCTCATTCCAGCTCACCATTTAGCCTCCAACCATCCCAGGAAACAGGAACCACCTGGCAGGAGCATCAGATTCCTGGGAAGCCTCTGCCTCACTGTGCCCATCAGCGCACAGCTGACGATTCCCTCTGGCAGAAATGGCTGACTCCCGCCATCTCTCAGGCCAGGGAAAGGTGGCGGGGGTAAGGCCAGGTGAAGATGGGGGAGGGCTGGGAGGAGGTGCTGTGCCTGGAAAGGGGCAGGCCCAGGCCAGGGAGGGGGAGGAGACAGGCATCGAGGATGTTGGCTGAAGACCACAATGTCTCAGTGAGGAAGGAGGGGCCACAGAGGTGGGGGTATCTCAGGCTCCCTGAATGGCCAGGGGCGTCTGGGAAACAGCCCTCCTTCTGAAATTCAAAGTTGAGCTGCTAAGTTCAAAATTCAAAGTTCAAACTGGCTCCTGGAATCTATAAGACAAAACTGAAGACTGCATACAGACGCCCAGAGCTGCCACACCCTAAAAGGACAGCTTCTAGGTGAGTATGACACACCGCTGGACACACGGACTCCTAGCTTCAGTTTCCAGGCTCTTTCTCACTGCCTTGACCCCCAGCAAGCAAGAGGGAGGCCTTTCCCCTGGAGCCAGGGTGGTTGCTCAGGGACCTAGCAGTCGGCAGAGACGGCTGGAGCAGAAATACACCTGCAGAAAATGAAAGGATATATCAAGCAGTGACCAGGATCGGACTGGAAGTAGCTTTACTGCTCCCACGCCAGCCCACAGCTGCCTGATCTACCCCTACCTGATCTCCCAGCTGCCCTGTGCAATCCTGGGTGCTCCAGAAAGCCCACATCTAGCAGCCCTCAGCTAGATCCCTTCTGGGCAGGGCTGACCTCAGGAGCCCATGCTTTTGTTGGGACCAACGTGGGACTAGGAAATGCTCTCCTCCAGGTTCCCAAGCCTCCCAGCTGCCTGGAGGCACTTTTTTTCCCCTGAAGGCAACCCTGAGTACCCTCCCAAGAAAGACCCCTAAACTTATTTTGGCAAACCACATGACAAGCAAACTGGATTCACCTGTGGCTGGGTAGTTCTAAGGGGAAAAACTGGGGCAACCAAGTTTCGTTGGAAATAAAACCTTCCAGTCCAAAGTCAGAGCATCTCCCCAACTGAGGTCATCCACTGGCGCATTATTGATACACGTTTATGCGACAGCGTCTGCGCACCTGGGGAGAATTTAGAGATAAAGGCCATCTTCCCTTCCCCCCAGAAGGTCATGGGATGGGGACAGGCAAAGGAAGAAGGTTCAGTAACAGATGAGCTCATTCCGCCAGAGCTCACTTGTGGCTGCTAACCTTCGGGGGAACTAGAGAGAAAGGCAAAGCTGTGGGAAGGGCAGGAGGCGCCGCGGTGTGCGGCAGATGACAGCAAAGCCCGTCACTACACAGCCGGTGACCTGGGGAACACCTCCCGCCCTTCAGGGAACACTCAGGGCTGGGCTCCTCCCGGGGGGGGGGGCACATGTGCCCCTTCGTTCGGGGTTTCCGCTGCATTTAATGGGCTGTCCGCTGTTCTCTCCCCAGCCACGCGCCATGTGGTGGGCCCTGCTGCTGCTGCTGCTGCTGCTGCCGCCTACAACGCCGCGCCTGAGCCGGGCAGAGCCTCTCCAGAAAAACGCGGTTTTCCGGCTCACTCACCGGAGCCCTTGGGGGAGCCGGGCCAGCAACGCCACGGTCTCGCCCTGCGACGGGCTCCCGGCGGCGGGGATCGCGACCCTGAGTCTCGCGAACCGCAGCCTGGAGCGCCTGCCGGGCTGCCTGCCGCGCACGCTGCGCAGCCTCGACGGCAGCCACAGCCTGCTGCGCGCCCTGAGCGCGCCGGAGCTCGGCCGCCTGCCGGGCCTGCGGGAGCTGGCGCTGCGCCACAACCGCATCGCCGCGCTGCGCTGGGGCCCCGGCGCGCCCGCCGCGCTGAGCGCGCTCGACCTCAGCCACAACCGGCTGGCCGCCCTGCCGCCGTGCGCCGCGCCTGCGCTGCCCGGCCTCCGCGCGCTGGCGCTGGCCGGGAACCCGCTGCGGGCGCTGCAGCCCGGGGCCTTCGCCTGCTTCCCCGCGCTGCGCCTGCTCAACCTCTCCGGCACCGCGCTGGGCCGCGGCGACCAGGCCGCCATCGCCGACGCCGCCTTCGCCGGGGCGGGCGGCGCGCCCCTGGCCGCGCTCGAGGTCCTGGACCTCAGCGGCACGTTCCTCCCGCGCGGTGAGTGCGGGCGCCCGGCCCGCGATCGCTCCGGGCAGGGGAGGGAGGGCCGTGAGCTTCCTCCAGGGGCGCTGCCCTGGCCCACTGCTCGCAGTACCGCTCGGAGAGATTCCCGAGATTCCCCCGAGTTCAGGGCACCCTGTTCAAGTCTTGCGTCCCGAGAGATGGGGACTACTGTCCCTGTTCTGCCTGCGAGGGGGCCAGGGCAGAGAAAGCGCAATGGCTGGCCCACGGCCCCACAGCTCATTAGCAGTGCCTCCACATCCAAAGCCACGCTTTTCGCCGCTCTGTTCCACCGCTCCCCAGCGGGGCCGGGCAGTGCTGGTAGCGTGGGGAGTGGATGCAGCGCTTTGGGGCTGATTGATTAATGGAGCAACTTAGCACCAATTAGTTCATGTGAAGCACAGGATGCTCTGAGGATGCATTCATTGATTTCTACTCTGTTGGCCCAAACTGCGTCTGTGAATGTTGAATCCTTCAAACAAGACGCAGGAGGGAGGTGATAATACTGGTTCTCCCGCACATGGCGAACTCTTGACGGGTTCACAAGATTGGTTTTATTCAAAACAAAAACAAAAACACTTCACGTGTCTATAATCACTTGTTTCTCCACAGACAAGAGAACAAAGGGCAAGAACAGGAAACAGAGGCGAAGGGGCACATTCTCCATTTATTACAGGTTCTGAGCCTCCTCCTCTCCGCCTTCCTTACATTCCTCAAAGATTCCCCGCCTCCAGGCAGCCGTCAGAGTAAAGGCTGGGCTGTGTCCCTGTGGAGTTTAACAAGAGGGTGGGCCAACATCAGACTTGGAGACAGTGTCCTGGGGTCAAGCCCTAGCCATGGCCCTTCTCAGCTGTGTGGCCTTTAGCTATTCTTCTCTGGGGCTTCAGCCGTCTGGGGCTGAACAATGTAGAACTGGCCATCTCTGAGGGCCCTTCGGGCTGAAAACTCAGCCCACGCTTCTGAGATTCCTAAAGCTGCCCACCGTGCCCATGCTCAGCAATGACCTTCACCACTCACCTTGTTGCTCATTATTTCCTCAACTCCTAGCCAGCCTCCTGAGTTTGTGCCTTCTCAGCAGCAGGCAGCTTTCCCTCTGTTTTAGTTCAGTCGGGATGGATCAGAGACTTGCCAAAGCTCAAGTCCCTCTACCTGAGGAAGATGCCCAGACTGAGGAGCTTGGAGGGAGACATATTCAAGACCACCCCTGAGCTGCAGCTGCTGGACTGTCAAGATTCGCCAGCACTTACGTCTGTCCATACGCACATCTTCCAAGACACTCCTCGCCTACAGGTCCTCCTATTCCAGAAGTAAGTGTTTCTGAATCACATGGTTGATTTTTGCCCGTTCCACTAAGTTGAATAGGTGTAACTATTTCATAGAACAGACTAGACCTTCCATTTCCTTCCTCTGCTCTTCCTCAGGGTCTTGTTCTTCCTCATCCTTTGGGTGATATCGTAGGCGCATCCCAGGTAGTCCATCCAGGCAGCTCAGTCCTGTCCAGAATAATGTTAAAGCTCCAAACTCTCATGCATGTAAAGTTTCCTTTGAGCCCAGGAATGAGAAACTTGCAGTGGGAAGAGGGGATCAGGGTTTTGTCTGTTTCTCCATCCACCTGCTTCCCCATGTGCTTATGCAAGTCAGCCCCTTCCAGGGCTTGAGCAGGTCCATGAAGGAAAAGTGAGAGGGTAGAAAAGTCCTGCTTGCATCAGGACCTGACATTGATGCCCTCTGGCCCAGTGGATGTCCAAAGTGTCACTATATGAAGCTTCCTTCCCAAGAGCAACTATTGTCCTGACTTCTAACAGAAAGGGCAGTGTCCCTTTGAAGATGATCCCAGGCCACCTCCTTTCCTGGGGACCCACACTTGGGCCTGGGGAAGAAAGCCCCATTGCCCCACCATCACTCTCAGAGTAGCTTCTTTTTTCCCTCTGCCAGCTCCAGCCACAGCCAGAGTACTTCACTTTGGGGCTTGTCATGAGGGAAAAGGAGATGGACAGTGCAGAGCTCAGTGCCTGGCACACTGTGTGCTCTATAACATTAGTGAAGATGATGGTGGTTGTGATGAAGGTGATATGATGATGACAGTCATGGTGATGAGGGTAATGGTGACTGTGATGATGGTGATGATGTTGGTAATGATGCTGAATTGGTGATAGTGATGGTGATGGTGGTGATGATGATGTGGATAAGAGTGATATCTCTGGCTCAGACTCCTCTTTTGAGCTTCAGACTGATGCAGCGTTGTTTAACTTTATCAGATGTGGAACCAAACTGCCTGGGCTCAATCCTGACTCCACCACTTACTAGCTGTGTGAGTTGATGCAAGTTACCTAAGGTCTCTGTGGCTTGGTTTCCTCATCTGTGAAATGGGGATAATGAACGAATCTTCCCCCAATGGATTAGTGAGAGGAAATGCCTTGATATATACCTAGAGCAACGCCTGGCACAGAACAAGAGGTTTGTGTTATTACTGCTGGGCATCCCCACTGGATGTCTCGTAGGTCTTTCAGCATCCAGCAGACAGCTAGGTAACATGAGCCCTGAGCTCCTGGAAGGCCTGGGCTGGAGATACCTAACGGAGCATCCTTGGCACAGAGATGGCGGAGGAGGCATCAGGTGATGGTGGTGATGATGCTGATAGGGATAGCGGTGAAGATACCAGTAAACAATGATGATGTTGATGGATGATGATGGTGGTGGCAATGATGACAGCATGACAGCTTGGCCCCTGCTTTCAGGAAGCACAGAGTTCAGTGTAGGCAGCAGACATCCGACAGTTGTCATGATACACTGGGATCAGTAACAGAGGCACATGCCCGTACAGTGTTATCAGGCAAGTGGGGTTAATGATCAGCTCCAGCAGACTGGAAGAAGAACGTAATTGATCCATATCTTCAATGGTGAGTCCAAACTCACCAGGTGGAGAAAGGCAACCCAGACCCCCAAGAAAAGCAGGCATCCCTGATTCAGAAGTGGTGATTGCCTCTTCTCATCCCTGCGCTTCTCGGTTCCCTGCAGTCTGACCGCCCACTTCAGCTTCATGATGGAATGGATCCAGCGGTATTTCAGCTGCTAAGCCCAGGGGACACTTCTCTATCCATTGAGCCCCTTGCCGATTCTTTCCTCCCTATTGAGACTCCCGTCCCTTTGTCCTCAGGATGCTGCCCCGGTGCTTCTCCAGCCTTCCTGAATAGAGCTGCTTGAGGTCCTTGGCTAGTTCCACTTCTTATAACTTTTTTTTTAAAAACACCTTTATTGTGGTATGGTCCCTGTCCAGTAAACTACACATATTTCAGGTGTACAATCTGATGAATTTTGATACACGTATACAGCCATGCAGCCACCACCACAACCAAGATAGTTAACAGCTCCATCACTCCCCAAGAGGAACAATTTTCAAATTTCCAATTTATCCCTTCCTACCCTCTTTACCCCTGGTCACCATAAGTTTGTTCTCTATGTCTATGAGCCTGTTTCTGTTTTGTAGATGAGTTCATTTGTGTCTTTTTTTTTTTTTTTAGATTCCATATGTAAATGATATCATATGGCTTTTCTTTCTCTTTTTGGCTTACTTCACTTAGAATGATGATCTCTAGGTCCATCCATGTTGCTGCAAATGGCATTATTTCATTCTTTTTTATGGCTGAGTAGTAGTCCGTTGTGTGTGTGTGAGTGTATTTATATATACATATATATACATACATACATATACACACACACACATATTTATCCAGTTATCTGTCGATGGACATTTGGGTTGTTTCCATGTCTTGGCTATTGTAAATAGTGCTGCTCTGAACACGGGTGCAGGTGTCTTTTTGAATTATATTTTTCTCTGGATATATGCCCAGGAGTGGGATTGCTGGATCATATGGTGAGTCTATTTTTAGTTTTTTAAGGAACCTCCATACTGTCCTCCATAGTGGCTGCAGCAATTTACTTCCTACCAACAGTGTAGGAGGGTTCCATTTCTCCACACCCTCCTGGCTGCTCTGCCGGCATGCCCAATGCCCTCTGACAATGCTACTTGCAGGAGGGAGAGCCCCTTGGTGAGATTCCAGCAAAAAAAGAGAAAAGGGATTGTTTAGAAGACAAGCGGAAACTTCCTCCAGACTCGGGCTCTGCCAGTCCAGGTGCAGAGAGCGCCTGGATGCAGACACGTGCCGGGACGTGATGCAGGCACTCCCGTTCCTCAGCCTGTGGTTGGGGCTGCAGCTTGTCTTTCTCACGTGCAGGCTGCACTGGGTGGCAGCAAGTGCCGCCAGATAAGGAAGGGACTCCGTTTCCTGATGTATAAGATGAGTGAAGTATTATCTACCTCATGAATCGACATAATGACATCAATGAGATAATGTATCTGAAGCACTCAGCACTGTTACTGTCCCAAATATTTTTCTTTTTCCTTCTCCTTTAGGAAAAAAGAAAAACACTCCCTTTGCAAGATGAAGTGCTCAGTAAACCCATTCTAAGATTTCCACTCTAGCTCTGTGAAACCTGCTAAAAGCAAACATTTGCATGCACATATAGAGGGTATGGCTTACGTTTCAGTATAAATGGCACACACATATATTCAGTGTCTCACAGGGGACAACAGTCAGGCACCCACCAGCCAGGAGTATTCAGGCAGATCTGGGTGGTGGGTCCTTCCTTGCTCAGAACATCTGCATCTCCCCCAGAGCAGGAGGAGAAGGTGGACAGTTTCCAGGCACATGGAGAAAAGCCAGCCTTTGGTTGGAAGAGGCCTGAAGATAAAATGCAGCTCCTGCTGCTCAGATTATAACTGAGAATGCGTACAGGAGGCCGGGAGACTCTGGGAGTTGTGAGAGTTGAGGCCAAACACTCTGTGGGACTCGAAGCAGAAAGAGCAGAGAGTCAGGGGGGACCGGCCGTTGCTAGGTGCGGTAGACTGTTTGCAAAAATGGCCCCAGTAATTCCTCCCATCCCTGTCATCGCTTCCCTTTGCAGTGTGACTTTGCAGCTCCTCCCATCAATAAGTGGAGTCTGTGCTCCAGCCCTGGAAGCTGGACGTGACCGTGCGTGACTTGTTAGACCAGAGGGACATTAGCAAATGTGATGGAAACAGAGACATGAAAGCAGCTGAGCATTGGGGCTTGCTGGTGAGGACCCCTCCACCACCACGTGCACAAGCCCGGGATAGCCTCCTGGGTGATGAGAGACACAGGGCGAGAGGCCCCCCACAGACCCAGCTGAGGCTCCATATACATGAGGCCATCCTAGACCTTCCAGGCCCAGCTGACCTGGCCCAGCCCATAAGAACCACTGAGTCAACCCACAGAATCATGAGAAAGATTATTTATTGTTTTGAGCTAAGTTAGCAAGAGCTAGCTGATACACTTGCAGAGCACTGGTGTTGAGTGCCGTCAGCTGCAACAGTATATGGTCAAGAGTGTTCTCATTCATTAAAACTTTCTGCTATTTCTTGTGACTGGTCTGTAATAAGAATATCTTACTTCATGTAGAGATTTACATTTATAAACACTTTCATCATCACAGACTTCTTGATGTAACCAGCAACAGGGAGAATTGTCTCCATTTGCTATAAGAGGTGATACTGACTGGGTTTTCTACAGATGGGGAAAAAAAAATCCAGGGTCATTAAGAGTTTTCCCAAAGCAGTATCATTTAGCCCCTAACAGGATGGTTTTCCCTTGACACCACCGCGGCTCTCTGGGAATAGTTTTGACCGGACTGTGAAAGCCTGACTTAAATTGATTTTTGTGTATTTCAGCTGCAACTTTAGTTCCTTCCCCCCGTGGAACCTGCATTCCTCCGAGGTCCTGTCCATTAACCTCTTCGGCAACCCCCTCACTTGCAGCTGTGAGTTGTCATGGCTCCTCATTGAGGCAAAGAAGATTGTCCTAAGCAGGTAACACATTTACAAAACAGATGACTGAGGGCTGAGGGTCAGCCCTCCAGAGCTGAAGTTCTCACAGCTCATGTCTTGCTCATGTGCTCATGTAACCATGCAGGGCTGGTTGGCAGTGTTGGGTGGGGTGGCTGTCCCCCACGTAGTCACACGCAGGGACCCGGGAGATGGAGGCTCTGCCTCCCTTCCAGGCAGCCAGAGTGGCAGAGGGTGTGGAGCAGCTGACTCAGGAGGTTTTAATGAGCCAGGCCAGGTGCTCATTACTTTCACTCACATCCCATTGGCCAGAGGGCAGTCAGCAGGCCACACCTACTGCAAGGAAGGCTGGGAAATGTAGTCTAGCTGTGTGCCAGGTAGGGAAAAAAACGGGCTATGTAAACTACTAGCTTGTCACTGCCAAAGCAGGGTTAGCATTGCCCCATTTTACAGATGAGAGAATTGGGGCCCAAAGAGGAGTAGTACTTGCTTAGATTCATGCAGCCAGTGGCTGGAGGAGGCAGGATCTGCTTTCCTCCAAAAATGTGCTCTTAACCACTGGGCCCCACGGAGTCTCTAAGACAGAGCCTGGCCTGTGTCATTCAGTCCAAGGCCAGTGGGCTTATAGAGCTCTCCCAGGACAGGAGAAAAAGAATTTCTATGGAGACTTTCCACTGGCTGCTGGCTGGAAGAACTGTCTTACATTGGGGGAACCATGCCCAGGCTGGCCACAGGGAGAGGATAGGGGCTAGGGTCATCTCTAGTCTTGAGGACCCTCAAACCAGCTCCACCAGTCAATGCATCCTCCTTGCCGCTCACTTGGAGAGCCGTATCCTGCGGGGTTCTTTTCTAACCTCCCACCCAAGCCTGGACAATAAGTGGCTCCGTCTGCCCCCCTTTCCCATTCCTGTCGCCTCCAAAGACAAGCACCCAGGTGTTTTGCAATGAAGGGTTCTGCTCTGGTATTAACGAAGCAGCTGAGGGTGCTGGATCTTCACACTGCCTACCACTGCTGATTTTGTCTCTTAATTTCTCTCTGCCTCTACCTCCTCATCTGTAAAATGGGGATAACAGTGCCCACCTCATGTGGTAGTGCAGATTTAATAGTCCCCAGCACATGGCAAGCCCTCAAAAACTGTTGTTAGTATGAGTATTGTTACTCGTTCTCACTGCCAGGAAGCAGACAGGTGAAAATCAAATGGCAGATCACACTTAGAGCATTCGGACTGCCCTTCACAGCGCTAACCCTGGCTTTAGGCTCTGCGTTTGCTAGCCATGCTGCCTTGGGCAGTTAGTTTCTCTTTGTGAGTTCCCATTTCCTTCTCTGCGGGGAGGGTTGCCCTGAAGGTCAACGAGGTGATGCGAGTTGAATGTGTCCCACCTGGTACCTGGCAGATGCTCCACAAGGCTTGGGAGAGGGATTATCTGCACTGAGGACTCAAAACCCAGCATTGAAGCAGCCCTCATGCCAAATACCTTCTAACCAGTTGGCCTTCCCTCTAGGGCAGCAGACACTCTGTGGGTACCAGCTGCAGGATCCGATGGCACTTCCTCAGCCCTGCTCTCGCTGTCCCAGCTGCCCAGTGTGTGCCATTTGGACCAAAACACCACCCTCCTTGATTCCAACCCACCCTCCTCGTTCTATTCCACCCACGCACCATCTATACAGGGTCCCTCCACCCTGCAGAGCACAACCCCCTCCACTCAACCTGCGGGAGGCCAACAGAGTGTCACCAAGGTTCCCTCCCTCCCTGTGGATTCTCCCACACGAGCCACCGGGCCGTACAGCCGTGCGGAGGAGGGGGTCGTCCCCTCCACTACCACCTCTCCAGCAGGTTCCAGCAACTCCGGCCATCCACCCAGGGCTGCTGGCACCGCCGGGCCAGAGCACCGAGAACATGCTACGCGGCTTGTTCGGGAGCCTAGCATTTCAGCTGCCTTCACCCCATGGGCCAGCAAACACCCTGCTCTCTTTCCTGCCTCCCGGAACCCACTGAGCACTCCCCAGCCCCACCAGGCAACATGGGCCACCCCGGTGGCTCCGCACCCGCGTCCTTCCGAGGGCGGGATTGCAGTCTTGAGGCTGGACCTCCAGGAGGAGGAGGTGGGGGCACCGGCCTGGGATGCCCCCTGCGATTACCACCCCTGCAGGCACCTCCAGACGCCGTGCGCAGAGCTGCAGCGGCGCTGGCGGTGCCGGTGCCCGGGCCTCAGCGGGGATGACACCCTCCCAGACCCCCCCAGGCTGCAGCCGGTGGCCGAGACCACCGACACGTCGGCGCTGGTGCGCCCCCAACTCGGTGGTGAGGGCCTACCAGATCCGCTACTCGCCCGAGGGCCGGCCGGGGAACCAGTCGGTGGTGGGGGACGTCTGCGCCACCGCGCGCCAGCACGCCCTGCACGGGCTGTCGCCGGCCACCGCCTACCGCGTGTGCGTCCTGGCGGCCAACGGCGCGGGCCTGAGCCCGTCTGGGGCGTGCGCCGCCTTCAGCACCAGGCGCAGCCCCGCGCTGGTCGCCGCCGGGCTGGGCGCCGCGGGCGGCCTGCTGCTTCTGAGCACCGCGCTGCTGGCCGCCGGCCTCTGACGCCGGCGCGGGACCCCGCGCGGGCCGCGCCGCCACGCGCGCCTGGTGGCCTACCGCAACCCCGCCTTCGCCGCCGCGCCCCCGGCCGCGCTCCCGCGGGCGCGCGCGCGCTGAGCCCCGGCTGCCAGTCTCTTTTGTCACATTGGAAGCGACAGCCTCCAGTCATTTCAGGGAAGTTCCCTCATGGTCAAGTTCTGGGTAAGGCTCTGTTATTCAAGGGAACGAGTCCAGTGGATTCATAATCTGAGAAGTGGGGGTGAGGGAGAAGAACCACGGGCTACGTTTCCCGGGGACTTCCCAGTTTATTAGCTGCATTTTAGGATGTGGCATCAAATGTACTTCTAGCTTTAAAGAAACTGCAGTCTTCAGGAATGTCTGTGAAACACGAGAAAGGCCGTCCTTTCAAAGTCCACGTTTGCTGCATTTCACCTAAGACCGAGCGGGCAAAGGAACTGTGAACACCGTTTTTTAAGGACGCATAATACATAAGCTCACTTTCAGGAACTTTTTTTCTTAAGAGAGAAGAAAAGCGCTAAAGGAAAACCTCAAGGCTCTAGTTAGAAGCCAAAGCATTTCTCTACTCAAATTGTATCAAAGCCCTTTTATATGATTTGTATCTGAATGTGGATCTTACTATATCATTTTTTACTTCTAGAAAAACTTGGGGGGGGGGAGTGATTTTATTAGAGTGGGGTTCATTATTTCTAGATTTTTATTTTCTACATTAGCATTTATATAAGTTTCCTGTGGCCACCGTAACAGACTACCACAAACTGGGTGGCTTAAAACAACAAATTTATTCTTACAGGTTAGGAAAGAAATCCACAATCAAGGTATCAGCAGGGTTGGTTCCTTCTGGAGACTGAGAGAGAATTGTCCCGTGCCCCCTCCTAGCATTTGGTGGATGCCAGCAGTCCTTGGGTTCCTGGGCCTGCAGATACATCAGTCCTATCCATGCCTGGTTGACTCATGGCATGGCATTCTCTGTGTCTCTGTGTCTAAATCCCATCCCCTCCTTTTTCCCCCCATTATCTTTTGCCCAGCCTATTGAGATATAATTGACATCTAACAGTTTTTAAGCTTACGGTGTACAATGCAATGATTTTGATACTGGTATATTATCGGGAAATGATTACAGTAAGGTTAGTGAACACATCTGTCACTTCATATAGTTATCTTTGTGTGTGTAGTGAGAACTTTTTATCTACTTTCTTAGCAACTTTCAAATATACAGTACAGTATTAACTATAGTTATCATCCTGTCTTCTGGCTACATTCAGTCCCCAGAACTTACTTGTTTTATAATTGGAAGTCTGTACCATTTGGCCACCTTCACCCATTCCCTCCTGCCCCTGGGCACCACCAGTTTACTCTGAGTTGATTTTTTTTTTTTTAACTATCACATGAGGCTCTGTTGTGCAATGGATAGTGCATTGGACTTTAAACTATCACATATGAGATCATACTGAATTTGTCTTTCTCTGTCTTATTTCACTTAGTATAAGGCCCTCAGGGTCCATCCATGTTGTTCCAAATGGCAGGATTTCCTTCTTTTTTTTAAATTGAAGTATAGTCAGTTATGTGTCAATTTCTGGTGTATAGTATAATGTCCCAGTCATGCATATATATACATATATTTGTTTTCATATTCTTTTTCATTAAAGGCTACTACAAGATATTGAATATAGTTCCCTGTGCTATACAGAAGAAATTTGTTTAGCTATTTTTATATAAAAAGGTTATCATTTGCAAATCTCAAACTCCCAAATTTATCCCTTCTCACCCCCTTTCCCCCAGTAACCATAAGATTGTTCACTATGTCTGCAAATCTGTTTCTGTTTTGTAGATGAGTTCACTAGCATCCTCTTTCTTCTCGCTTTTAGATTCCACATATGAGTGATATCATACGGTATTTTTCTTTCTCTTTCTGGCTTACTTCACTTAGAATGACGATCTCCAGGTCCATCCATGTTGTTGCAAATGGCATTATTTCATTCTTTTTTTATTGCTGAGTAGTATTCCATTGTAAAAATATACCACAGCTTCTTTGTCCAGTCATCTGTTGATGGACATTTAGGTTGTTTTCATGTCTTGGCTGTTGTAAATAGTGCTGCTATAAACATTGGGGTGCATGTATCTTTTCAATGAGTACCCTATAGATGTATGCCCAGGAGCGGGATTGCTGGATCATATGGTAGTTCTACTTTCAGTTTTTTAAGGAATCTCCATACTTTTTCCCATACTGGCCGCACCAAATTACACTCCCACCAACAGTGTAGGAGGGTTCCTTTTTCTCCACAGCCTCTCCAGCATTTGTCATTTGTGGACTTTTTAATGACAGCCATTCTGACTGTTATGAGGTGATACCTCACTGTAGTTTTGATTTGCATTTCTCTGATAATTAGTGATATCGAGCATTTTTCATGTACCTATTGGTTGAATAATATTCCATTATATATTTTTCCTTTATCTATTCATCCATTGACACTTAAATTGTTTCCTTGTCTTGGCTATTGCAAATAATGCTACAGTGAACATGAGGATGAAGATCTCTCTTGGAGATAATGATTTTATTTCCTTCAGATCAGTACCCAGAAGTCAAATTTCCCTCTTCTAAGGACACTAGGCATTGGCTGAAGACCCACCCAAATCCAGCATGACCTCATCCTAACATTATATATACAAAGACCTTATTCCCAAATAAGGTCACATTCACAGGTACTGGGGGTTAGAACTTGAATGTATTTTTTTGAGGCACAATTCAACCCACAACAGCATTTATTTCTATTGTAAAAAAAAACAAAAAACAAAAAATCAAGTTTGACTCCCATGTATCTTCTGCTGCTGAAACACACTGCAGCACAAAAACCATGCTGCAGAAACTGAGCATTATCTAAGTTTGACCCGAATAACTGAACTGTACTATGTATTTCCAGGTGTTTGTATTTCTAGCCTTCCGTTCCCAAAATTCAAAAGTGGATCCCTAGTTTCATCATATACGTAACCAGGAGAAATGGGTATCTACCAGCTCCTGATTTAATGCAAGGCAAAAGCCCAAAATGTGACTAACAGGAAAGTCCTCAGGCATGTAAGTCAATTATCTTGACTTTTTTGGCTTAATATTAAGACGGAGTCTGTTATATGAAGGCACGAAAACGAATTTCTGTCGTGCTCTGAGTCTGTATGCACAAGTATACACTCAAACATACCTAATACAACTCCAGTGTTTTACAGACCAGCAGAATTTACGTTTTACAGCAAGTATCCAAAACGCTGAGGCAGCCGGGACCATTCTTCTACAGGTTGAAATGGAAAAAGTATATTAACCAGAACCAGATTAAGACCTTAACACTGAAGAGACTATGGATCCAACCGATAAGTCGGTCCAAACAGTATCAACACTAGACCATAAGTGAGCATAACGAAACACAAAATTCTGATTTCTCCCCTTCTTTATTTCAGGTTTTCCTTTTTTTGAACATCATTTGGTGTGCTCATGCGGTGCTAGTGCTGAGATGTGCTCAATGTGCCTCTTGAGTGGTCAGGCCAGCGGTGGTTCTTCCACCTTGAGCCTCACTGCCTCCCAGGCCACCCTTCTCTTCCGTCTCACCCCCTTCCGCTGGATTCAGTAGCAGAGTCCGTATTTGCCAAGCCAATGGTGAGGGCTAATCTGGGAATAAGGAAGCCAGGACCAGCAGGCAACAGGGAGGCACACCGACCCAAGGATGCCACAACCAAGAGGCATGAATTTTGCTTATCACCTCCCACATTAATACAGCTCAACAGGCTACGTTTAGACCTTCTCACTGTGTGATTTCATATTACATTTGGGTCAGAACCCAGGACAATGAGTGGCAGTAGGTCTCCACTGTTAAGAGGAAGCAACCAGCACAACCACTGTCTTCCTGTTCCCTCCTCCTGCATCTCCCATTCTCCTGAACATGACAGTGCAGCAAGAACAGGTCTTTTAAATCAGATGGTCCCAAATGAATTATTTTCACAATGTAAGTGCAAATGATGTATCTGAATGGACTTTGAAAACTTACACAACAGCAGAGGGCCACAGGATACTATACAGACAACCCAAGTTGAAGGTACACTTTTTTCCAACTCTTTTATTCCTTTAACATCTTAACAAAAGATTCCCCAGAGTTTAAAAAAAAAAACTTTGAAAAATACACAGTTTCATATTATTTACATAACATATGAGTACAGGTTCCCGTATGATACAAACACTGTTATGTTAGAAATACAGTGGGAAGGCATGATGGAACTCACTGCCTCGTGGATGGCTAGCGTGACAGACATGCTTTCATTTTCCAGCTGCCTTTGTCACTTATTATCCTGATGCATAAACTGTTAGGCACCTGAGAGGTTGGAAGAACACTAAACATGAACTTCAGTACCTTCTATTTTGATCTTATTATTTTCAAAACTTATTGCATTTTAAATCTCTTTACAAATTTACTTCATCCACAACTAAGCTACCTGTATTCTGTCATTATCCTAAACAATCAAATATTAACCACATACACTGTTAATGTGTACACAGATCTAAAAATCAAACATAAAACTATGTAGCCAAGTTATATAGGATGTATATTTAAACCCAACAAATTCCTGAGGGCTTTGTGAGCCATCTAAATTCTATTAAAGAGAAGTGGCAACTCCTCTGTTTCTATGCTCTGGATTATTTTTTTAATGGAGTAAAAAAAATGGCTGACAATAACTGGAATAATTGCAACCTTATAAATTAATCAAGAGACCTAAGATAAAAAATTCTATAGTTTTATTTGTATTTAAAAATACATTGGAAATTCTGCTTATACCCATGATCAAGCTTATTTTCAATGCACATTAAATTCTGACGACATGGTTTGTTCTGACAAGTCCTTTTTCAAGCTGAACACCAAAATAAGGAAACTCCTGGAGATTTCCACTGGCCCTGCTGCCGAAAATGTATCCTGCTTCCTTGCTAACGATGACGGATGGCTTTCATCTGCCCTTTATCACCTGAACAGTTTTCCGACCGTAATGATAATAACTGTAAGCTGATGCAGCTGTGGTGAAAGCGGTAAAACACCTTTTATGGAAGGAAAGGAGTAAAATTTAATGTCTAACAACAGCAATGGTCATTTTTACCCAGACATTATTCTAGGTAATTTTATTTTCAGAGCAACCTCCTCTCACAGAGGAAACAGTGCCCCAGAGAGCTTGCTCAGGGCCTGAGAACTGAGTCCAGCTTGGTTTCAACTCGAGAGCCCTTGGGCTCATCCCACGGCTCCATGCTGCTGAGAGCATTAGTGCTACTTCTTGCAGATCCTGGGAATTCTAATATCTGAGTCACTTAAAATACCCTGCAGCTTTCTTTACTGATTTTCCGTTAAGGGAACTGCCAGATTCATCAGATTCTCTTTCAAATGACACGAGAGATGCTCGCGCCTGCTGAGTGCTCACAGCTAATGGGCTGCTTTCTGGGGCACGCAGGCGCCTCTGCCCCCACCAGGTGGGCTGCAGGACCGTCAAGACTCTATTTCTGTTTGGTTGCAAACCTGTTCATGCCAGTTTGATGTCCTAAAATCACATATAAACTTAATGAAACATACGGGTGGGAGAGTTGCTACTTCTGAGAACCAAGCTGGAGGCTTTGGAAAGGCTTGATAACAAGGCAAGTTGCTAAAAAATACTGTCAAAGAAGGTAGACAATGCAATTGTTAAAATACTGGAGAAAATGGTAAAAAACTCTAGAAAGTCCTGTACTTGGACTGCTTCGTAAATGTCTTACATTCCTCTATCACTTTAAAGGAGGCAGAACATGAGCGTCAGAGAGGCTGTATTACAGACGCAGTGTTTTCAAGAGAAACTCCCACTGAGGAGCCTACAGTCAAGGGAAAGGCCCCGGGCCTACACCTGGAGGCGAGGACGAGCCAGAAAGAATGTTCAATTACGTGTTTTAGAAAATAAAACGTTTCGCGTGTGTATCATTTTTAAAGTTTTAGCTTAACTGACTTTGGTTAACCAACCATTTTCTGGCTCAGACTGCATCAAGCAAAAAGGTTTTAATTACCTTTGCAAAGCTAAAAGGAGTAAAATACAGTGCTTCAACGTCAGTGCGGCACAATCCAACTCCGAAAACTTTTAACTGTGGCACATTTTCAAGGCTACGCATAAGCTTAACAAAGTAAAACTCAAACTCCTTTCTGCAAGTTTCTCCCCATCTGCCCCCTTCACAGGCCGGATGCACTTCCCCTCCCCTGCCCCACACGGCTGACCCTGCCCAGGTCTGTCCTTCACCACCGTGGCCTCCCCTGTCTCTCTCCACCTAGACAGACCTCATGTCACAAATGCCACTTCCTCCCTGAAGCTTCCCCTCCGCTTCCTACCTGGAAGGATTTTTCCATTCTTCGAAGCCCCAATACATTATCTGTACCTCTCATCCTTTCTAACTTCCATGAAAGCACCTATAATAGAACTTCTACATCCTATACTTGATAGTAAGCTTCTTAACAACGATATCAATCACAAAATATAGCCCACAGTTTTACCCAGTCAGTGCTTAATAAACGTGTTTAAGAACAAAGCAATTTTCGGACTGTCACAATAAGCCATTTTGTTGACATTTTCAAGAGTAATTCTAAATTTAGCTTACCACAGGATCTGAAGATAAATGCTGTCAGCATAATTGAAAACCGGAGCTGCCAAAGAAGCTGCCACCAAGATTAACTGGACTGCTGTGTTTACCTTAAAAAAAAAAAAGTCATAAATGAACAGTGCCAACCTGATCCTGCTTCAGGCTCACACAAGAAAGGCATATAACCCATGCAGTGTGACACAGCGCACGCGCAGCGTGCCTGATGTTGTAATGGCCCTGCCAGCAACGCCGGCATTCACACGGGGGGTGAAGGTCCGCACAGCTGCCCTTTACAGTGAGGGGAAGGGCAATCGTCAGAAAATAGCACCATCTCGAATCCCCACAGCAATTCAATGTCACAAATTCTTTGCCTTTTCTCAGCTGCCCAGTACAACAGCCCTGTGCGTAGGAAAATAATTAACCTACTCTTCACAGGTGAGAGGGGGATGAGTTAAGTGACTTGCCTGCAGTCACAGCAGGTTACAGATCCAAACCCAGGACCCAGGCTTCCCCGCACTTCATTCATTGCTCTCTTCACTTGCCTGCTTGCCAAACCTACGAGACTGGAAAACTGAAATGCGTTCATCTCCACGAGAGAGGCTCTCCGGAGGAAACGAGTAGGTCTCCCGCCCCGGAAGACAGCACGGCAGAGAGGAGGAACACAGAACCAGGGAGACACTGCAGACTCCCTGCACTCATCGTGAGAAGCGGGCTGGGGAAGCACGTGACGGATGGGCCTGTGGGTGATGTGCCCAGAGACACACCTACGCTTGATCGTCCAGCCTGCAGCCAAATTACAGGGATTCCACTCCACTTTAAAAATTAGTAATGAAAATTGTCTGGAGAGCTTCTTACAAGACCAAGGAGTTGGGGCATCTGTCCCTGGCACCTCTTTAAAACACTCACTGAACTGATACAAATACAAGTTGCGTAAGTAAGGAAGTAAGTAACCAACCCATATTTGAAGGTAAAAACCCACCGCAGAGAGTCTCTGGGTTAAGAATGATCACTCCTCTGTCCCGAAGACAATCAGCACCCCTACCCTGTCACACCTCTGTCACAAGGGATGGGGCAAAAGAATAATTAGGGCAAACATATCACGGCTGCTGGTGAAACAAAAGGGCCTTGAGCAGCATTCATACTGTCCTCTGTGTGCAGAGACTGGCACGCAGTTACTGTCCTGAAGAGGGCTCGGGAAAACGGATGGACAACTAAGAGCAGGAGTGGTTTATTAGTGAATAAAACTTTCTTCTGTCCCTTTCCAAGGAACAATCGATCTTGCAAATAAAAGGACCTTATTTTACGGTCTTTTCACTACCGGGAGGGGTGGGTAGTGAAACCTGAAAGGAATCTTCATAATCTCTTTGCATCTCCATCAACACGCAACTACATTTCCACCTCCCCTAAATGGTGGCCCTAATACCTCACTCAGAGGCAAGTTCTCAGACCACCAACACAAAGCACAACATATATACTAAAGGTCCAGAAAGCCTGGGAACAAAAGAATTGGGTTAATGACCCCACTCTCTTTCCTCTGTAGTCAATGCGTGAAAATTTGTCTTCTCCTCAGCTGCTCGAGAGCGAGGTTTATATTCATTATAATAAAAACCCACAAGAGAATAATAACTTGAAAGGACACTGTGTGTCTCCTACCTTGCTGATGAAGGTTGGTTTTAACCTAGCAGTGGCATAGCAAGGATTGAAGTACTTAGACAGTGTGCGCTGGCAGAGGACAAAAAAAATAAAGTTTATTCAATGTGACGTTCAAGTTTAAAATAAACATTTTGTTCTTATATGCAACAGTTCCTGAGTGCACAGCACATGCCTGGCTATATGCTAGACAAACCCTTTATCTGCATCTTCTTCAACATCTACATTCTTTAAAAAATCATACACAGTGTACTGAAAATAGGTTTTTAAATTTATAGATTTATTTCTCAATTCCTATAAAATTCTAACACAATAACTATCATAAAGTCTGACTATTTTTTTAAAACTAAATAAACTGAACAAATCTCCCTTATCACTATTTTCTTTATAGGTTAAAAACCAAACCAATAAAATGCTGCCATTTTCACTGAACTGGAACAAAAAAGATGAGGTTGTTATGCTCATGAGGTGGCTGTAAACTATGCTATACTTCTGTGTTCAAATATTTGTAGAACCAATGAACAATATGTAAACAAACCACTCCATAACCATAAAACTGTCATCTTAAAACCCAGTTCTAGATAATCCACAGTAAAAGCAAAATTAGGCAGGAAGGGTGCTTGTCTATACACAACACTCCTAACAGAGTTTGCTGCAAGGGACGGTGGCCTGAGTTTTATGGGCGATAAGCTAAAATAATTCTGACTTAAAAAAACGCTTTTAAAAAGTTGATTGTCCATCTGTTCACTGAACAATTACCGTAATAGGTGATACAAATAGCAAGATGATACTTATGTCTGTTTTCTTAAATTCTTAGTAAATGGACTGAAAAAATGATTGTCTTAAATTATTTCCATAAAGTGAAACTCAGCACATAATAGCAGGTTTTTTTTTTGCATTAAGTTATAAGTAATACTAAAATAATAATTTTTTTTGAAACAAACTCACCGGTGTTGGAAGAGTTCGATATCTGACATAAAACACAGCAGCAATCAACATTACATCTCTTGAAATTATCATGTAAGTAAGTGGAACTGAAAATCAAATACAAAATGATTTTGATTGGGAGTTTGAAAATTAAGACATTATACTCACAATGAAGCCTTACCATAAACTGGTATTTCACAAAGCAAAAATTGTATAAGAAACACTTACTGACGCCTGTTTAGGGTCCTTATGGTGAACTGCTGATTTTTATGTTCTTTAACCTGCCTTCAAAGCAAGCTCAAAGACAGACTATGGCTTTTAAAGTCTATGCCTGTCAGAATGTTGATCCTCTCACCTCTTTTTGTTTTTTTTTTTCCTTGCATATGTTTTAAAATTGCAGTTATCGGTGTCAGCTCTATGCAGCCCCCACTATTTCGTTTGTCACTCTCCAGCTCTGGGAGTTTGGAAAAGATCACCATGCTCACTATAATTACATGGAATGAGACAGTAACGACGTTGGAAAGGGTGTTGGGACTCAACCACTGTGGCGTCTCCGGAACTTTGCTTGCTTCTGCACGCTAGATCACTTTATGAACAGTAAAATTTGCATTATATGCACCACTTTTGGAGAAAAAACATTTTCATTTTTGTCTGGCCAGTTCCTATCCAGGCAGTTGCTGGTTTTTCTTCTGATCATTCATTCAGTGAATTCTAATTAAACATGAATTCAACTTGTTGACAGCTTTCTCACTGTTCCTAAGATTCTACAGCATGGCCCCGGAGCCAGCAGAAGGACATTTAAAACAGACACCCAAGGAAATCCTTTTCCCTTGTGAATGAGAATGGGAGGGCAGAGGTCTTGTTTCACTTTACATCCTTCCACGTTTCAGGATGTTTTAACCATGGACATGTCACATTTTTATTAAAAAAAATTATTTTAAGAAAAGGAAAAATCTTGAGGCTAACCCTTAAATTGTTTCAATTACTAAAATAGAATCATGCACATCCCTTCCATAATATTTTCAAACAGCTCTTTCTGAATTACTTTCAAAGCTATACCTATAGTCCTCTTCAATTTTGACATTCTATTGGTTCAGCAAATTAAGAAAAAAAACTCACTAATTAATTACAGATTTAAGAATTTAAATCTCTGGTCATGGCTATGATGTAAGTGTTAATCCTTGGCCTAGAACTCACTGACAAGACTATTCCAAAGAGAAAATGCTTATCCACTCAAGTCATGGCATCTGGAGCACACAGAAGACACAGAAGACTGTATGAGCCAAGCAGCAAAGCAAGCAAGCCATGATTTTTAGGAGGATTTCTGTGCCCATAAACCAAACTTTTTTATAGTAACAACCAGCTGACAAAATCAAGTAACAATCAGATTTTAAAATGCAGCAAACTCATGCAAATTATACATAGTAAACACAGCATCAGAAGAAAATAAACACCTGCTACTGCAGTTCATCACCACAGGGGGAAAAAGAATATAATTTAATCCTGAATTAGAGGTTTCTGCAGAAGAGCAGAGGCAATTCAATACACTGCAAAGCCTCGGGTTCTAGTTCTACTGACTACCAAAATTACCATTTATTGAGCATCTGGCACTGTTTATGTATTTTATACATACAATGACGTTTAATTTATATATCAACTCCATGAAAGGTGAACCATCATTATCCCCATTAAGCCAAACAGAAGACAAGCCTCAGGCAGATTATCTAACCTGGCCGAGGTCACCAGGTAGTCAGCAGTACTGCCAGGAATGCTCTCCGGACTCCGTTTACCATTTGTAACAGCCTGGGGGAGGAAAGGGCTGATTACAAAATCAAGGGTTCCTCAAACTGACTACTCATCACAGAATCACCTTGGGAGAGCTTTGTAAAAGCACAGATGAAAGCTCCCTAGGGGTTCACAAGAGCAGCCAGACCGGGACCAAGCTGTACCAGGTGATCCTTAAGGCCTCTGCCAACTGACAGCCTGTATACATACAGGCTCTTACTTAGATTTTGGGGGGTGGGGCTGGGGGTGGGGGTGGATTTTATCCAGTCCCCTGGCTCTTCAATCTTCTAATGTTCCTGCTTTCTCCCCTGACCTTCCCTTCCCTTTTATTCTAGGGCTAAAGCAGCTTTCATTTTGTCTATCATAGTATGACAGTGTGTTAATGGGGATGTAAAATGTGGCAGGGAATCCTCCAAGGTTTTCCTATTTGTTAACTCTGTCTGAAATATAGTTTCTGCAACAAGTAGGTACATCATGGGCAAACTTTATTAGTGTTAAAGGGAAATAATAAAATCATTCACTTTTATATAGCAGAAGTGATTACTATCAATAGCATCATTATTGCATTGAAAAGAATTCCACCAATGCCTACAGTGCACCCAGTTAACATCTCAGGCCCCAATTAAATGTAAGTGAGCAGCCAAGAATTATCAGACATTTTAGCAAAGTCTCCATCATGAAAGAGAGACTAAAACAGAAAAAAAAAAGGAAATTAGAAATTGATACAATATAGGAGTTAAAAAAAACTTACTTACACACACACATAGAAACAGATAAACAGAAGATAGCCTGAAATGACGACACTCATCTATGAAATAAGAAAAAGATATATATACATATACACATGTGTTTTAAAGAACACATAGAACAAGAGCTCTTGGAAATTAAAAACGATGGCAGTAAAAATGTCAACAGAAAGGGTAAATGACAAAGTTGGGGAAATCTCCCGGAGAGCATAAAAAGAGTTTTCAGAAAGAAGAGAACATAGAGTGAGATCTTCAGAACTGAAGCTTAAGTTTTCAGACTGAAGGGCTAGGCTACGTAAGAACATTTAAAAAAATCTTGAAAGTGAAAGCCTACAAGATGCTAAAAAAGTATCAGGCTAATGCTTGTTGAAGAATGAGAGCAGAACTTAAATGTCCACACACACACACACACACACACACACACACACATAAAGGCAAAATAATATACTTTAGACAAAAGGAAAATGATTCCAGGTGGAAGGTCTGAAATATATCAAACATAAAACAAAAAAAGTAAGTATAAAGATTCATCTAAATGAACACTGATTATAAATAATAGTATCATTTGGGTTGAAAAAACATATAAAATTAAAGTATGATAATAATCTAAACTGAGGAAAGAAGGAAGGGAGCTAAAGTATTGTCAGGCCCTTCCAGTGTCCACAAGGAGCACAGCCGTCCCTGGGTATCCACGGCGGGCTGGTTCCAGGAACCACCCTGCTTCCCCCGGGGATGACCAAAATCCACAGATGCTCAAATCCCTTATATAAAATGGTGTAGAATTTGTATATAACCTAGGCACACCCTCCCATACACTTTAAAGCACCTCTAGATTACTTAATACCTAACACAATGTAAGTGCTATGTAAACAGATTCCAGTGTGCAGCAAAGTTTTCTTGGAACTTCCTGGATTTTTAAAAAATATTTTCAATCTGAGGTTGATTGAATCTGTGGATGCAGAACCTGCAGATACAGAAGGCCAAATGTAAAGATCTGTGAACATTAAACTTTGATAAGGTAAAATGAATTATAATTTTGAGAATAGCTAAATGTTGAGAGTGTAAAACTTTCCAACTGGTACAGGAAAAACTGATAAAATAATAAAAATGCAGATAAAAGTAGAACAAAACATACGGGGCATATAAAACACAAAATAAAATGAAGGACTGCTACACAAAATTAATAATCATGGTAAATGGGTTAAATGTTTCAGTTGAAAGATAAAATATTTTTAGACTGGATAAAATAAAGAAAACCTATCTATACGTTATTTACAAGACATATCTAAAATATAAAGATGTGGTCAAGTTGAGAGTTAAAAGATTTAGCCATCATGCAAACACTGACCAAAAGTAAACTAGTGTAGCTACAAGTAATGTTCAACAAAAGAGGCTTCAAGGCAAAAATCATTTCTAGAGACATAGAGAGTGACTTCAAAATAAAACATTCAATTCACCAAGAAGATACAACAATTCTAATTTATATGCACTTAATAGCATGACTCCAAAAGACACAAAGCAAAAATCGGAGCTACAAAGGAAAATAGTGGAAAACTAGACACACAGTAGGCAAATTTACTCTCTCAGTAACTGACAGAAAAGCAGACTAAATGTAAAAAATAAGTCAGTAAGTAAGTAGAGTTAAACATCAGGATTAAAAACTTGACCAAATGGACGTATGTAGACCATCAGACCCAATGACTGCAGAACTCACATTCATTTGAGACACACATGAAGTGTTTATAAAACTTGACTGTATCCTGGGCTGAAGGGCTAAAATCACAGAGCACGTTAAAGACACCTAGAAAGCCCCACAAATTAAGAAATAAACTTGGGGAGGTGGTAGAACGCACACTTAGCATGCACAAGGTCCTGGGTTCAATCCCCAGTGAAAGAATGAAAAGAAAGAAAAGGAAAGGAAAAGAAAAAACTTTTATTAGTACCAGAGGCCAAAGAAAAATCGTAACGGAAACAGATTACTTTGAACTTGATAATGACAAGAACACTAACACCAACATATGAGATACCATGAAAGAGATACTTAGAAGACAATGTATAGCCTTAAATGCAAACTTGAAAGAAGAAAAGCAGAGGAGTGAGTTAAACATCCATCTACAGCTGTGCTGTTCAATACAAGAGCCACGAGCCACATGTAAAGACAGAGCACCAGAAATGTGGCTGGTCTGAATTAAGAAAGGCTGTAAGTGCAACTGCACACTGGCTTTTGAAGACAGAGTACGAAAAAAATCTCATTAATGGTTTTTCATCGACTATATAATGAGATGACAATATTTTTGATCTAGTGGGTTAAATAAAATATATTTTTAAAATCTGGGTGGGTGGCTCAGGCAGTGCATGCTCCCAGCACTCTGTCCCCACTGTAACGGGAGGGCAACCACACACACACAACATGAAAAAATTTCACTTGTTTCTTTTTGCTCTGAATATGACTGCTAGACAAAGTCAAATTAGATCTATGGTTCCCATTATGTTTCTACCAGACAGGACTGATCTAAAGAATTTAGAAAAAGAACAGCAGAGAAAAACTGAAGAAGGATATAGAAATAAAAAAGCAAGATTTAATGGAGCAGTAAACAAATCAGAGAAGTTTGACAAAGCTCAAAGTTGGTGCTTTGATCACTTCTTCTAAATAAAGCTGTAAATTCAATGCAATCTCAATAAAATCCTAAAAGCTTTTTCTGGGGAACCTGAAAAGCTGATTCTAAAATTTACAGACAAATGCAAATAGGTAAGAATATCAAGGTGGAGGAAATTGCTCCATCAAATATCAAAACTTTCAGCAAAGTAATCATAATTAGGGATGGTACTGGTGCAAAGATAGACAAATCAATGGGGAATGAACTACACAACCCAAAATGGACCCAGGAATATCTATGCACATGGCAGTGTCTGGAAAGTACAGACTTTTCATAAAAAGTGCTGGGATAACTGGGTGTCCGTAGAAGCAGTGAGAAAATTAATTTTAAGACAGAATTTTTTCAACCATCAACTGGGAATAATGTAAAAAAATCTTAAAAGCCTTC